>NC_039364.1:163667083-163983494 GCF_003573695.1 Papaver somniferum | reverse complement strand
TTCCAAGAGTTTCAGCTGTTCAAAACACCTTATGAGAACGGATTCTTCTCCCCAAATCAGTTAACTTGACTGATTGTTATTGCGGCTGCAGCACTAACCCAACCCTGAGAATAACAATTATCACCTCTTCATCGCGAGGTATAATCAGTTTGGGTTTCTATATTTTTGTATTAATAGGAAACTCCGTCATTGGCTCATTATATTTTGTTATTATGCCATCAAATTGACAGGCAACTTATTCAGTCCGAATTCATCGAGGTGGCCTTATGGTCTATTTCGTAAATATCATAGACCACCCTCCACTTTAATCTACTTTCATCTGATTTGCTTTGAAATATGTAACCTAACCTTTTCCAAAGACGGGAGACTGGTCAGGCCTTTTACACGTTTCCTTGTGTGCAGTCGTAATCAGTTCCAGATCACTAGAAAGATTTTACTTTCTTTGATAGCAACATATGAATTTGAGATCACTTCACATGAGATGAACTTATTTGTACTTTGTCTAATTTTACTTTCCCGATCAAAGAAAGTGAAATCTTCAAGTGATTCGCACTTTGT
The DNA here is from genome assembly GCF_003573695.1 of Papaver somniferum. Taxonomy (NCBI): domain Eukaryota; kingdom Viridiplantae; phylum Streptophyta; class Magnoliopsida; order Ranunculales; family Papaveraceae; genus Papaver; species Papaver somniferum. The sequence continues at coordinate 163,982,936 of NC_039364.1, read as the reverse complement.
CCAATTGGCCTGAAGTTATCTGTACTTAGTCCAGTTGGCCTCCCTAAAGTCCTCACCTTTCTCTTCTCTAGACCATGATAACCTTTCACAACTGTCAATCCCTTGCCTTTTTACGAGTAAAAGTATCGTTCACATCTTTCCATCACACCAAAAGCAAAAAAATCATGTCGACTGAACACTGAACATCCACAAAGAAACATACACACAAATCAAACCCACACTAAAATCAAACCCACACTCGCTGTATCTGGCTTTCATGGCTGACTTTTTGTTAGACCCCCAAGCTAATGGTGGGCACAACGATCCAAACAAGTACTAGAGTGACAAATGATAAACGAAACAGAGATGAAAACACGCTTTGTGGACACAGTTTCATTACACTCCAAACTGGCAGGGACATATAAATATGCAATACATTTTGGATAGCTGCTGCCAAATACAAAACCTGCCCTCCGGAATACAGCTCAGAGACTAACAAATTAGCAGAAACAATAGTAGAAGCAAACAAGTAAACTAAGCCTCTTTGAGAAATATATACAATGGTGTTAGTATTGATCTGCATGCACCGGAGGCGGCTTTGGCAATAATATGGCATATATGCATATGCTATAAACCTGCTTCAAACAAGCTCCATCCCAGAGTGGGTTGGTGTGCGTGCCAATCTCAAGATTGAGTCCCACATGAGACTCAAATTGGGATCCAGTCCCTCCCATACTCGTACCAAGATAGAATATCTGATACCAAGCTCCATCTCATAATCAAGCTCCATCTCATGCTAAGAGTATCTGATATCAAGCTCCATCTAGGATATCTTGGCAAATTTTGGCTTTTCAACACATGCTAAGCCTAAATCCGGAGCTACTTATACCATAATTATAATTATAGTTTTTACCATACATCATTGTGGATGGTCTTATACAGTAGCCCCAGGGGATTCTTTTCCCCATCCACTGAGTATAACTTGATGGGACACTTGAACAGTTAAACTAACCAGAGGAAAACATTTATGAAACCAGAAGGCGAACAAAGAAAAAGAAATACTTTCTTAGAGTCAATTACATTAATACTAGTCCTGATGCAAGTGAACAAAATACAGACAGTTCTCCTCTAAAAAGGTTTGCAATGATGAATGAACATTGAAACATAACTCCAAATGTTGGGAAGTTCAAACTTCAATTCCACTAAGTTGTTAAATTGCTAAAAACAGAAAACATAGAGGGGAAACCAGACTGCACAAATTGCTATGGCAGAACCAGACCTTCGTAGGTTTTCTACTTGTAAAATGTAACCACATAAGCTCTCTAGACAAGGAAGCATACCAAACCAATTAATAGTCTAAAAACGTAGTTTCCACATACAGTACCTTCCTGAAAGTAAAGCCCAGAAAACCAAACTACACGAACTTGTTTAACCAAATAAAATATCAGCAGATTGGACTTCAGCTAAGTAACAAGCACAAGTCCAACAAAAACAAGAATCATGAAGACCATACACCCACACTTATCCAGGAAACTAGTAAACATATGAGGGTATAGTTGCTAAATAACAAATTGACACAGATAACGAGAAGGCAAAGCAACAAGACGACAAGCGCTGCAACATGACGACGACAATGACTGACTTTCAGACACCATACTGAGCAATGCTGAACGACGACGACTCTGGACCTTCTCAACCCTCAAAAGAGGTTCTAGTACTCACTGGAACAGTAGACAATAATGAACATCAAGTGATGAAGTTGAAAGAAAGCCTTACGTAACAAAATATAATTACAGGAACAGAAGAGGGCAGTCCTAGCACATAATAGAAAAGAAAAAATAATACAAAGTAATACAATATACATTATGATGTGCACAGCAGTTAATACAAAAATTAGCTGCTTCAACCAACAATTAGTCATACAACAACAATATAGACATGTCTCAAAACAAACCTGATCATCCTCCTCAGATGCATGTGCCACAGGGGAGTTGTTCGACTCAGAAGGCTTCTCAGCCCCGCAGTTCTGTCTGTTGCACTTGGCTCTAAATGGATAGTTTATGTTGTTACACTTCCCACATTTCCAGCTCCCTTCTGGCATTTTTTGCTCTGCGGGATAAGAATATATACATATCAGACCCAGATGACAAGCATTAGAACAGAATACAAAAGACAGGATCCAAAAAAAGAACTTACTGGAATTTTTGTCTGACTTAGAAGGCTGCAACAAAGATTTAAGAGTTTAGTAGAGAAAACATGAAATCAAATAAATAAACATAAAAGATAATACACGCTGGGAAGAAAAAAAAAAACAGCACAAACCTGTGATCCCGGTTTAGGGGTACTGCACTTTCTCATGTTGCAAACTGTTCGAAAAGAGAAATTAATATTTCCGCAATTTGGACAGGTCCAGTCACTGTCGCGTGTCGAGTCTACAGTTTCGGCAAAAATAACAAAATGTTAGCTGAGACATCAGTATGAGATAGGACATGCTCTGACAGCAGAAAAATAAGCAATACCATTTACCATAACAACTTCATAAATGCTTACCGGCTGACTTTCTTGGAGGATTTTCGTCTTGAAATAGCCCTGGCCTTGAGCCCTACACAACCCCAGGCATCAGTTCATTGCCAAGTAAGATAAATATGGAAAAAGTTGAAAATAGGAATTAAAAAAAGAGTGAACAATCAGGTACCCACCATAGCAGTATGACCCATTGGCAAACCCAAACCAAATCTATCCATTATAGGGGGCATCGGGTACATCCCACCTGACATCCCACCTGAGCCGGACAAGAAGACAACAGAGAATGACAACGATGAGTCAACAATGGAGAATGACAACAATGAATAGATGAACAACAGAGAATTACAACGATGAGCCAATGAACAAAAATAAAAACCATAGCGCTGAAATTTTCTGCTAATAGATGACTAATCCTAAATGAAGTAATACTTTTGCATGACAGGAAGAGGAAAAACAGAAAGGGTCTTACCTTGTCCCATCATAGATCCACTGGAATATGGTGAAGGTCCACCGGACAAATGCATTGGTGGGTAAGGGCTTCCGCCAGAAAGGCGGTTGCCATATTCATAATGATATGCTGAGCTCCCAGAGAAGGGAACGTCGTAAGGTGGAATAGATGGTCCATTGAACACAGATGATCCATATGGTTGCATATTGAGGTACATTGATGAGGGGGCACCAGATCCTAGATATGCTGATGCCGAAGAGTAACTTGAAGGAGCTTGAAGGGGCTTAGCAGCAGATTTCTGGCGAGAGAGAACATTATTAGTAAAACGAACCAAAAACCAAACTAGGCTATCTCATCAGAACCAGAATCTTCCTTTATAACCAATCATTCTCAGAAAAATTGTTCCAAACCAAAGTAATGTGCAACAAAAAGATGAGAAAACCCTCAAATCATAATAAGTTATAAGAATCTTATAACTCTTACTAAAGTTAGCTAAACTATTCTAAACCGTTATAAGTTATTCACTCATTAATTCATCAGGGGAAAACAAGAATCTCACCGTGCTGTTGTGATCAGCTGGTCTGGACTGTGTACAGTTACGCATATTGCAGGTAGTTCTGAATGAGAAATTAACATTCCCGCAACTAGGACAGGTCCAATCATCTTCACGACGACTACCTAAAAATTTAACAAACAAATTCATTCCCAAAAACTCAAAATCAAGGTCATGACTACCCAGGTAATCAATCAAGCATAACTCAACACAATAAACTACCAATTCTTATCAATCTACAAAACCCTAATTATTCAGAATCAACAAAAAAGAGAGGAAAATTACCGTCTGTTCGAGCACGTTTAGCTGCTGAAGAATTTCTGCTATCAGTCTACAATAAAGAACGACAAAAAAATCAGAAAACGATTAATCAGAAACCCTAACATGTGAAACAAGAAAACAAAACAAAAAATCAAACCCAAGTATCTCCACAGCGCCTGGATATAATCTTACCTGAGACATGATAAAAGAGAGAGCGATGAGGTTGAGAAATACTTGTTGGGATAGAAAGAATCGAAGAAGCGTAAAAGGTTTGCCCTAAAACGAGAGTTTGCGCCGCCTAGCTAAGCTATGTATATATTTTGTTGCAAGATCGTTTTGTTATTACCTTTTTCTGTCCAAACTTCTCTGCCTTTAATGATATACAGTCGGTCTAAGTCAAGTCAAGTCATGTATTTAGCTCCCACCGAATTGTTAAGATTCGGAACATCATCTAATGTTGATCCAAGGCCCAAATAAGAGTGTTATTACAACAAGCTTATTATAGGGGCGGCATGATTTATTAGAGGAGCGGCATTGTGATAGTAATGTCCCTTTAGTTGGTTAGGGGATGTTCTAAAAAGGATGTAAATTGACTAGATTACCCTTTTCACCTTAAATCAACCAAAATCAAATCAATTTTTTTTAAACCTAATGAATCAGAAAAAATCAAATCAGTTTTTTTCATCATCTTCTTCATCTTCTCTTCTCCTCCATCAACCGTAACCTCCATTAAAACTGAAAATTTCATCGTCTTCGATTAACCGACGATTCGAAAAATGTTTGGAAAAACCCAGTTAGGGTTTAGTTTATCGCGATGGATTTAAGTTAATTTTGTATCAAAAATTAGGGTTTTGTATGAAAATTGAAATTGAAATTTCTGGTTGCATGTGAATTACGGTTGGTAATAACTCAAATGCGAACCGTAACTGTAGATTGGGTTGATGTTACGGTTGGTTTTAACTCAAATACCAACCGCAAGTTCTTAGTTTTGAGAAATATGTTCAGTTACGGTTTGTATTTGCATCATATTTATCAACCGTAATTGAGTTACGGTTTGTTACTCAAACAACCATACCAACCGTAAATAATCCTGTGTCTTAAGAATTTATCAAATAATGATTTACGGTTCAAAAGTTAAGTTGACACACCAACCGTAGGGTAGTTACGGTTGGTCTCGATTCATTAGTTATCAACCGTAATTTAGTTACGGTTGTTGTCCAAATTTAATTACCAATCGTAACTGGTTTTACAATTATATCTTCCCCAAATTTAACCAGTTACGGTTGGTCACGAGCAAAATTGCAACCGTAAGTTCTTCTGAAAATTTAAAAGTTTTGATTTTGTTACGTACTTTAGATAATTTTGAGCGAGAAAAAGCTAATGGGAACTAATTTAGAAGTATACCGGGTCACTGGAATCACTCATTTTGGTTGAGTGAATCAAAATTTAGGGTTTCACAAATATCACAAAAGTTTTTCTTTTTCTTATCCTCTAAACTTTTTTCTTTTTAACTCTAAAAATCTGATTTTGTTTTGATTTTGAGTTAATATAAGTGAAATTAATCATTAACACTAAACTTGATTATCATCACTAAACTAGGTTATCAATAATGAGGGTTAATTTGTCATTTCCAATTTTTTTGATAAGGAACACCTTGAATGATCATGTAATGATCCTTTTTGTCCTATTAGAATGCCTCCCCTCTAATAAAACATGCCGCCCCTATAATAAGATTGTATTACAATAGGTCCATACCGAAATTGTTGATATTGATCTCGTTTTTGTTGATGATTGTATGATTTTCTTTATAGGAAAGTCAAAATTTGATGGACATTTTTAAAAGTTTCAGGGCTATTCTGGGCAACTCATCAACTTCAGTAAATCTGGGGTCTTCTTCAGCAAAAAAAATGACATGCATATAAGTGTCTGCGTCAGAAACTCCATGGAGGTGCAAATGACTGCACTATATGATATAAATATCTGAAATCTCCTCTCTTCACCAACAGAAACAGGATCAAAGCTTTCAAACCATGTGTGGAAAAATTCAAACACATGCTAGCTGACTGGAAAAATAATCTTTTTAACCCAACTGGAAGAGTCACATTAATTAGCTCTGTCACATCCACCCCAAGTATATACCAAATGAACTTCTTCAAGCTTCCAGAACAGATCTGCTAGGATCTTTATAAAATTCGATGTGATTTCTTCTGGCAAAGATGTAAAACCCAAAAGGTTATTATCCTAAAGCCTGATGAAACTCTACATGTAAACCAAAAGAGACGGGAGGCATGGGAATCATGAACATTGAGATGTTGAACAGTGCAATGATCACCAAAATTGGTTGGAGGCTTGAAAAATATAAGGGTTATGTTTGGTCCCAATCCATGTTAGTTGAGTAGCTAGGCCGGAAAATGTCCTCAATATTGACAACAAACCAAAAGTGGGGGATTTTTTGATCTGGAAAGGTATTTTGGAAGGCATCAGTAATATTCAGGAGCATAGAAAATGAAAGGTAGTCAATGGGATTAGATAAGTATCTGGGATGATTACTGGTTAGACAACACCAACATCAATTTGATTAAGCCTAACGACTGCACCTGCATATTTTTTATGAGTTAATCAGCTGATATCTCAGGATGGTAATTGGGATAACACCCAAATCTGGCTTTGGTTCTTGCGAGGAAAAGCAAAGGCCATTCTGGATACTCCTATCAACTTTAGATAAGATGACCAAGTCAATTCGAATCTAACATACTCTGGAGATTTCTCTGAAAAATCTCTTTACAAAGCTAAAATTGACACCAAGTATGGCAACAAAGACACTAATCCCAATTAGAAAAATATCTGGAAGATGGACACCTCTCCGCCCATAAAGATTTTTCTATGGAAATGTGCTCATGGAGTTCTCCCCACTGACGCTAAAATTGCTAGTATTTTCACCTACATTGATCCAATGTGCAAAATCTACAAGTGTGGGGAGGAAACTATGACATGCTTGTAATAAGTTGCTCTATAGGCACCACGGTGTAACAAAATCGTTATGGGCATAATCATAGAGTTTTCCAAAATCATACGAACTTCGTGAACTGGTTCAGTTCTTGGTTTGATAGTAATAGGGAAAGTTTCTCATACTACTATTTGTTGCTTTATCTGGAAAGCCATATGTGATTTTGTAGTCAACAAAATTGGACTAAATACAAAGGCCATCACTCGGAACATAAAGCACCACTCGTGTTCTTACCACATGGTTCACCATTTCCAGAACAACATTCTAATCAATATAATATACACTGTTGATGACAAGCCGGACCAAACTCCTTTAAACCAAAGGGTTTGTTATGGACAGTCATAAGTATCTGCACTCTCCAAGACCCTAAGTTACAACTTATCTATATGGATCTAACAACTTCTAATTTTAAAGTAAATCAGTTTGGTTATAGAGGGCACCCCGAATGCAATGGATAATGGAGAAACATATGAGGTGCATATTTATCTTTCACTGGGCCAACGAGATACAGTTAGCTAATGTTAAAATTCAAGATGGGAACATGGAAACGCCAGTTTGTTTCACTATGATATACCAAAGTGCATTTGAATGAAGGTTTTACCTAAGCTACCACGAGAAAAACAAAAACGATTTTGAAGAAGATACTCAACCAATTTATTTTGTGCTTATTAATCTAAGACCGATACCAAGTAATGATCTAATATATGACCAATCCCTAATAAGGATCTGATCCAAGACCATTCCCATGGATATAATTCAAGATCGATCCTTAGCAAGGATCTAATCCAGGAAATCCTAACATGTCTGACCGAACTTTGCACTTTAGATTTGTTTGTTATATTCTGTTTTCTGCAAACATCAAGGTGTACATGAGTTAGACTAGAAATACTCATAAGTGTCAACATTGTAAATTGAATATGCGCCAAACTCTAATATCTTGATGTCCATATATATTCCTTTGATGCTCAATGCAAGAAACTGAAGCTGATTTTTCAATATCTTTTTAGATATAGAGATTACTTGCTTGCCATATCTCATATGTCTGCATATACCTAATTATTATATTAGTAAAGTATATTGATTTATCAACTAATGAGTGCTAGCTAATATTAGCTGGTATCTACGAGGGATATCGATTTAATAGTTGGAATACGATTGGAAATTCTTAATTTCATAAATAAATCTATATTACGCATCTTAAGGATTTTTGGAATTGGTAATACCTTGTCTTCAAATTAAATCTTAGGAATAACACTATAAATAGTGGAGCTTGTATTTTTAAAAACTCATCCCTTGACACACATCTTGACTGATCGTATAGGAAGCCAACTTGTTAAGAGAAATAAGTAATCTAATTAAGTAAACCATTTTACGATGTCTTCGTCTAAAGTTTTATTTGGGAACAAGAAGCTTTTAGTAGTACTGTTGCTGAGAAACTAAATCGTATTTTAATTTTATTTTTTCGATTAATTGATTTGATAAAAATCTAACGAAACAGTTATCCTCGATATATCAAACTGGTTTATTGTATGGTAATTCTTTTCTTATATAAGGCATTCAAGTTTGTTTGAGGATTTAACTATTACAGATCTCGTGATTTAAGATCTCTTAATAAAACTGTCAATCAACAATGTTGACAGACTGCATTTTGTGTTTGTTGACCAATAGCGGAATCAAGTTGTTTTTAGTGGTTGCTTTGAAGATTGAAGACTTTAAGACTTTTTGTTAGATCATAGCTCGGTTGAACCCACCATGCGTTGGTATGTCAAGTTTGGTTGTCATATTTTAGTGAATCAAAACTCATTTAAAGAGTCGCTTGATTATATACTAGAGTCAACTTCGTATAAGTTAGCTAGAAAGTTACTAGGATATGAGACTTACAAGTATTACGTGAAGACTTGAAGAATGTGAAGAATTAAAGAGCTACAACGACGACATCATCCTTCCACTTGAGGTTAGTAATATTTGACTTGAACTGTTACATTCCTAACGTATCTTTCAAGTCGTGCATATTGAAAACTTAACTGCGAAGCTGTGAATGATTATACTCTAGTTAGACATAGTATTAAGGAATTACAATACGAAGTATAACGTCTATCTTTTGAACTTCGTATATAAGACATCGACATAATCATATGAATGCTATTGTGATTATGTACGGGTATGGGTGGAGATTTCGACCTAGGAAACAATGTTTTACATTTGTTTAAAGGAAGTACAATTCATAAACTTGTTTTGTGAATCGAAAGGGAAATCGCTAGGCTTATTGGTATTGTTATTCATTGCAAATATTTGGATTACCAATATGTGTGTTTAGTATAACCGCTCATAACTTGTTTATGTATCTTGGTAAAACTGTTCACAAGGCCTGACTTTTGTATTGGTATGACTTTTATTAGTGAAACCGATCTTAAGTAATCACCTGAGATGGTATAATCGATATGTTGTAATTGGTATGACCAACTCTAGACATTAGGAACCGATCTTAAGTAATCACCTGAGGTGCAACCGATCACAAGAGGGAACCGATCCTTGTAAGAGGTGCAACAAGTTTTTAGTAATTGGGGAACCGATCCTATGACTTGTGCAACCGAATACAAGTTAAATACCATATATATATGGTAACCGATCCTAGTACCTAGTCAACCAACTTTTGGTAACTAGTGTGACCGATCCTAGTACCCACATGGAGGTAGAACCGAAACTTGTTTTGGTAGAACCGTTAAACCCATGATTGGTGATTTGATAGGATAATTAATCACATAGTTCTTGGAAGTCATATGAACCAATTCTAAACTCGTTTAGAAGTATGGAAAATCGGTTCCAAGATTGTAAATATGAAAAAGGATTTACAAAGTAAAGATGTCGACATACTTTGAACATGTGCAGTAATTCTTATTTTTTATTGTTCAAAGATATTCCTTAATAACTAAAGAAGAATCCCGGATCGAAATAAATTGAGAATCTTTTAATTAAGGTTTTTAGTTTTTATATGCTTTTAATTTCTAGCAATTAAATGCATATCTTTAGAAAATAAAACTTAGTAATGTGCATTTACTAATTGGAGATTTTCTACTGAGATTTCGGTCAATATTTGGACTATGCATTTCCAGGAATTATGAAAACCGTATTTGCCTTTATTGAATATCTTTGAGAATATTCGGTTTTTGAAATTCCTTGGTGTCCAAACTTCCTTGGTCTATAAATATTTAAGTTTGCATTTCTAGCAAACTAATCCTCAGAGCCAACAAATCTACCTAGTTGTGTTGTTACTGGTGGAGTCGTCTATTCGGAGAGGAAATTACCCTAATTAGGCGAAATCTCTTACGACCACTCGTTTTAAAGACTTATTTGGGATTGGGAAGCTCTACGAGTACCGTTGATGGGAAACTAGATAATTGCAGTTTATTATTAGTTTTCGATTGATTTGATTGACTAATGGTTGTTGAACTTTGATTGCACCTAGTTTGTTTATGCTTGAGAATCTTCTCTTCTGATATAATATTCACTCAAACTAGATCGAAGTATCGACGGGGATTTTTAGAACTGTTTGTAGATCTAAAGATGTCTTGTGATAATCCATTGTTAGCAGACTCCATTCTGTGTGTGATATATCACAAGAGATTCAAGTTGTTTGTGTGCAGGTGTTTATTGAAGATCTGAGAAGATTTGAAGACAAAGAAGATTTCTTATTTGAGTTCATAATCTTTGGTGTGCACAAAACTTGATCGGCTGGGGATCCAACTATAATCGGTTTATCTTTGTGATAACCTTGATTGATTAGTTGAGTAGATCGGCATCAATACGATTCTTTGTGATTAAGAGTATTGATTGCATAGTCTAGACAATTACTTTGGTAATGGTTAAGAGATTGATATAAAAACCTGAAAACGGAGTGTATTGGGATAGACGGAAGAGCCTTTTGTCAAACTCATATCACGTTGTTTGAAGAAAGTTGTTACCGAACAGATTTGTTGTTCCTTTACTGTTTGAAATACGAACCAAAGGAATTGTTCCAAGTGCGTGAATTATTACAAGTTGGAGGCACATGAATACTGAGGGAACTAGATGAACTATAGGTTTAGTTGCTTGGTCTCAACTATACGAAGTTGGTTTAGATTTTGTATAGCGGCTTAATTTTGAGAGTATTCAATTCTGGACTAGGTACCGGGGTTTTTCTGCATTTGCGGTTTCCTCGTTAACAAAATCTTGATGTATCTTTTATTTTTCTATTTTCGTAATTATAATTATTTTATTATATTAGAAGTAAAGTACACAAACGTTAATTCCTAATTACTTGATAGCAATCCTATTGTGTTTGGTTAAGTCCGAAACTTTTATCAAGTAATCACACTCCGTTGTTGTATTGTCTCGATCTTGTATCCATAGTCAATCACACAAGTTATCTTGTTGTCGTATTGTCTCGATCTCGTATCAATAGACGATCACACGAAGTGTGAACCGATTAGTTGGATTGTCTCGACTCAATACACCTCACATTTGTTTTAATGAAGCGAGTGATCTTTTGAAATATTACAGGATTCATGATTCTAATGGTATTTTTAACAAATATCATATTATGTTCAAATTTATCTCTGCATACTCTATTAGAAAATTCTTGGGTGAATTTCAAATGATGTTATCAAATTTTGATAATAAAAGAGTAAACAAATTTTTGAACAGAAACATAGAATCAGTCAAAGATAAAGATCCAGACCATGAAAACCCGATTTTCCAAAAGAAAGACCTATATATAAAATCGGAATTGTCTCCCCACAAGCTTAGATTTTCGATTTTGGCAGAATTTCCTAAAACTAGTTATTTCCGGTTTTTGACATCTATTTTTCTTATAAAAGATAACCTCTTGCTTTGTTGACTAACATATTGAGGAAGATTGATCAAAACCGTAACTAGGGCTTTTCATATTTTTGCAAGTATGAGAAAGAGGAAATCAAGAGACACATCCTCTGATGACCGGGTCAGATACGATGATATTTATAGGATCAGATTTCCTAATAGTATTGATGACAAGAATGAATTTACTCATTTCGTTGAAAGCTCATGCTTTAGGAAATACGAAACTCTCAAGAGAATGGAATTCATTACTGAAAAGAAATTCGATCCAGATGTCCAAGATAAGGATTATGTGAAGTTTGTTCAAGATCGGAACTGGGGATAGCTTTTTGATTTTGAAAAATATTCACCTGATATGGTAAGAGTTTTTTATGCGAATTTTCATAATGTTGATCATAAAAAACTTACCTTTGTTACTCTTGTTGGTCAAGGACTCTACTATGTTGATCGTAAGAAAATTTCTAATGCTATTAAGTACAATGTGGAATGTAATCACTTGATTACTGGAGTTGAAATTGAGTTTACGATACCATTTCAACACATCTCATTGGAAGATCAACAGAGTGGGAAAATGGTAGATTACCAACAAAAGATATAGCCTTTCACCTAAGGGTATTCGGTAAACTTGCTTTAGCAACCCTATTTGCAAGCACTAGAGATAAGTCAGCTTGGGACAAAGATTTTGCAGAATTTGTCTATTTTATGTTAAAAGGAGACTATCAAATTGATTTATGTGGAATCATTGTCAGTCAAATGATCAAAATCTCAGATTCTATTTCTTCCCCAGGAATAAAGAGGCATCTCGGTTTTCCATGTATAATCACAGAGATTTGTGTATTCATCGCGGGAGATGATTTTGATGACATGAGAAGCATTACGGCTGTCTCTAAAAGGACTATATGTCAAATGATTGGAGTTCAATCCAGTAATAAAACGGTTGAAAGGATTTCACTGAATCATAACAACAAGTCTCTTCTAGCTCATCTTGAAACTCTTGGTAAACAACTTGACTGTTTTTAGAAACATCCGGGCTTTGCTGCTCGAAAAGATCCAGAAATTCTTAAAGAAATTCTAAAGATTGAATCAGAATTTTGGAACCAAGAATCAGAAATAGAAGAAGAGCATCGAAAAGTACTGGATCACAAGTAATGTTCCTCCCACTAATCCAGAAAAATAGACATCAGTTTTGATTTTTTTCAATAATTATATAAGGTCTATTTTGAATAAAACTATTATTTATGAATACAATTATTATTTTATAAATTTTCTTGTGATAGTTTTCAATTACATAGCGTATGCTTGAATGCTTTATATTATTGCTATGTATGTTATGGGATGTTTGATTTCGGTTTTCATAACCTTAATATTCGATCTCATATTGTGTGAACCCTTATGGTTTGGCTGAATTTTTGGTTTAGCAGGATTAAGTTCTAGCCCATGTTGGTAGGCTTTATCAAAGGATCATAAGTGGTTCTGATTGAAACTAATATGTGAAAAAGTCACAATACGTTGAATCGTTTTTGGTTTAGCATAAAAGCATATGAGTTTCGCGGTTTCAACTTTTGCATTGCATTAGTTAAAACCGGTTTTCAACCTTTCTCTGGTAAAGGTTGGTCCTTGTTGTTGTTCTTTTGTTTTGGCGGGAGGATGACAACACAACGGGGGAAGAGTTCTGTGTGAATTTGCGCTTAATGACATATCTTAAGGGTAGAAGAGGATGCGGAACTTGAGGTAATGAATTTGTTAGTTAATCGTTTTCCTGTTTAAGAAAAGCCTGATTTTATTGCATATATTTATTGCTTTTGCTTAACAAAATTTCAGTACAATTGATGTGTGTGTGATTCAATTGTTTCCGGTTAAGAAAAATTATTGTTATCTTGTTTTATGGTTTAGTATCAATTGTTTAGGCTTACAAAATTTCGGTGAAATTGTAGTATTTTAATGTCTATATTTGTTTTAATTGCTTCCGGTTGAGGTAAATAATTATGCAAGTTGATTTATTTGGTTTGTATGAATTGTTTATGGCTTAACAAAAGGTTTTCGGGATCAATTATTTAGTCCAATTCGATTCCGGATAAGAGAAACTAAGTTAATTCTGATCTTAGATAGACTTATCAAAGTGGAGGTTTCGGTTATTCAAGTCTAATCGAATGCCTTAACAAGAAATGCTAGTTAACTAACCTAGTACTTGTCTTGTTTAAAAGTGAAAGGTCTAAGTTATTATTTGAATAATTTGAACCTGATGAGCAAAATAGAGTTAATTCTGATCTTTATTTTGGTCTTATTGAACAAGCGATTGTTTTTGTACAATCAGTTTAGCAAAAGAACTAAGGTGCTTAGTCAATTTATGATTTGCTAAACTATTAGGGAAAATTTCTTCGGGCAATTGTTTCCTTGATAACATATCAAAACAAAATTACTTTGTAGTTTCTATTTTGATATTGGTTATCTAAAATGGTGTGTGAAACCCTCGTGATTAACTCTTATAGGTTGCCGGTTTGTCTTTTATTTGCTCGTACCTTTGTCATTTTGTGACAACAAGGGGGAGAAATATATGGAGTAAACAAGTGATTTGGTATCACTAAGGAAAGGACAATGGTGCTTAAACGTTATATCTATTGAAAGAGTAAAGCATAAACTAAGGGGGAGTAGCATATCATATTGATACTTGTGGTTATCTTAACTACAAAGGGAATAAAAAAGACGTGCGGATTGTAATTCTACCTATCTTACCTTTATGGTGAGTATTAGCTTTGTTATTATAATGTCAACAACGACATTTATGGATTGAATGTATACAGGGTATTGTGCTGTTGAAACTTGGAATCAATCGTATGTGTAATGAATTCTTGTAATTTGTTTATCCATATGATGTAAGAGTTTTGTCACTAAAATTGACAAAGGGGGAGATTGTTAGAGCATAGATCGGTTGAACCGACCAAGCGTTGGTATGTCAAGTTTGGTTGTCATATTTTAGTGAATTAAAACTCATTTAAAGAGTCGCTTGATTATATACTAGAGTCAACTTCGTATAGGTTAGATAGAAAGTTACGAGGATATGAGACTTACAAGTATTACGTGAAGACTTGGAGAATGTGAAGAAGTAAAATCATCCTTCCACTTGAGGTTAGTAATATTTGACTTCAACTGTTTCATTCCTAACTTATCTTTCAAGTCGTGCATATTTAAAAACATAACTGCGAAGCTGTGAATGATTATACTCTAGTTAGACATAATATTAAGGAATTACAATACAAAGTATAACGTCTATCTTTTGAACTTCGTATATAAGACATCTACATAATCGTATGAATGCTATTGTGATTATGTATGGGTATGGGTGAAGATTTCGTCCTAAGAAACAATGTTTTACATTTTTTTAAAGGAAGTACAATTCATAAACTTGTTTTGTGAATCGAAAGGGAAATCGCTAGGCTTATTGGTATTGTTGTGACTACTCGTTTTCCCGTAGCCTACGTGATGTGTACAACTCAAAGGATCTGATACTAAGGAGTATCGATACCTCTGTTGAACTGACTAAGCTAAGCAATAAATGGTATCTAAGATCACAACAATAACAAAGAACATAAGAGTAATGTAAAAGCCTCTAAGTTATCATGAGACACAAGATGTAACGTGGTTCGACATTTGTCTACGTCCACGGGGTAATGAGTGATAGAATCATATTAAGTATGTGGTGGTTACAAAGATCTTAAATGCTTCCCAAAGTAATATAGAGAACTCAAGTTGAAGTAACTAACTAAGTTCTAAACATTAAATAGGTATAAGCTTAAGACTAGATCTTAGTTATACCTTGTTTAAGGTATGTAGGGCTAAGTGTACTCATCTGAGTGCCCTGCTGGAGCGTGCTCGTCAAGACTATGCCCTTGCTATTGCTCAGCAGCCTTCGTCTAGTGATGCTGCTTCAATTGCTAGGATATCTTCGTTGGAGGGTGACCTGAGGAAGACGCAGAGGTCTCTGGAAGCTTGCTTATTGGCTCTTTAGAGAGCTAATAACGCTGCTAAGGTTTCCGAGGAGGGTCGTAAAGCTGCTGATTCTGCCTTAGCCACTGAGTCCTCCAAATCTATTGGTTAGTTTTTTCCTTCTCCTTAGCTTGTTTTTTTACTTTTTGGTTGCTTGGTTCTGAGACAACCTTCGTCTGCCAGCCAATAGTTCCAGTGAACTTAGATATATCCAAGATCAAGTGGCTAAGCTAACCTCCGATGTCTGGTATTACCAAAAGAAGTCTGATAGGTTGATGAATGTGACCGTTCATAACGAGGCCCAGCTTTCCCTTGAGTCTGCCCATAATGCTGATTTAGTGAAGCATATGGCTGGGCTTCGTAAGGAGTGTGACGAATCCCTTAGATGGAAAGAAGGTCTTATTTTAAAACAAAAGGAGGATATTGCCTTAGTTGAGAAACGTCTCTCTGCTCAAGAAGTTATTCGTAAGAAATATCATGTTGATTTTGAAGATGCTTGCGCTTCTTTAGCCAAGGTCACTGCAGAGCGTAATGTATTGACCTCCGAGGTCTGCTCCCTTAAGAACAAACTTGTTGACGCCGGCTCCATGCCTTCTTCTATGTCGCATGCATCCTTAGTAAAAAGATTTGAAGAGTTAGATAATGTGTACCGATCTTTATCTTCTGAGAATGCGTCGCTCCGAATAGATATTGACGATCTTCGGACTGAAAGGGATACCCTTTTGGATGATCTTGATACGGCTGAGGTGGACCTTGCTGAAGCTCAGCATAGTTTAGAAGAGTCTCATATCCATGACGGAGGTAGCTTAGGATGACTATTACCTTCGTAGTATTCCTCGTATCTTTAGTTGCTTTGCATTGTCTCTAATATCCTTCGTATTCTTAGGTCTCCAAGAGCAGCTGGTGGGTGCAAATGCTAAGATCATCAACCTCGAGGGTCAGATATCCCAGTTGGAAATATCTCGCCAGTTTGATGCTGCTGCTAAATTTAAGGCTGAGGCTCTTCAGCGAGATAACTATCAACTCAGTGCTCAGCTTAGGGAGCTTCGTCAGAAGTCGGCTTCTGATCTGTCAGCTCAGGCTTCTGAGATGGAAGCGCGGTTTAAGCGTTCTGCCATCGATTATATCAACAATGCTTTTGCGGAGGCTGAGCTCCAAGCGGAGGGTGTCACCTTTCCTCGTCTTCCTTATCCTTGATTGTGTTATGCTGACTTCGTTTTTAACCGAACTCCTTTGTTGTATTATGCCCCCAGCTGAAGGGCCTTCGTTGTCTCCTTTATTTTGAAACAATGCTCCGTTATTTGTAACTGTCGGACCTTTGTCACCTGCAACTTTTGGGTTGCATTAGTCTTCTTTTGGTAACTTTATTATGGTACCTTTAAATTCATATATATATATGTAGACGTATTGTGTCTAATTATTTGCACGTTCGAGTCATCACTAGGTGCTAAGGTATTTTTATCTTTTTAACCTTTGGTGGAACATTCATTGTCCTACGTTAGTATCCTTTGGCCAGAAGATACCGTGGTGGCGAGGGTTTCTACGTGCGCAATATTTTTCCTATAACCCTACGCGTTCAACGTGATTGCTGATTTACTTCGACAAGGTATCTCTCTTTACGGGATATAATGCTTATTATTTTCCTTTTGGAGGGATTCGTTTGCCCTTGGGATCCGAGATTGACATATGCGCAGTTATGTTGTGCCTTGTATCATCGTCAATTCTGATGGAGGGTGTCTATTCTAACCCACTTTGTTTTAATCAACATACACTTTCTCTTAGCAAAAAGTTTCTTTCATTGATTAGTTAGGTTTATAATACCTTTGATCAGGGATAGAACATGGTGGGCTTCCGCCCCTTCCCTTGTTCTCCTGAGTGATAACCATTCTCTTACGGGTAATACTTCTTTAGGTACATTGCGTTCCAGGGGTGTTGTAATACCTCCCCTTTGAGGTTCCTTAGGTAGTATGAACCTTTCCCAGGAATGTCGTGTATGATGTAGGGTCCGTCCCACGTTGGAGCTAGCTTTCCCCCATTCCTTCTTCCTTTGGTATGGTGGTGTTTGACGTAACACATATTCTTCTACCACAATGTTTCCAGGGATTACCCGCTTGTTGTATTCACGAGCTAGCCTTATCTGATAATTCACCATCCTTTGCAAAGCTACTTCCCGCCTTTCTTCGAGGTCGTCGAGCTTTTCTAGCATGAGTTCAGTTGTTAGGTTCTTTTCCCACGCTTCTGTTTTTGTCGTTGGCAGTATTATCTCCGTTGGAATGACTGCTTCGGCTCCGTAGGTTAGTAAGAACGGAGATTCTCCCGTGGCTGCCCTTCTTGTAGTGCGGTAGGCCCATAGGACATTGTATAGATGTTCGCACCATCTCTTCTCGTATGCCCCCAGCTTCTTCTTTAAGTTCATCGCTATCATCTTGTTAGTGGCCTCCGCTTGTCCATTGCTCTTAGGGTATATCGGAGTGGACATGTTTTTCTGAATGTTGAAGGCGTTAAAGAGCATATCTATGTTCTTTCCCTCCAATTGTTTTCCATTGTCAGAGACTATGGCTGCTGGTATTCCGAACCTGCAGATGATTTGCTCGAACAAGAACTTGAAGACATCTGTGTCCCTAATTCTTGCCAAAGCCCTTGCTTCCACCCATTTGGTGAAGTAATCTGTAGATACAATAAGATATCTTCTTTTTGACGACCCTTTTATCAAAGGTCCAACGATATCAACACCACATTTGCCGAATGGCCAAGGACTGATGATTGAGTTAAGCTCCGTTGCTAGCGCTCTGATTTTTCTTGCGTAGCATTGGCATCTTTCACAACGCCTTGCTATATTCTTCGCATCTTCGTCCATGCTCAGCCAATAGTACCCTTGCATTTTAGCTTTGATTGCTAGTGACCTTCTTCCGCTATGATTGCCGGCCTCTCCGTTGTGTATATCATGCAATATCCTTTTATCTTCGGTTTGTGAGAGGCATCGCATCAAAGGTCCAAGAAATGACCTTCTATACAATACCCCGCCTCGCAGGATGTACATTGATGCTTTTGACGTGAGTTTTCGTGGCACGGTTTTAGAGGCTATGAACTCCAAAAACATACACAAGAAATGGATGAATGAACTACTAGAGAGTGAAATTCACTGCTGAAACACAGACCCCTTCGTTTCAGAAGATATATAAGCAAAATATAAACTGTGTCTAAACTCCGGTGTGTGAGCGCCCCACAGTGGGCGCCAAACTGTGACTACTCGTTTTCCCGTATCCTACGTGATGTGTACAACTCAAAGGATCTGATACTAAGGAGTATCGATACCTCTGTTGAACTGATTAAGCTAAGCAATAAATGGTATCTAAGATCACAACAATAACAAAGAACATAAGAGTAATGTAAAAGCCTCTAAGTTATCATGAGACACAAGATGTAACGTGGTTCGACATTTGTCTACGTCCACGGGGTAATGAGTGATATAATCGTATTAAGTATGTGGTGGTTACAAAGATCTTAAATGCTTCCCAAAGTAATAGAGAGAACTCAAGTTGAAGTAACTGCTTAAGTTCTAAAAATTAAAGAGGTATAAGCTTAAGACTAGATCTTCTCTCCTAGATATTGAATGCCCTTAATTTGTTGGTGAAGCTTGGTATTTATAGCCCCTTCTGCTCCTGGTATATCTTTGCTGCCTCTGGGTCCATCGTATGCTGATGTACCTTCCGTACCAGTGGTACCTTCGTCCACCGCATGCTTCTCCAGTTGTATCTCGCCACCTCAGCTAACCCACGTTCCTTTGGGAACTACCCAGCCTCAGTGCGCGTTGTACCTTCGTTCACCGCTTACTTCCGCCAATCGGGTTCTGACACGCTTCCTCTCTCCACGTGCTTTGACTCATGCGTGTAGATAAGAATCAGAGCATTTAATGCTGATTGGATGCGTCATCTACCTTTGTCCCTTTCCCAGCTGACCCTATGTAGACTAGCATTTTTCTTACTTTATCTTGACCGTTCCCGTCCTTTCTCTTGGGATGATATAAAGCAGATCTGCGGAGGTATCCCTTGCTACTCAGGCTCCTTTGTCTAGCGAAGGATATACAGTTTTAGACACGTATGCGGCCACTAAGATCGTGACACGTGCTCTGCAAAATATTGGTATTCACAGTTTGCCCCTTTTCTTTCATCTTCTGCCGTTTGGTAGAAGTGGAAGGAAACTTCCGTTATGCCGCCAATTTTGCACGTACCGATTGGTGATAGGATCCGGAGATACCTATATATAATAACCGCAATCGCACAGTGTCTAACTAGTAGACAGTGGCAAGTACGGGTCGTTCCCACAAGGAGCGGCGGAAATACCGTAATCAATATCTCTAATAAGAACTAACCAGAAATAATATTTTTGGATTTTTAGAATTGATAATGAAAAATAAAAATAAATAAAAAGAATTAACTAAATGCAAAGTGAAAGACGGTAACTAGGGAATCTGGTTTCCACCAATCTAATCATGCAAAACTCGTATTCAATTTCTAAAACATATACTCCATAAATTGTTTCACCAGTGTAATTTCCTTCGCTTCAAATGTAATAATTCTAAAGTATTATCTATCAGTTAAAAGCATATGTCGTCAAAGAATTTAACTCTAAAGTATTATCTATCAGTTAAAAGCATATGTCGTCAAAGAATTTAACCCAAACACGACACATCAATCGAAAAGCATAAATAATCAATGAATTACTTAAATTTATTATGAACCAAGCAATTTATATGAAGAAAATTATTAATCATTTAAATCATTATTTTGAGGATTATCATTTGAGTCTACATGATTTTAATTAGTTTTCACCAAAAACCCTAGCCAAAATTTAGCAAAACATGGAGATGGGATTCTCAAAACCCATAAAAAATAAATTGACAAGAGAAAGAAAGAGTAAACGCTGTCACCGTCGTCTTCCTCTACTCTCGTTATTCTCCTTCTCCAAGAACAATAGCGGCGGCCTTCTCTTATGCTCGTTGGCTTCTCTAGCCTCCAAACCGGTCTCCCCCCCTCAGTTTCTTTTCGTGTATCAATATATACTCATGTGAAAAGATTGCAACAATTAAGATCTGGCAGCTGCCTAGGCCCAGTCCATCCAATACCCACATGCCGATTTCGAAATACAGGCCCTTCAAAATCCGAGTAATCCCTGGATCCGACTGCAACACCAACACCAGTTTCCACTCTCTGACAGTCACCTTCACGTTCAACTCCATCTCTACTACCGACAGCACCAAGGACCCAACCACCACCAATTGCTCAGCTCGAGCAATTCTTCGCAAATGGATTCACTTCATTCGAATCAAACCCCAGACAAACCAATCCAAATTCTATCATCGAAGTACTCAGCACAATTTCACTCCATTGACTGCACAGATCAAAACCAAAACAATCCAGAACCCATTCAAACTTACAACACTTGTTTCTCTTCTCTGACGTTCCTCATTCCAGCTCTATCAATCATTGATGCCTGCACAATCTCATGAACTTCCAGTCTCGGCACAAGATAACCACGGCATCATTCTTCTTCATCTCGGCCACCAACTCTCTACTGACTGACTTTTGAATTTAACCACAACACGGCCCTAACTCTCTTCCATCTGTTTTCATCTTCCCGTGACAAAATCAGTACAACCAACATCCGATGAGAACTAACACAGTTCGACGACCATCTCAGCTAATGCACCTTCGACTCATTGTATACACGACCATCATTAATTATCTCCAAGACCTGCACAAACCGTCATCACTGCTTGTATCTGACTGCCGAGAGCTGCTACCATTCTGAACACCCACAGCTCCGTCCATCGTTGCCATCATAACCTCCACAGATCGAACCCTTCTCACAACCAATTTGTCAAACAACAAGAGTGCGACATCTCGTTCTATGGAGGTAGCTCTCGACTGTTTATTCGGCTCCCTTCTAAGATTTATTTGCAACTCAACAAACCCTAGCAGAAACTACTTTTCTCCATCGTCTTCACTCAATCTCTGCCAACAACTTCTTCTCTCTGTCGGTTTGAGACTCTCCCCACCGATAGTACAGCAACCCCATAGCAGCTCCTTTTATCTCCTTGTTCTCGAGCTCAAAATCTTTCTACTGATTCACATATATGAACAGCAGCAAACCCATTGAGAAATTCGAGTAGAACCCATCTCTGCCAGCAATTCATCCCCACTTACGCCTGTTGTCACCTCCTTTCACCGGCAGAACCAACTTCAGCCATTAACACAATCGATGTCTTGAATCCCACATCTCCAGCTCAGTCACGTCCAGAGATTTTGCATCCAACTTCTTCCATTCGAGTATCTGGTTATACTGCAGCTGCTTGGAGTTTCAACATCAGTTTGCTTAAGGAATGAGAATGAATATTTCTTTCACATTTAAACCCTTGGTGGACAGTTCGCCACCTTAGCCTCTAACAGCACCATGTGCCACTTATTTGTTACTCCTAGTGGAATTGACTGATTGCATCTCTGCTGCCAATAAATGAGCACTGTTTCACTGATGCTTTCCAGTCTTGAAATGTAGCCAAGCAGCGGGCAGCCAATAAATTTGCATCTCTGCTGCGGCAAATGTCATTTTTGCTTTCCTTTAGCCATTTGTTGCTCCAGTAATCTGAATTCCTTGTACTTTCTACAAAAACAATAAAATAATGTTATTAGTCAAAATATCGAGTCTTAACTAATATAAATATGGGTATAAAATGTAGCACTTACGTGCTTATCAATTGGGTGGCCCTACATGTTCTTTCGTGCAATAACTTCCCCTTGAATTTCGGGACATCCAAATTTTTTTGGATTTTCCAGCCGCCTATAAGAGGAGAACAAAGAGAAGGGAATTTCATTAACTCCTTTTCCTTCTTTTCTTCTGAACTGTCGCTCTCCATCACTTTCGTGGAGATGTTCTTCTGCTGTTAACTGCTCTTCCTCCTGTTTTCTTCTTCGATTCTCCTCGTACGTTGGCTTCACTGTGTCGATCGTACTAGTAAGTGATACTCACTTTCAATCATGATTTTCTTCTTGTAGTTATTGTTATACTTGCATGTGAGAATTTTCGCTCGTTCTTAACTGCTTGTGATGATTGGGAATTTGAGTTTTGTTCCAATTTGGCCTTTGATGTTAATTTTGCCATGATTGTTTCTTCGCCTGTCAGTTTGGTCGTGTGATCAAAGATTTTCGCTTCTGCGTCATGATATGTTCAAACGGGTCTTTTTGGTTGGTTTATAAAACCCATGCCCAAAATTTCCCGTTTCTGCCTCTTTATTTTCCTTTTGGAGGTACTGTAATTTTTCTGCCGCCATTGATGATGATGAAGTTTTTCCTGATGGTGTTAGGTATAATGAGGCTTCCGAAGAAACCTACGCGTAGATGGCCGAGGGTGTCTTCGTCAACTGATCCTCCTTCGCGGATGGATCATACTGATGCTACGCCATCCCCTCCTCCTGAGGATACTGACGTGCCTGCGATTGCTGATATATCTACGGTTGTTGAGGAGGCCGCGGAGTCTGGGGCTGAAGAGTTTGATATTGAAGATATTCCTCCTCCTCCTCCTCATTATGAGCTGCAGAGGCTTCAATTACGTGACAAAGATGGCTACAGTCACTTGTCCCTTGCTGAGATTGCAAAAAAATTTCGTCTTCACAAGTTTGAGATCTTTTTTGTTAACGGCCCTGATGTCCTCACCGAGTCTCTCATTCGAGATTGTCCTTACGATGAGAACAACCTTTTGATTAGTGTTGGTCAGCTGGCCGCTGGTATGTTTCTTCCTCTTTATATTAGAAAGGATTCTTTCTATTATGATGTCTTATCCACTAGGGATGACCCGGTGAATAAGACTCAAGTTCGAAGAATCTATCAGTATACTGGTAGTTACTGGCGTGCCCTTCGTGAGTGCTGGTACCGTAGTAGGGGCAAGACCACCTTGGAGTCTTATGATCCCTTTGCTGAAGGGAGATCTAAGCGAGAAGACTATACTCCCGCCAACTTCAATGCCACCTATGCTGATACTATTAAAAAAGACTAACCTTCTTCCTTGGAGTGTTGGCCCTCGTCGCATCCATGTTACTGCTAGGAAGATTAGGGAAGGTAATAGCCTTCGTTTGCTGGAGGAAATTGACAAGACCGGTTTGACTACGATACCATACTCCGCTAGGCTGTCTCTGCCAAAGTCTGACTGCATTCGTCTTGATCATGATGACCGCTGGGCTCGTACTCCCCTTCGTGTGGTTGGTCCTTGGGCCTATGGTTTTACCACTGCGGACCCTTCGGTTCCTCGCTCAGCTCGTTCTCTGCCTGAGAAGTATGATGGTTATCAGCCTTGGGTTTTCAATCCTGCTGCTTCTCACGAGGTACCCTTGTTGTAGCGCCTTTGTCCTGCTTAGATAGCTTCGTCTACTATGGTATCTTTGCTAACTTTAGCATCTTTATTTCAATGGCTTCCAGTCTGCCCCTGCTTCTTCTGCTGGGACTGCTCAAGGCTCTGCTGGTAATTCTGTGGCCACCAAGACTAGGAAGAGGAAGGTTTCGTCTGGTACACCTGCAGAGGTGAGGATCATACCTTTGTGTTTATATATTCCTTAGTACCTTGCCCCTGATTCTTAACTGTCG
The DNA here is from genome assembly GCF_003573695.1 of Papaver somniferum. NCBI lineage: Eukaryota > Viridiplantae > Streptophyta > Magnoliopsida > Ranunculales > Papaveraceae > Papaver > Papaver somniferum. The sequence continues at coordinate 163,958,691 of NC_039364.1, read as the reverse complement.
CATGTGTTTCTTTGCAGTCTTCTCAGAGGAAGGGAAAGCTGAAGATGGTGGTTGATCTTGATGCCTTGGATGATGACCCTAAGACCGTCGTTGAGGAACCTGTTGATGAGGATATCGAGGATACTGGCTTTAGTCCTCACTTGGATGACATTGAAGAGTATTTTTCCAAGGATAACCCTAGCCCAGTCCGAGCTGGTTCCGTTGAGGGTGAGAACCTCACTGCTGGTGCCGGTCCTCAGTTGATCGAGCCTGTTAGTATTCAAGCGCATGCGTCTACGTTGCCTTTGAAGATGCCTTCGCTTTCTGCTCCCTGCAAGGCTTTGCCCACCGTTTCTGCTACTGTGGAGCTGTTGTTGTAGCTTCGGAGAGCCTTCCTTCGTCTCCCGCTACTTCCCTCCAATCTAGCGGTTCATTTGCTAAGGTTGTTGCCCCTTCGCCGAGGGCTGGTAGCTCAGATTCTCAGCAGAAGAAGGAGGTTGTGATTTCACTAGCCAGCTTCTCCTTCAATGCTGCTCCTGCTTCACTAAGGAGTGCTTGGTCTGTTTCTACTGCCCCTGCTAGCAAAACTGTTGGAGTTCCACCTTCGTCACCAGACTGGGCCATACTGGGAAATCTTCCTTCTGCCGGTGATATGGATTTGGGCGGCTCTCAGGCTATTCCTTCTGTTCCTATCTCTTCCACCATGTCATCCCTCCGTCGTGGTGAGGGTTCAGCTGTCGTGCCCCTTGCTCGCGTGCAAACGAACGAGGGTGCAGTTGCTGAGTCTAGCCAAGGTCGAATGTCGGAGAGCTTGAGCTTATGTAGCTCTGATGATGCTATTCTTGAGGCCATCCTTCGTAATTCCAAGGGTCCCTTTGTTGTTGGAGTTGACCATCATCATCTTGGTAGTTCTTTTGAGATAGCTTCGCAGTTGGATGTCTTGTCTGCTCAGTACCGTGCTGCCAAAGACTTGTTCTTTGATCCTGATTGTCTTCGCTCTATTCAAAGCTTTGGTGAGATCCTCCGGGGTAACATTCAGGAAATGGAAGCTTTTATGGATACCTACGCCAGCTTACTCCCTCGTCTTTCAGCATTCTCGGTAAGTGATTCTTACTTTGTCGCCTTTCTTCTCGATTTACTCCCCCGCCTGCTCTCATACTGCCTTGTTTGCAGCTCTGCAAGCAAATCGATGTTAGTTATACCTTGTTTAAGGTATATAGAGCTAAGTGTACTCATCTGAGTGCCCTGCTGGAGCTCGCTCGTCAAGACTATGCCCTTGCTATTGCTCAGCAGCCTTCGTCTAGTGATGCTGCTTCAATTGCTAGGATATCTTCGTTGGAGGGTGATCTTAGGAAGACACAGAGGTCTCTGGAAGCTTGCTTATTGGCTCTTTAGAGAGCTAATAACGCTTCTAAGGTTGCCGAGGAGGGTCGTAAAGCTGCTGATTCTTCCTTAGCCACTGATTCCTCCAAATCTATTGGTTAGTTTTTTCCTTCTCCTTAGCTTGTTTTTTTACTTTTTGGTTGCTTGGTTCTGAGACAACCTTCGTCTGCCAGCCAATAGTTCCAGTGAACTTAGATATCTCCAAGATCAAGTGGCTAAGCTAACCTCCGACGTCTGGTATTACCAAAAGAAGTCTGATAGGTTGATGAATATGACCGTTCATAACGAGGCCCAGCTTTCCCTTGAGTCTGCACATAATGCTGATTTAGTGAAGCAGATGGCTGGGCTTCGTAAGGAGTGTGACGAAGCCCTTAGATGGAAAGAAGGTCTTATTTTAAAACAAAAGGAGGATATTGCCTTAGTTGAGAAACGTCTCTCTGCTCAAGAAGTTATTCGTAAGAAATATCATGTTGATTTTGAAGATGCTTGCGCTTCTTTAGCCAAGGTCACTGCAGAGCGTAATGTATTTACCTCCGAGGTCTGCTCCCTTAAGAACAAACTTGTTGACGCTGGCTCCGTGCCTTCTTCAATGTCTCATGCATCCTTAGTAAAAATATTTGAAGAGTTAGAGAATGTGTACCGAGCATTATCTTCTGATAATGCGTCGCTCCGCATAGATGTTGACGATCTTCGGACTGAAAGGGATACCCTTTTGGATGATCTTGATACGGCTGAGGTGGACCTTGCTGAAGCTCATCATAGTTTATAAGAGTCCCATATCCATGACGGAGGTATCTTAGGATGACTATTCCCTTCGTAGTATTCCTCGTATCTTTAGTTGCTTTGCATTGTCTCTAATATCCTTCGTATCCGTAGGTCTCCAAGAGCATCTGATGGGTGAAAATGCTAAGATCATCAACCTCGAGGGTCAGATATTCCAGTTGGAAATATCTCGCCAGTTTGATGTTGCTGCTAAATTTAAGGCTGAGGCTCTTCAGCGAGCTAACGATCAACTCAGTGCTCAGCTTAGGGAGCTTCGTCATAAGTCGGATTCTGATCTGTCAGCTCAGGCTTCTGAGATGGAGGCGCGGTTTAAGCGTTCTGCCATCGATTATATCAACAATGCTTCTGCGGAGGCTGAGCTCCAAGCGGAGGGTGTCACCTTTCCTCGTCTTCCTTATCCTTGATTGTGTTATGCTGACTTCGTTTTTAACCGAACTCCTTTGTTGTATTATGACCCCAGCTGAGGGGCCTTCGTTGTCTCCTTTCTTTTGAAACAATGCTCCGTTATTTGTAACTGTCGGACCTTTGTCACCTGCAACTTTTGGGTTGCATTAGTCTTCTTTTGGTAACTCTATTATGGTACCTTTAAATTCATATATATATATATATATATATAGACGTATTGTGTCTAATTATTTGCACGTTCGAGTCATCACTAGGTTCTAAGGTATTTTTATCTTTTTAACCTTTGGTGGAACATTCATTGTCTTACGTTAGTATCCTTTGGCCAGAAGATACCGTGGTGGCGAGGGTTCCTACGTGCGCAATATTTTTCCTATAACCCTATGCGTTCAACGTGATTGCTGCTTTACTTCGATAAGGTATCTCTCTTTATGGGATATAATGCTTATTATTTTCCTTTTGGAGGGATTCGTTTTCCCTTGGGATCCGAGATTGACATATGCGCAGTTATGTTGTGCCTTGTCTCATCGTCAATTCTGATGGAGGGTGTCTATTCTAACCACTTTGTTTTAATCAACATACACTTTCTCTTAGCAAAAAGTTTCTTTCATTGATTAGTTAGGTTTATAATACCTTTGATCAGGGATAGAACATAGTGGGCTTCCGCCCCTTCCCTTCTTCTCCTGAGTGATAACCATTCTCTTACGGGTAATACTTCTTTAGGTACATTGCGTTCCAGGGGTGTTGTAATACCTCCCCTTTGAGGTTCCTTAGGTAGTATGAACCTTTCCCAGCAGTGTCGTGTATGATGTAGGGTCTGTCCCACGTTGGATCTAGCTTTCCCCATTCCTTCTTCCTTTGGTATGGTGGTGTTTGACGTAACACATATTCTTCTACCACAATGTTTCCAGGGATTACCCGCTTGTTGTATTCACGAGCTAGCCTTCTCTGATAATTCACCATCCTTTGCAAAGCTACTTCCCGCCTTTCTTCGAGGTCGTCGAGCTTTTCTAGCATGAGGTCAGTTGTTAGGTTCTTTTCCCACGCTTCTGTTTTTGTCGTTGGCAGTATTATCTCCGTTGGAATGACTGTTTCGGCTCCGTAGGTTAGTAAGAACGGAGATTCTCCCGTGGCTTCCCTACTTGTAGTGCGGTAGGCCCATAGGACATTGTGTAGCTGTTCGCATCATCTCTTCTCGTATGCCCCCAGCTTCTTCTTTAAGTTCATCGCTATCGTCTTGTTAGTGGCCTCCGCTTGTCCATTGCTCTTAGGGTATATCGGAGTGGACTTGTTTTTCTGAATGTTGAAGGCGTTAAAGAGCATATCTATGTTCTTTCCCTCCAATTGTTTGCCATTTTCAGAGACTATGGCTACTGGTATTCTGAACCTGCAGATGATTTGCTAGAACAATCCGTAACTACAATAAGATATCTTCTTTTTGACGACCCTTTTATCAAAGGTCCAACGATATCGACACCCCATTTGGAAAATGGCCAAGGGCTGATGATTGAGTTAAGCTCCGTTGCTGGCGCTCTGATTTTTCTTGCGTAGCATTGGCATCTTTCACAACGCCTTGATACATTCTCCGCATCTTCGTCCATGCTCAGCCAATAGTACCCTTGCATTTTAGCTTTGATTGCTAGTGACCTTCTTCCGCTATGATTGCCGACTGTGTATATCATGCAATATCCTTTTACCTTCGGTTTGTGAGTGGCATCGCATCAAAGGTCCAAGAAATGACCTTCTATACAATAACCCGTCTCGCAGGCTGTACATTGCTGCTTTTGACGTGAGTTTTCGTGCCTCCTTGATATCTGCTGGTAAAGTACCTTTGTCGAGGTATTGGTGAATTGGAATTCTCCAACCGTCCTCAGCTCCATTTTCATTGTTTTCATCTGACATGGGTTTATCTTCGTCAGACTCCTTGGCTTCATTGTCTGGTTCCTCCATTCTTTCGTCTTCTTTTTCTTTTTCTGCTTCCCTCATAGCCCTGGTTTGGACAGCTAAGGTACCTTCGGCAGCGGAGGTTAATCCATCTATCGAAGGTTCATAAATTCTCCCAATTTGGATTGAGGTAGTATTTTTGTCCTTCAGCATTGATGATATGAATGCTAAGGCATCTGCGTGTTTGTTGTCTTTTCGGCAGACGTGCCTAAACACGACATTGTTGATCTTCGCCGCATACTCCTGTGCCAGCTTTAGGTACGGAGATAGTATTGGATCCAAAGTTTGATACTTGAGTTCTATTTGTATAATGACCAACTGCGAGTCACTAGTTAAACGAACATCTGACAAGCCCAACTCCTGTGCCAATCGTAGGCCATGTATGACTGCCTCATACTCCGTGATGTTATTGGTGTATTGCTCTAATTCTAATCTGAATGCATAGATGAGTCGGTCTCCAGTAGGGGTCGTTATCACGATCCCTATGCCTGCTCCTTCTCCGTTTGAGGAGCCGTCTACGAATATTTCCCACTTTCGCGCGTTCTGCGGTTCCAAGAGGTCTTCTGGTTCCGGATTTTCTTCCTCCATTCCTGGAATGTCGTCTATCTCCGCTTCGTCGTTTAGAGGTAAGTCCGCCAAGAAGTATGCCAAGATTTGTGATTTCTCCGCTTTCCTGGTTTCGAAGATTATATGGAACTGTTTGATCATGGCATTCCATTTTTCCACTCTTCCGATCTTCTCCGTGCTGTCAAGGATTTGTCTTATCTGAGCTTTTGTGAAAACTCTGATGGTGTGCGCATCGAAATATATCCTTAGATTTTTTGTTGCTACTACTAAGGCATATATGAGTTGCTCCACCTTGGTGTAGTTACGCTCCGACGAACTGAGCATCTTGCTAACATAGTATATGGGATTTTCTCCTTGCGCTTCATCTCTTACCAATACTGCGCTTACAACGTAGCTCGTTGCTGCTAGTTATAGGGTGAGTGTCTCACCTGGCTCCGGCTTTTGCAGGATGGGTACTGATGCTAAGTATTCCTTGATCTTGTGAAGAGCTTGCTCACACTCTTTGGTCCATGTAAACCTGCTTCCTTTCCTTAGCGTATCGAAGAACGCTTTGCACTTATCTGACGACCTGGATATGAATCTTCCCATGGAAGCTAAAATTCCGTTTAGTTTTTGTACTTCTTTTGGCATCTCCATTATTGTTCCGACCCTTTCAGGATCTACTTCGATTCCTCGTTTGGTGACCAAGTATCCTGAGAATTTTCCTTAGGTAACTCCGAACGTACATTTGTGCAGGTTTACCTTCATGTGAAATTTTATCATAGCTTCAAATACCTCTCTTAGGTCTGAGAGATGGTCTTTTGCTTCTTTGCTTTTGACAAGCATGTCGTCTACGTAGACCTCCAGTATCTTGCCTATCCATGGATTGAATATTTTGTCTACTAATCGTTGGTATGTTGCCCCCGCGTTTTTTAGTCCAAAAGGCATCCTTGTATAGCAATACAAGCCCCGTGGGGTAAAGAACGCAGTGTGCTCCTGATCTTCTTCTGCAAGGTCTATTTGGTTATAGCCTGAGTATCCATCCATGAAGGATAATATTTGATGACCATTTGTTGCATTGACCAGTTGGTCGATATTTGGCAGTGGGTAACTGTCTTTGGGGCACGCTTTGTTAAGATTGCTGAAATCGATGCAAATGCATACGCCTCCGTTCTTTTTTGGAACGATGACCATGTTGGATATCCACGCTTGCTTTAAGTAACTTTTGCAATTCCTTTTCTACCCCTTCATGGTAGATATCCGCCACCTTACGTATGCATTGCTTGAATGGTGGTATCTCTGGTTTGAGCCGGAGGTGGTGTGAGACCAAGTTCGGATCAATTCCTGGCATGTCTTCCATTGACCATGCAAAGACATCTACGTATTCCTTTAGTAACCTTTGTATCTGCACTTCCTCTTCATGTTCAAGCAAATTCCGATGCTTAACATCTTTGGTTCTGCCTCCCTTCCGATGTTGATTTTCTTTGTTGGTTCAATTGGAGAGGATATGTGAGGAGTTCTTTTCTGTAATTGTTATTTGGTGGAGACGTCTGCACCTGGATTGGTGGCAGTGTTTGCTTCTGGTGCTGAGACATCCTTGTGTGCGGAGGCGTCCTTGTGTGCGGAGGATGCTGCGTTCTGCACTTCCTTAGTATTTGCTTTACGCTTCTTTCTTTCATGCTGCTGAGCAGCAGATCTTTCTTCGTTGAGTCGTATTTCTACTAAATTTCATAGCCTCGCGTCTTTCTGGTCACCGTACTGATGATACGTCGAAGTTGTTCCTCGTAATCTATGGACCCATAGTCTGCCCATGATCACATTGTAGGGCGAAGGTGCTTCTACCACGTAGAAGCGTGTGCTGGTTACTAAGGGTCCTGCGTGTACCTGCAAAACAATTTCTCATTTTGGTCTAGAGACTGCTCCGTTAAACCCATATATCGTGCAAGTGGAAGAATCCATCTGCTCTGCTGTCAGTCCCATACGTAGATATGGTTCGTAAAATAGCACATTTAACGAACTTCCTCCGTCGACGAGGACCTTCGTAACATTCCATCCATGTATTGGGAGGGTGATTACCAGTGGATCGTTGTGCATTTCCACTTCTTGGTTGACATCTTTTGTTGAAAAGGTTAATGGTGTAGCCATCCAGTCCTCCCAAGTGCTAGAAGGTGGTCCGCTTAGCTTGAATACTTCGTGGGTTTCGACCTTCTTTATGTTTCGAGCTAATTCGAGGATATCTTCGAGCATCTCTTCTTGACCTCCGTTGGAGAAGGTGATCATGTTGATGTATTTCCCATCCTGGGGTATTTCAACCCTTTTCTTTGGGATGTCCTCCGTCTCTGTTGGCTGCAGTTGTACGTACTCCATGAATTTACCTTCATCAATGAATCTTTGAATCACATTGGGGAGGTGGTAGCATGAATCAGTGGTATGCCCATATTATTGGTGGTATGCGCAGTACTCCTCAGATTCCTTCGTTCTGTCAGGCTGTTTCCCCTTACACCTTGTTTGGTTGGAAGAATTGGATTCCTATGAATTCAATTATGGGGTAATTTAATTCGTGGAATTGGATTCCAAGGAATGGAATTCAAATCCAAAAAATTAGCGTTTGGTTGAGGTAATCCAATTTCTTTTGTTTTACCTTGGAATCCAATTCCATTATACTATTAGACCAATGCAATGAAAATCTATCATTTTGAGGGGAATTGGATTCCTAGGAATCAAAATTCTCAATTACACAAAGTTGATTTGGACCGTTTGGTTCAAGGAATTGGTCACATTCCCCTGGAATTGGATTACCAGGAATCCAATAACTTGAACCAAACATGTTATTAGTATTAGGGTAAGGAAAGTCCGGCTTTGCTTCCTCCTTGCTGAGGATGTGAGAAAAAGTTGTGTTCAGCTTCGTGTACACTTTATCTACAAATTCTTCTCTTCCTTTGCCTCTTTTTCCATCTCCGTGTTTGGATCGCTTGTATCGAGAGCTGGCTCTGCCCCCTGCTTCGTTGTGTCGCTTAGGTATCTCCGGAATTGGTTCCAGAGAGTTGGTCCTTTGCGGAGCTGCTACTTTCTTTGCTTGTGCCATGGGGTTGTCCTTCTGGATTTCTTCGAGTCTGATGTATCGGTCTTGGACAACTCTGAGCTCGCCTTCAGAATCTAAGGCTTTGTTGTGGAGATCCACGAAGATGGCTGAGGTTCTGTCAAGTCCGTACTTATAGCAGTTTATGTTAATTTCTGGATTGACTTTCCCAATTGCTTGGCATGTCTTTTTCCATCTGTCTGTGTACTGCATCAGTGTTTCGCGGGGTCTGATGGCTAAAGCAAATAGCCTATCTAACCCAGCCTTTGTTGATTTGTTATACATGTACGTCTCCAAGAACACCGTGGGCAATTGCTCGAAGGATTCAATTGAGTTTGCTGGTAAGTTGTCATACCATGGTGGTGTTGATCCTGTTGAGCTTGCTGGGAAGTATCTGCAAAGTACGACCTCGTTTTTCTCCCAATGGGGAAGAACACGAGTGTAATACCGTAGGTGTGCTGCGGTATCGGAGGTACCATTGTATGCTTGGAACGTAGGTACCGGGCATTTCGGAGGGATGGACTCCCTTAAAATGCGAAAGGATAGCGGAGACGTAGTCGCTTCCTGTAGTACCTCTTCCAATCGCGCGCCTGCGTGACCAGTTTTTAAGCCTTGGATCTCCTTCCGCATTTTCTCCATTTGTTCCATGACCATGTTCACATTGTGAGCATATTTAGAAAATGCTTCGTCGTAGTAGCTTCAGGAGGGCTTGTATGTTGAATTCGTCTCATCTGGATCGTGATGTGCTTTGTTTGCTCCTCTAGGTTGAGTCACCTTTGGTGGGTTGGTATCCACCCTTCGTCTTCCTGAGATAGCTCCGTTGTCACGCCTCCGTTGCGGGGGGTGAGTTTGGGAACCTTCGATCTGTGTGTTTAACATACCTTTGAGGTTCTGATTCTCCTAAGCCATGTTGTGCATGTCATCTTCGTTTTCCTTGTTACGGAGTAACAAAGATGCTATTTGTGCCACCATTTGATCTTAATTGTGGGCTCCACCTCCCCGAGGAGTGCTGTCGTCTGGATTTTCGGAGTTTTCCACTCCTTCTTCTATAATTGTCCCATCTGGATCTATCTGAATTGGAGTTAGGTTTCCCAACCCTCGTCCCCTAGGGGCTAAGGTTTTGGACAACCCTGCGTTGGCCGCATGTGGCTTTGTCGTAGTTGCATGCTCCGGTAACGGCATGCCGTAGATTGGTTGAGCTCCTGATGTTTGCCCCATCACTTCAGTAGGAATAGGTGATTTGTTAGCAACTGTTCTTCTTGCTATTTCACTTTGGCTGTCCTCCGTTTCATTTCTTTGGTTTTCTTGAGATGGCTTTTGGGATCTCCCTCTTGTGATAGCTGGTCGTGAGTTTGTTGGTGCATCAGTTGGTTTCTGCATACCTTTGGTTCTTGGTAACCTGCAGTGACAGAAAAGAAGAAAAATTCCTGCTACTTGGGTGCCTTCGTTAAAATTAGCAATTAATGCTTTGACACAGAAGACTGTTAAGCAGCTTTTTCAGAAAAGGACTGAAATAAAGCTTTTGAAAGACGGGTATTAAATGCTTATGACACCCTTGGAAAAAACAACCTTAAAATGTCGAAAACCAATGAAAATGGGTGTCAGATCTTGCGAAAAACAGGGCTATAAATGCGTTACAAGATCTTTTATCCTTAAAATCTTACTGAGATTCCTCTGTCAGTCAAAGGTTCTCAGATCTGAAACGTGGTGTGTTGTTTTAGTAAAAAAACAAACATTTTGGCGTTTTGTGAGTGTGTTTTTTGAAAGTTTTTTGTGGATCTGTAGTGTGGCACGGTTTTAGAGTCTATGAACTCCAAAAACATACACAAGAAATGGATGAATGAACTACTAGGAGTGAAATTCACCGCTGAAACACAGACCCCTTCGTTTCAGAAGATATATAAGCAAAATATAAACTGTGTCTAAACTCCAGTGTGTGAGCGCCCCACGGTGGGCGCCAAACTGTGACTACTCGTTTTCCCGTAGCCTACGTGATGTGTAAAACTCAAAGGATATGATACTAAGGAGTATCGGTACCTCTGTTGAACTGATTAAGCTAAGCAATAAATGGTATCTAAGATCACAACAATAACAAAGAACATAAGAGTAATGTAAAAGCCTCTAAGTTATCATGAGACACAAGATGTAACGTGGTTCGACATTTGTCTACGTCCACGGGGTAATGAGTGATAGAATCGTGTTAAATATGTGGTGGTTACAAAGATCTTAAATGCTTCCCAAAGTAATAGAGAGAACTCAAGTTGAAGTAACTACTTAAGTTCTAAACATTAAAGAGGTATAAGCTTAAGATTAGATCTTCTCTCCTAGATATTGAATGCCCTTAATTTGTTGGTGAAGCTTGGTATTTATAGCCCCTTCTGCTCCTGGTATATCTTTGGTGCCTCTGGGTCCATCGTCTGCTGATATACCTTCCGTACCAGTGGTACCTTCGTCCACCGCATGCTTCTCCAGTTGTATCTCGCCACCTCAGCTGACCCACGTTCCTTTGGGAACTACCCAGCCTCAGTGCGCGTTGTACCTTCGTTCACCGCTTGCTTCCGCCAATCGGGTTCTGACACGCTTCCTCTCTCCACGTGCTTTGACTCATGCGTGTAGATAAGAATCAGAGCATTTAATGCTGATTGGATGCGTCATCTACCTTTGTCCCTTTGCCAGCTGACCCTATGTAGACTAGCCTTTTTCTTCCTTTATCTTGACCGTTCACGTCATTTCTCTTGGGATGATATAAAGCAGATCTGCGGAGGTATCCCTTGTTACTCAAGCTCCTCTGTCTAGCGAAGGCTATACAGTTTTAGACACGTATGCGGCCACTAAGATCGTGACACGTGCTCTGCAAAATACTGGTATTCACAATTGTTGTTCATTGCAAATCTTCGGATTACCAATATGTGTGTTTAGTATAACCGCTCATAACTTGTTTATGTATCTTGGTAAAACTATTCACATGGCCTGACTTTTGTATTAGTATGACTTTTATTAGTAAAACCAATCTTAAGTAATCACCTGAGATGGTATGATCGATATGTTGTAACTGGTATGACCAACTCTAGACATTGGGGAATCAATCCTAGTAAGAGGTGCAACCGATCACAAGAGGGAATCGATCCTTGTAAGAGGTGCAACAAGTTTTTAGTAATTGGGGAACCGATCATATGACTTGTGCAACCAAATACAAGTTAAATACCATATATGTATGTGGTAACGGATCCTAGTACCTAGTTAACCAACTTTTGGTAACTAGTGTGACCGATCCTAGTACCCACATGGAGGTAGAACCGAAACTTATTTTGGTAGAACATTAAACCCATGATTGGTGATTTAATAGGATAATCAATCACATAGTTCTTGGAAGTCAGATGAACCAATTCTAAACTCGTTTGGAAGTGTCGCAAATCGGTTCCAAGATTGTAAATATGAAAAAGGATTTACAAAGTAAAGATGTTGACATACTTTGAATATGTGCAATAATTCTTATCTTTTATTGTTCAAAGATATTCCTTAATAACTAATCGAAATAAATTGAGAATCTTTTAATTAAGGTTTTTAGTTTTTATATGCTTTTAATTTCCAGCAATTAAATGCATATCTTTAGAAAATAAAAATTAGTAATGTGCATTTACTAATTGGAGATTTTCTACTGAGATTTCGGTCAATATTTGGACAGTGCATTTCCAGGAATTATGAAAACCGTATTTGCCTTTATTGCATATCTTTGAGAATATTCGGTTTTGGAAATTCCTTGGTGTCCAAACTTCCTTGGTCTATAAATATTGAAGTTTGCATTTCTATCAAACTAATCCTCAGAGCCAGCAAAACTACCTAGTTGTGTTGTTACTGGTGGAGTTGTCTATTCGGAGAGGAAAGTACCCTAATTAGGCGAAATCTCTTAAGAACGCTCGTTTTAAAGACTTCTTTGGGATTGGGAATCTCTACGAGTACCATTGGTGGGAAACTAGATAATTGTAGTTTATTATTAGTTTTCGATTGATTTGATTGAATAACGGTTGTTGAAATTTGATTGCACCTAGTTTGTTTATGCTTGAGAATCTTCTCTTCTGATATAAGATTCACTCAAACTAGATCTAAATATCGACGGGGGTCTTTAGAATTGCTTGTAGATCTAAAGACTTCTTGTGATAATCCATTGTTAACAGACTCCGTTCTGTATGTGATTGATCACAAGAGATTCAAGTTGTTTGTGTGCAGGTGTTTATTGAAGATCTAAGAAGATTTGAAGACAAAGAAGATTTCTTATTTGAGTTCATAATCTTTGGTATGCACAAAACTTGATCGGCTGGGGATCCAACTATAATCGATTTATCTTTGTGATAACCTTGATTGATTAGTTGAGTAGATCGGCATCAATACGATTCTTTGTGATTAAGAGTATTGATTGCATAGTCTAGACAATTACTTTGGTAATTGTTAAGATATTGATCTAAGAACCTGACAAAGGAGTTTATTGGTTAAACGGAAGAGCCTTTGTCAGACTCATATCACGTTGTTTGAAAGAGTTGTTACCGAACAACTTTGTTGTTCCTTTACTGCTTAGAATACGAACCAAAGGAATTGTTCCAAGTGCGTGACTTATTACAAGTTGGAGGCGCAGGGATACTAAGGGAACTAGGTGAACTATAAGTTTAGTTTTTTGGTTTCAACTATACGAAGTTGGTTGAGATTTTGTATAGCGGCTTAATTCTGAGAGTAATCATTTCTGGACTAGGTCCCGTGGTTTTTCTGCATTTGTCGTTTCCTCGTTAACAAAATATTGTTGTGTCTTTTACTTTTCTATTTCCGCAATTATAATTATTTTATTATAATTAGAAGTAAAATACACAAACGTTAATTCCTAATTACTTGATAGCAATCCTATTGTGTTTGGTTAAGTTCGAACCTTTTATCAAGTAATCATACTTCGTTGTTGTATTGTCTCGATCTTGTATCCATAGTCAATCACACAAGTTATCTTGATGTCGTATTGTCTCGATCTCGTATCCATAGACGATCACATGAAGTGTGAACCGATTAGTTGTATTGTCTCGACTCAATCCATAGACAATCACTTTCGGAGAAAGGACTTATAGGTGGCAAAGTTTTAGATTGAGGTATATTTGGGTACCCTCGTCTTTTCACCTTTCTTTTTGGTTTCTGATTTTTGTGATTCTTCTTTCACACTTGAGTCTCTGGGAGACAAGCATTTTATTTGATAGAATAAGACTTGTGTAAAGATTGAACAAACTGTTTAGTTGCTTCTTGTTTTTAAGTTTCATAGATAGAGCTTGTTCATCGAGATCGTTATTTTGATAATTATTGTCTTTGTTTGATTTTTTACCAAATGAGTTTATATTAGTTAAACGTAAGATCATTTACTCTGCTTAAACTATGATCAAAAGATTGACTTGGGATAATTTCAGGTTAAGATCCAAGGGAGTTGAGAGCGAAATTATTCACAGGAGGAACACTCGGAAATTTCTGACCAGTGAAAAGAGGAGCCAACCAGAAATCTTGAAAACCTTTCTGATTAATGTTCTTGGACATCAAGTCTCTAAGATGGATGACCTTTACGAGAATTATGCTTGGTGCATTGACGACCCCAACAAATCTCTTAACGGAGAACGATCCCTTAATTTATGAAGCAATTGAACCATTCTTTGACAATATCTATAAAGTCATTCAAGAGTTGAACATGTCCAGGGACAGGGTTCAGATCCTTGAAGATAATGTCAGAAGAGTCATTACTCGAGAAAAACAACTTGCTGAACTCATGCCTCAGCAACGAATAACCTCCATTGTTTGAGGCAAAAGGCTCAATCAGATCTCGTCTCGAAAAACGAGCAGTGTATTCTTCTAAAAAAAGAAAACACAGACTTAAAGTGTAAACTTAGCTCAATATATGTTAGTCATTGATATTCCTTAAGTAAAATTACCAGTTATTGAGAAAGTCACTCTTGGTTCAACTGATAAATGATGTCAAAATATACATCAAGAATCAGGGTCAAGGAAAGCTTCAATACGCGATCATTTCACGAACAAGGAACAAAGGTCATCTGGCTATGAAATGCTTTCGTAGGAAGAAGCAGATTGATAATCTTCAAAAGTTACTAACTTTTGTAGTCAAGGAAGTAACCGATCTGTCAGTATCCCCAATCCATGTGAATCCCCAATACACTGTCAGCCAAAAACCTTATGATAAAGATATTTAATGTTGCTCATATCGAAAATTTCATAAGAAAAAAAAATCTCATGGTAAAATGTCTAATAAAAAGGACCTTTCGAACTTCAGGACTCCAACTAACGAAAAGAGTTTCACTTCTCGATTTAACTCATGGATATGGACACCGAAATGCTTCCGATCTCAAACATCCATGACAAAAGATCTTGAAAGTTCATCCTTAAGAAAAATTTCTTCTGAAAAAATAATTGATTGAAAATTACAGGTTCAAAAGGCAAAAGAAAAAATCATCAAAATCCATATTGAATGACAATTTGAACCCAAGCTCGTCCTATTTTAAAGAGGTCTCTACGAGGAATGAAGCTAAAGGTAAGAAACTAACCATTCATCATAAGACAAATAAACTCGGTGTGCCCTTTAAGGATATGAAGGTAAGTCTCAATCTCAACCCATAAACAGTTAATTACAATAATGGTTGTATCTTCAACACTTACTTGAGAGTTATAAGGATGGCAAAAATGTCAAGATTGATGGCTATGTCAAATTTTTTGATGACTAGGATGCTCAAGTTGGTAGTTCTTTTTCTGGTTTAAATAACTCATACTCCATGTTATTTTGGGATTTATGTTACAAATTTCTCTCTAAAAATAAAGACTATAAAAGGTTCAGTTTTGTTGAGCCTTGCTCCACTAAGATGAACTACTTTCAATAAATTATGTTTCGTGGCCTATTAATTAAACAAAACAATTTTCAAACTTCTGATGTCGTTTTCGTTGTCTTTATTGCACCACAAATTGAGTCAAGCACGTCTTGACTTGGTGTAACGACATCACAATGGTGAGTCCAATGTATGACTCGATGTGGGTACCAAATCATATTATGATTTTACATAGAGTTTTCCTTGCCTATCTGACTCCTAAGTAAGAGACGAGAACATGACTCATGGAAATTCTACGTAGCAAGTTAATATGAAATCTCTACTCTTATATCTCTATCTAATCATAATTTTTGATATTTAAATTTAAAATTCTAGAGAGAATATTTAATATGTACATCCTTCACATAGCAAGCTAACTCATGAAAAATAAGTTTTTCTTATGATAACGGCTGAGCATTAAAGGACTTTATTACATATCTACAAGAACCATCCGCGGACTTCAGGTTTGCACTCATCTCACGTATCATGTCTGGAAACTCCCTCCTAAACCTTGGGTTGCCTTCGTAAGAAAAAAATGGATTCCCATTTCTCTTCTAATTCTTGGCTATGAACAAGTTTGTAATTGAGAACATCCCTTCAACTATTTTCATACCTACAAGGATGAACAACTTTAAGAGATCTCGTGAAACAATATTTCGCGAGAAGTGTACTCAGTGCGTTGACGATCTCAAAATATCTGTTAACAGAGAACGCCCCCTCTGTGAAGCAGTTGAATCATTCTCTGACAATATCAATAAAGTCATTCAAGAGCTGAACATATCCAGGAACACGGTTCGGATCCTTGAAGATACTGCCAGAAGAGGCATTACTCGAGAAAAACAACTTGTTGAGACTCAGGCCTCAGCAATGGATAACCTTTGTTGTTTGAAGGAAAAGGATGAATCAGATCTCGTCTCGAAAAATGAGCAGTGTATTCTTATAAAAAGAGAAAACACAGACTTAAAGTGTAAACTTAACTCAATGACTGTTAAAGTCGCTGATATTCCTTCAATAACATTACCGGCTATTGAGAAAGTCATTCCTGCTTTTAACGATAACCGGTATCAAAATATACATAACGAATAAGGGTTAGAAAAAGCTTCAAGACGCAGTCATATCACAAATTATTCTCCTAGTATCTTGGGTTTTGTTCTCATTCAGGTAACAAGGGTCATCAGGCTATGGAATGCTTTCGTAGGAAGAAGCATATTGATAATTTTCAAAACTTACTCACTTTTTCAATCAAATAAGTAACCAATCTATCAGCAACTCCAGGGTGCAGTCTCAGAGATTGAATTGATGCAGTCAAGAATAACCATGAAGATGAAGTTATTGAAGTGGATTTAAGTGACATATGAAGCATATTACGTCAGTATCAGATTTCTGAATGGAGATGATTCGAAGTAGATCTCTCCGATGGTGCTTGATAGGAATTTGAAATGTTAGAAAAAACGCTTTAAAAATACCAATTTTTCCATGGACTATGTTTTGATCCCTAGACCTATTGCCCATTAATTGTTTTTTCATTTGAATAGATAAAACAATAGTCCCACATTGACTAAAATCTAAAGAGTTTTAGACTTAAATACCATAGAGTTGGCTATAAGGGCATGGCCCTTGGGTCATTAGACTTTTGTGCTTGGAGGGAAGGCCTAGACTAGGGCAAGGTTGCCTTTCCCGTACGCGCGGTGCTTCGCACAGAAGCACGCACGCCGCCGCCGTCGGTCGGTCGGGTCGGGTGTGGGTGTGGGTGTGGGTTCATTAGATCCTACACAAGTAGAAGAATCTTTTCTTTGTCTGTACGTGTTTTTTCCTGGATCCCTTTGGCTTGGCAGCAACACACTGCTCCATGCCTGACAAAACAACTTTTCTTGCACTATCTTTAACCCAACATTACCAGTATTTATGTCATAAGCATGGGTTTTCTTTCTTGTTTGTAATTACACAAACACTATATAAGAGAGTAGTTGTAAGCTCAGAAAATACACCACAGAGAAACATCTCTTCTACTCTCCCTCTGTTTTTCTGTAAACATCTCTTCTACTGTTTTAAGTTCTGCCAAGCTCTAAGGGTACCCTCATTGTATGCTACATTGAGGGGTACTAACTGTAGTTGTATCCTGGAGGTGACTCGCCAACTGCTGTAGCATCTCAGAGGAGTGGCAGGCGATATTGCCTTTAGGACAGCGTATCGTATACGTGCCTCTACATTTTCTGTGCATCTCCAGCAACATCCGTTTGAGCTAAGTATCTTCTTCTCAGTTACATTATTAGTACTTTACCCAACAATCTAAAGGCAATATCCTCTTTACTATATTTTTTAACAACATGGGAAAGAGTATTGTAGACAAACCCCCAAAGTTTAGTGGCAAAGACTTTAAACGATGGCAGTCCAAAATGTTATTCTTCTTAAAAGACCAAAGGATAGATGAAGTTGCCTTAGAAAGACCCTCAAGAAGACTTCATGACCGTGGCTATGAAGATAGACTGGATAGGTGGACTAGGAAGAATTACATGTGCAAAAACCACATTCTTAACTGTCTGGATGACTCCTTGTACGACTTTTATAATGCAAAAGAGAATTTTACTGCTTTTGATTTATGGGAAGCCCTAGAAGAAAAATATCTTGCAGAGGCTGCTGGAAGCAAGAAGTTCTTGGTAGCTAGGTTCCTGGAATATAAGATGACTGATGAAAATCCTGTTGTAGAACAATTCGTCGAACTCCAGCTACTCATCAACGAAATTCTTGCTGAAGGAATGCATATTGATGAATCTCTACAAGTATCTGCAGTGATTGAAAAGCTACCACCCTCATGGAACGAGTACAAGAGGAGGCTGCGACACAAGAATCGCGAAATCACCATGGTGGAGCTGGGGAAAAAGATCCAGGTGGAGGAACTTCTGTGCTGCAAGGACAAAAGCCTGATGCTGAGCAAAGACATGTCCAACAAAGCTCATGTCCTGGACGATAATGCTGCGTCAAAGAAAAGGCAAGGAGAATCCAGCAAAAATGGTAAACGTAACAAACAACGTAACTCCAAAGGTAACCATCTTAAGCCAAAGGGTGGTGTCTCCAAAAACACCATCAAAGGCGACTGCTATAACTGTGGGAAAACTGGTCATATGGCCAAAGACTGTAGGGCACCTAAAAAGACCAAAAATGATCCTAAACAGAAAAATAAGGCAAACGTAGTAGATGATTCTGGATATTTTACTGGCATGGTGTCTGAATTCAACCTTGTCTCTAATGTGACCAATGTGAGAGACTGGTGGCTTGATTTTGGAGCCACCAGGCATGTCTGTAAGTTCAGAAATGCTTTCTCCTCCTATAACAAAGTAGGAGACGATGAGAAATTGTTTATGGGAAACTCTTCTACCTCTAAAGTGGTAGGAAAAGGCAAGGTTGAAATGAAGCTCACTTCAGGAAAAACTCTCGCATTGAATGACGTGTATCACGTCCCGGACATATGCAAGAATCTTATCTCAGAAACCATCTTACTTGGGAAAGGTTTTAAATTTGTAGCTGAGTCTAACAAAGTTGTAATCTCTAAAGGTGGTGACTTCGTAGGAAAAGGATATGTCACTGAAAACATGATTAAGCTTAGTGTACTTTATTTGAACTTGAATGACAATGCATCTTCTTCTGCTTATGTTTGTGACTCCTCACATGTTTGGCATGATAGACTAGGACATGTTAATTTCAAATCCATTGAGAGACTTGCTAAATTAGGATGCATTCCTAAAATAAACTTTGAAAGAGGTCATAAATGTGAAATTTGTGTTGAATCTAAATATGCAAGAAAACCCTTCAACAAAAGGGTTGAACGTAGTACAAATCCCCTAGAATTAATCCACTCGGATTTGGGAGATTTGAAATCAACACCAACTAGAGGAGGTAAAAAATGGTACATCACTTTTATAGATGATCACTCAAGGTACTGTCAGGTTTATCTTCTTAGAAGTAAAGATGAAGCCTTAGACGCTTTAAAATTATATAAACTTGAAGTAGAAAACCAAAGAGGTGTTACTATTAAAACTCTTAGGTCGGACCGAGGCGGTGAGTATGTGATACCTATAGGAGAATTCTGCAAACTTAATGGAATCATTCATGAAACTACTGCACCTTCTTCACCTGAGTCGAATGGAGTAGCTGAAAGGAAAAACCGAACACTCATAGATATGGTGAAAGCTATGTTAGCTAGTTCAGGGCTACCTTCGAACCTGTGGGGGGAAGCAATTCTCTCTGCTTGCTATATATTGAACCGAGTTCCATTTAAGAAATACGACAAAACTCCATATGAGTTATGGAAAGGAAGACAACCGTCCTATGCATACTTTAAAGTGTGGGGGTGTTTGGCCAAGGTGGCCACTCCTCGTTCCAAGAAAACCAAAATAGGACCTAAAACTGTAGGTTGTGTTTTCCTAGGATATCCTGAGCACACTAGTGCTTATAGGTTCATGGTAATTGGTGAGAACACCATAATGGAATCCATAGATGCAGTGTTTTTCGAACACATTTTCCCTTTAGGGTCTGGACCTCATAAAAGGGTCCGCGATGATCTCTCAGATGTTCCTTCGACTAGTCAACCCCCGTCTCTAGATGCTGAAACCGAACCTAGACGAAGTAAGAGGGTCAGAACCGAGAAAGGTTTCGGTCCAGATTTTGTGACTCTTACGGTAGAGTCTGAACCCCAAACCTATAAGGAAGCCATGACTTCTCCGGAAGCTCCCTTATGGGAAGAAGCTTCAAATAATGAGTGGGATTCCATTCAACAAAATGAAACTTGGGAGCTTGTAGACTTACCTCCTGGTAGTAAAACCATAGGTTGCAAGTGGGTCTTCAAAAGGAAACTTAGAATAAATGGAACTATAGAAAAACACAAAGCTAGTTTGGTAGCTAAGGGGTATAGAAAACAGGAAGGATTAGATTTCTTTGATACCTATTCACCGGTCACTAGAATCACTTCTATCCGGATGCTGATTGCTATTGCTTCTATTTATGATTTGCATATACATCAGATGGATGTTAAAACTGTTTTTTTATATGGTGAATTGAATGAAGAAATTTATATGGACCAACCTGAAGGTTTTGTTGTGAAAGGTTATGAAGATAAAGTATGCAAACTGAAAAAATCTTTTTATGGTTTAAAACAAGCACCTAAACAGTGGCATGAAAAATTTAATCATGTAATGATATCTAATGGCTTCAAGGTTAATGAATCTGATAAATGTGTTTACATTAAATCTGTGGATGATTCTCATGTTATTGTGTGCCTATATGTTGATGATATGCTCATATTAGGTAGTAACCTTGATAGTATTAATACCACTAAAAGCATGCTTAACGAAAACTTTGACATGAAAGACTTAGGCCCTACTGATGTAATCTTAGGGATGAAAATCAGAAAGATGTTTGATGGATATAGTCTTAGTCAATCTCATTATGTTGAAACTGTGCTTAAGAGATTTAATCATGAAAATGCTAAACCTGCAACTACTCCTTATGATCCCAATTGTAAATTTAAAAAGAACAAGGGTGAGGGTATTTATCAACTTGAGTATTCTCGTGTTATTGGCAGTCTTATGTATTTAATGAACTGTACAAGACCTGATATTGCCTATACTGTGAGTAGATTAAGCAGGTACACTTGCAACCCTGGGCAGGATCACTAGAATGCTCTCTACAGAGTTCTACGGTACCTGAGAGGAACTTCAAACTATTGCTTAAGTTTTGGGAAGTATCCTGCTGTGCTAGAAGGGTATTGTGATGCTAACTGGATATCAGACTCAGATGAGTGCAAATCCACTAGTGGGTACATCTTCACACTTGGTGGTGCGTATGTGTCATGGAAGTCTACCAAACATACATGTATAGCCCGATCCACCATGGAGTCTGAGTTTATAGCCTTGGAGAAAGATGGAGAGGAAGCTGAATGGATACGAGGTTTCCTGGGTGGAATTCCACTCTGGCCCAAGCCTGTGTCTTCGATCGCAATCCACTGTGACAGTCAAGCTGCTATTGGATGCGCAAAGAATAGTGTATACAACGGAAAGTCTATACATCTTCAAAGAAGACACAAGACAGTGAAACAACTACTCTCTACTGGCATCATCTCTATAGACTTTGTAAGGTCTAAAGAGAATATTGCAGATTCTTTGACGAAAGGGTTATCTAGAGAGGTAGTTAGATCCACATCGAAAGGGATGGGACTCAAGCTCATAGAATAAATCGCCATGAAGGACACTCAACCTTGTGAATGGAGCTCCAAGATCAAGGTTCAATGAGATAACTAATTTTTGGTGATGTCGAGAGAGAGCACTATCTTTGTCCCTCCCTATGGTGTAACCGTATGATAGTGCTGCCTGCATGTTTTAGGATGATCTGTCAAGATCTTAATGAGTTCCATGGATTTGCTTAAAGCGGAGTGTGGCAGGACACTCTTAATGGACTCACCTATGTGGATGTTGGAAGTGGGACCGCTTCCTATGAGAATTTGAGATTTTTCTCTAGAGACATTCATTAAGTCCGGGATTTAGCCCACGGCCAAAACGGGCACAACGGCAAGAGCTTGGCAGCTTTCTTTGAGACATCAAAGTGTGGTTGTTATTTCTGAATTGCACTCACTGTTGACGGTTCAAGACATTGTGTTCACCGAAACAACAAGCAGTTCCGGTAACCTCTCACTAAGTTAAGGTTCAATCTCTGGGACACCTTAGCCTAATATTGATGTATTATGTTTTCTCGTATTTCGTCGATATGTTTTATCATTCATGTGGGGGATTGTTAGAAAAAACGCTTTAAAAATACCAATTTTTCCATGGACTATGTTTTGATCCCTAGACCTATTGCCCATTAATTGTTTTTTCATTTGAATAGATAAAACAATAGTCCCACATTGACTAAAATCTAAAGAGTTTTAGACTTAAATACCATAGAATTGGCTATAAGGGCATGGCCCTTGGGTCATTAGACTTTTGTGCTTGGAGGGAAGGCCTAGACTAGGGCAAGGTTGCCTTTACCGTACGCGCGGTGCTTCGCACAGAAGCACGCACGCCGCCGCCGTCCGTCCGGTCGGTCGGTCGGGTCGGGCTCGGGTTCGGTTGTGGGTGTGGGTGTGGGTTCATTAGATCCTATCTTTTTGCTGAAATTTTTGGTACGTGTTTTCCACACAAGTAGAAGAATCTTTTCTTTGTCTGTACGTGTTTTGTCCTGACTTCTTTGTCTGAACGTGCTTGTCTTGGCTTCTTTGTCTGTACGTGTTTTGTCCTGGATCCCTTGTCTGTACGTATTTGGCTTGGAAGCAACACACTGCTCCATGCCTGACAAAACAACTTTTCTTGCACTATCTTTAACCCAACATTACCAGTATTTCTGTCATAAGCATGGGTTTTATTTCTTGTTTGTAACTACACAAACACTATATAAGAGAGTAGTTGTAAGCTCAGAAAATACACCACAAAGAAACATCTCTTCTACTCTCCCTCTGTTTTTCTGTAAACATCTCTTCTACTGTTTTAAGTTCTGCCAAGCTCTAAGGGTACCCTCATTGTATGCTACATTGAGGGGTACTAACTGTAGTTGTATCTTGGAGGTGACTCGCCAACTGCTGTAGCATCTCAGAGGAGTGGCAGGCGATATTTCCTTTAGGACAGCGTATCGTATACGTGCCTCTACATTTTCTGTGCATCTCCGGCAACATCGGTTTGAGCTAAGTATCTTCTTCTCAGTTACATTATTAGTACTTTACCCAACATGAAACCGTTACACCTCGGTGCTTAGGTTACAGTTTGATTTGGATTTGAACATATTATCTATGCCGTAAATGTTGTTGCCGCCATTATTGAATTGATTAAGGTAAGTAATGGAATGATTTCAGAGTTATAAGGATATAGATAATGAGTTTACATGAATCTAAATAAAATGCAAGGAAGTTTATAGGATTGGTACAACAACATGGGTTTTCTTTTTGTGACCAGTTTCACCGACATAAGATACTTGAGAAAAGCCCAAGTGATAGATTAATTTAATGTTGGTCGATGAGTTTGAAGTGGGCACCGGTTTGTGGTCCCTGAAATTATAGTTCTGCGTATGTTTGAGGTTTTCTATTGATTGTACTAGGGTTTGGTTGAGTCTTTATACTTCTATTATCTTGATCATAAGTCTGAATAAAATAAAAGGAATTTTGGTTTTTCTACTTGGGTGTACTACTAGATTTTCAGTAGGTACATGTTATCAAGTTTTGGAGCGGGTATATCTCCATAGTGTATTGTTCAAATGTTACCTCTTTCTCTTCATTCCATTATCAAGTTATTTGACCCATAATGATAGACTAACATATTTTTCATACTTAACAACTGGAGATCGACGGATACCAGTGTGAGATAGCTAGTTCCTTGGCAATGGAGGGAATTTTTTACAAAAAAATGGCCCAAAAACTAAAGAAGACTGAATCTGACACAAATTGAATACGTAAATCTCACTTGGCATGCTACATTAATATAAAAGAAAGGGTGGGACAGACTAATGTGGTTCAGTGGTTGACGTCAATTGGCAGTATTGAAGGCAGTAACGAACCACTAACCATCCAAGGGTCTGAACCAGTCAGAGTAGGATATTGGCATTTTGCTGTGATGTGTATCATACCATTTGTGCTAAAGTGAATTAAATACAAAAAATACGTAAGAAAATGGGAAAGTGGTTAACCAATTAAGTTTGGGAGTTTGGGATGTTCTTTCGTAGATTTACTTTAATTTGGTTGAACGTATGGCTCTGTGGGCTATTGAGTTTTGTAAATCAAATTGTAGCAGTACTGGGGCTGCGTGATATTGCAGTTCACTGCAATCAGATGACAAACTCTCAGCTATTAGTGATTCATATGCAGCACAAACAAAATCTAAATCAGAAAGAAACCCTTGAAGTACATAAAAGCAACGCTCTAAATGAATGTGTTGCCAAATTTTCTCGTTAAAATTCAATATCAGGTACTCCTCCTTTGCGGCTCATTTTTTGTTGATTAACTAAATCAACAATAAAAGTAGAATAGGAGGATTAAAATAAATTATATGAAACCATTGGAAAAGACAAAAAAAACAAAGAAAGCCATAGGAGAATAAAGAAGAATGTACATCCTCATCCATGTATTGAGTCCCCTTCTATTTTTACTTTTAGATCCTCTTATTTGCTATAAACCACAAAAGTGAAGTAAGATGATTAAAATCCGACAAAACATAATAATACCTAGAAAGGAAAGGAAAGACGAATCTTTTTTTTTACTCCCATCGGCTCACTCATGAAAACCGATAAAAAGTATCACCAATAACTGCAATAAACAAAATCAACGAAAAATCTCAAACAATTGGAATAAACAAAATCAACGAAAAATCTCAAAACACCATAATAGATTATTTCATTATACCTCGTGTGAGTCTCTTTCATCGCCATAAATCTCCAAAAGAACCAACTCCCATTTCCGAAATCAGCAGCGACTACTATATTTTCGAGAAACATGCAAAACAAACAACAACAAAAGAAAAAAATACTCCCTCCGTCCTAAATTAACAGTCCGCTTTGACTTTGTCAAGATATTAAGAAAATCCTATAAAATGTCATGACTAGCCCTTGACTAGCCTATTTAATGTTATGTTGTTGCCAAAACTAAAATTATTAGTGTTAAAAATTCTAATTTGGATAGTATTATTATTATCTTAGGAAATATTTTAAGAAATAAAGCAAATTATACTGCTTTTATTATGAAATCCACGATTTAAGAAATTTGTTTTATAAAAATAAGTAAAGTTTTATTAGGAATTTTATAACTATCCATAAGTGTTTTTATTTAGAAAAGGAATGACAATTAATACAAAGATATTGAGTAAGTTTTTTTCCTTATATATATGATGATAATATTTAAGATTTTGAGTTAAGTTTATATTAAAAATGATTGTATGATTATTAAAAATAAAGGATATATTTGATAGTTTAAGGGAAAAGTATGTCTATAAACAGAGCGGACAGATAAAAATGGACAGATCAAAGTAGAAATTAGGACAGAGGGAGTATTAGACAA
This sequence comes from Papaver somniferum, assembly GCF_003573695.1. Lineage (NCBI taxonomy): Eukaryota > Viridiplantae > Streptophyta > Magnoliopsida > Ranunculales > Papaveraceae > Papaver > Papaver somniferum. The sequence continues at coordinate 163,933,619 of NC_039364.1, read as the reverse complement.
CAAAACCCTAAAGCGCAAGAAACAGAAAAGAAAAACCTAGCACAAAACCAACGTGAAAAGAAGCAAATTTGGCCTTCTCTCGCGAAATTAAAATAGAGAGTCGGGACTCACCAACTTTAAGTTACCACAAAAAGACAAAAAAAACTTCATTCTGGAAATAATATTATGCAATATCTTAAAATTCATGCAACTTTGAAATAATATCAAACAATATCTTAAAATTCATGCAATTTATTAAATTTTGGATAGCCACTTTGGATATCTCCATATTTACATGTCGCAATATTTTTACTCCAAAAATATTCACCGACCATCATTACGCGTTTAGAAATCTTTAATTTTTTTTATGGAATGGACAATATTAAGAAATAAAATATTGAAACTCATTATTTTATTTTTCTCAAAAGTATAATTTCTTAATACCTTGTTGTAATACATCCACAATTTTCTACTAACGATTCTATATTTCGAGGATTTTACAGGATTATCGTTTATTTATTTTTGTGGAAGAGGAAGCATGTTCCGATCCACAGGTACGGATCCAATACTCCATGTTTTATAATTTTAAATTTTAATCACTAATCTCTTTTTGACAAAGGGTTTGTTAATTTTATTCGAATTGTAATTAGTAAATTTGGAATTATAATTATAGATTGGAATCAGTAGTTTGGAATTGTAAATTAAGATGAGTTTATAATTATCATAAATGTAATCGGACATTGGACATTGGAATATTTTTCTATTTTCATGATTGATTTAATTTTGAGATTAAATTGTGATAAATGATTTTATCTTATTTATTATTTTTTGAATTTTAATTTTAATGTCTAATTACGATGATTAGACTACTTTATTTATTTATTTTTGTCATTTTAGGAGATTCTATTAGATTTTGCTGTTTTAAGTAATATTTTTTCCTATATGTGATTGGTTGAAAATATATATTGTGGGTACAAAGATTCTTTTTTAATTCTACTGGCCGAAATTTTAAATGGTGGACCAGAATCAACCAGACGCTCCGGTTAATGAGAGCGCTCGAAAGAACTCCGTTTTTATATAGAGAATTTGGAGGTGTTGATGGTGGATTTTCATTTAAGGCTAAAATTGTAAAAACCAAAATTATGCGCTGACATCCCGCAAAGGATAAAGCCACTGATAAGTGATGAATACTTCTCCACTTTACTAATTCACCTAGAATGGAGCATATGGAAACGATCCCAGTATTCTGTGAATTTATAGTATTATCAATTAATGCATGACCAACTTTGTATTTCCTTTGTTGTTCCTGCTGAACTCTCATTATTGGTGCGACATGATGACTGAGTGCTGCCCTCAGCAGAGTAACACGAATCTCCAAGTGTCGCTAATGAGGCATGCACGAAATACCCGTACAGGCTACAACTCTCGGTGTTATACTAGTCCGATTGAGCATACAACTCTCGGTGTGTTATACTAGACTGATTGAGCATATATCTCTCGGTGTGTTATACTAGCCCGATCGAGCGTCTGGACTGTCCATCTCAATCTCAGAAATAATCACGACCACGCAAGTTGGCCGCATGATTTAACCAGCCTAGACGATCCTCAGCAGAAGCACGCTACCACCCTAATGACCACCAGCGGGCCCGCTTATGTCCTGGTCGGTGAACACCTACCATGCCTCCCAAACTACCACTGAACACCAGCCTGAAGTTGGATGTCCAGGCTGGTATGGAGCGGCTTGGAGGAGTCGTATGAACAAAGGACGCCTACGGAAGTCTCAAATTCATCACGTCCGTCCAACTTCACCGGCATAGTTGGACGGCGTAGATCGTCCCATGGATGGTTGGACAAGGGTTTTCCTGCACACAGGCGGGCCCCCTTCACGCCTGCATAGTCGATCCTCCCCTGACCTAGACACATAATCACGTACAGTTGCCCGAAGTTCGGCCGGCGTGAGGTTCAAAAGGTCGCAGGAAATTCCACTAAAGGTCTCAAATTGATCACGACCATCCAACTTCACCGGCATGATTGGATGACTTAGATCAGACCCATAACCATCAGGTAGGTATTGGCATGTTCACCACCGGCCCAATGTGGGCCCCACATGGTCGGCCTCCCCAAAAGAGAAGCGTAGCTTACCAATTCATCCAGCTAAAGTAGCGTGGACATGAAACCCTAATCAGGGTTTGCGGCACATCACATGTGTCGCAAATCAGTCACAACCTTCCATCTTCGCAGGCATAGATGGAGGGTGTAGATGTAGATTCAAAGGATCCCAAGCATGTCAATACAATCGCAGTGGGCCCCTCTACATGTGCGACCAATCGGGCAAGACCGACCATGGCTAGGCGCTTCGATTTGTGCTCCCAAACTAGGCATGGTCGTGCGGTTTCAATTGCAAACTGATCTCGACAACTTTTTCGGAAAAATCGAGTGGCTTAGATCGCATCTCCATGGGACAGTGAGGTACGGACGTGTACACCGGCATGCCGTCTACACGCATGACCGATCGATCTTGCCAAAAACGTGTCCCATACTTGTATTCGACCAAGCTAAAGGTTGGTGTTTGAGCACCTCCTAAATCCTAATCCGACGGTCGCAGATGTGGGTCACAAGTCATCTCTTCCGTCCAACTTCACCAGCTTGGACGGACAGCCTAAGACAGGAGTTAGGCGACCAGTGAGGCATCACCACGATCACCGTCCACCGCTCATCCACACAGAGTAATCTGCCAAGTCAGAGCTTTCATGTACATCCTCCAAAGGATCACTCGAGGATGGATGGACGTGATGCTATTTTAAGATGCTTAATCCGCGACTTACTCCGTTAAGCCTTAAAAGAACAATGCTTCATACATGCTGAATATATTCGATGCATTACATGCATAGAATACACACGATATTTCATAAATATCGACTTCCTAAATAACTGGGGGATACTTACTGGGGTATTGGTCTGGCGGTTTACAGCGTGCAGCGCACAACGCGCCATCATAAGAACGTGTCAGGAAGTCATGGACGGTTAGTGATGATGGGAGAAGTGGGATTTACCTGATCGTGTGAAAATTACCACGACTCCACTACTCCATCACTCCACTTCCTCCACTTCCCATGAGAAACTTGGGTTAGGCGCAATGACTTGTATAAATAGGTTCTCCTCACTATTTCCGAACAGGCAGACAACGAGACAGAAGCCAAGTGTAGATACAATCGCATTCCAACACCAGAACTGATATCTTTCATTCTACAAGCCAGTTCAGCTTTCTGATACAAGTCATACACAGCTTTTAGACCGAAGATCAACACCATCTCCTTCATTTTGTGACCGAAGCAAGTCTGGAACGGCAATTTCTTGGTTTAGGCCAGAGCTGTACAGATTGATTTCTCGAATCACAAGCACTCCCGTGCAGTGCATTTGTTTAGGGTTTAGATTCATTTCTCATCCACACACCCCAAATTACCAAAACCGGCAGAAATAGTTTTCACCCATAAACAGGAGGTAACATATAAAGAGTTGGTGATGGTTGTATGTGTAGGTCTACTTTGGCTGGTACGTGGCGCGGATGTCGTTCAGTTGAATAATGTTAGGATTTTGTTGGTTGCGATACAAAAGGTTTAGTGAATAATTGTGGGTTATATAAATATGAAGTGTTCTTATTGAAAAAGCGGGGGTCTAACAACCACACCCAATATTTAGCTTACCAATCTGTATGGACAAACTCCAATATAATTCCAAGAGAATCAACTAGACAGTCATACTCAATCAATGGAAATATATCCAAGTGTTATATCTCAAGTTCTCAATTTAATCCACAATCAAATAAATAGGAATTTGCGAGCCCGATTGAATATAAGAAATAACTTGGACGGTATCAAAAACCAATATCCAAGAGTCAATCAATTTAATCAACAACCAAAGGTTATATTCACAATTGATTGAACTTACGCACAACCTGTGATATTTCAATTATATAAAAAAATATAATGCGGAAAAGAAATAACACAGACATCAGAAATTTTGTTAACGAGGAAACCGAAAATGCAGAAAAACCCCGGGACCTAGTCCAAATTTGAACACCACACTGTATTAAGCCGCTACAGACACTAGCCTACTCCAAGTTAACTTCGGACTGGAATGTAGTTGAGCCCTAACCAGTCTCACACTGATCAAGGTACAATCGCGTTTCTTACGCCTCTGAATCTCAGAAGGACTCTGCGCACTTGATTCCCTTAGGTGATCTCTCCCACAACTAAGAGTTGCTACGACCCAATGTCGAAGACTTGATAAACCAATCTATCTCACACAGAAAAGTCTATTGAATAGATAAATCTGTCTCCCACAGATATACCTATGAGTTTTATTCTGTCTTTTGATAAATCAAGGTGAACATGAACCAATTGATACACCGGACTTATATTCCTAAAGAACAGCCTAGTAATATCAATCACCTCACAATAATCTTAATCGTATGGTAGCGAAACAAGATATTGTGGAATAAAAAACGATGAGACGAAGATGTTTGTGACTACTTTTTATATTTTCTATCGGATATTAAATCTCGATCCCATCTTAGAGAAGATAGTACTCAATCACGATAGAAAGCAACAATAGAAGAACACGCAACTACAGAGAAACTAGTTGGGTCTGGCTTCACAATCCCAATGAAGTCTTCAAGTCGTTAACCTACTGGGTTTTGGAAAAACCTAAGGTTAAAGGAGAATCGACTCTTGTTGCAACTAGTATCACACAAGAGGTATGGGGATTAAGTTTCCCAGTTGCTAGAGTTCTCCCTGATATAGTCTTCAAATCAGGGTTTGCAATCAATGTTGCCTTGGTAACAAAGCATTCAATATTCACCGTTATATGAAAACCTGATTAGACTCAAGATAATATCTTTCAACTGTTAGATCGAACCTAGCTTGTTACACACAAACGAAAAGTGAATTCATTTAGATATGAGTAACCGCACCTAAACATGTGCACCTTTGTTGGCTTAACAATAGTTAACCGAAGTTAGCCATATGAACACTTTCATATCAACCATATTCATCTAAACCATAACTAGTTCAAATGACTCAAATGAAACTAGTTCTAGAGTTGTTCAATTGTTTATATTATCATAGAAGTATACAAGACACAATTGAAGCAAAATCGATTTTGATTCACTCGAATCAATTCATGAACACTATAGCCACGGTTTGAAAAAGATTGCATTCCTTATTATATTAATGTATTAGTTCATGAACAAACCGATTTTAGAACATAACCACTCAAGTATGCAAACCGGTACGCATACCTAAGTAGCCGGACTTGGACTGTGTTCGCCAGTATCCAGACGGGTACGCATATTGTCGTTCACATCCGAACTCAGTTGAATATAGTGAGCGTATACGCATACCAAGATTCCCGGACTTCAACTGACTTCGCCAGTACGCATAAGGGTATGCATACTATAGCTCCCGGACTTCACCTAACCAACCAGAACGCATATGGATATGCATACTACATTACCGGTCTTGGACTGCACATATGCAAGTACGCATACTGTGTTTATATCGAATCATGGTTAATCATTCTAAACTCCCGTTTCAATCATTGAAATATTTTAGAAGACGACAACAGCTTTCTCACACAAACTATTAGCTTCAAAGCAATTTTCAAGTGATCGAATGATCAATACGATACATTCTGAGTCTACATCAAATGACTGTATCACACAAATCATGTAAGATGTTACCAGGTGATTTTCACACGATCACCTTTTGACTTTCGTTAAGAATATAAGATGAACTTGGTTAAAGCGAAAGCTTACCAACACATATTTTGAGAAATATGTAAGCGAGTTAAACTCATCTCGAAATATCAAATGTGTATAATTAAAGTCTATATATCTATACAACTTTTGTCTCAAATAGAAGATAGAGTAGATAGACTTTTGAGTGATAGATAAGTTCAAGTCTCCACATACCTTTTGTTGATGAAGTTCCACAAGCTCCCCTTAGCAGTTCTTCGTCTTCAATCGATGAACGTCGTGAAGTCTAAAGCTCAATTGCACTTTCTATCCTAATGCGAGACTTAGCTATAAGTAGACTAGAAATCAAGACTTATAGTTTTGGAAACTAAACTTGACAACAAGCTTGATATAGCAACGCTTGCGAGTTCGAACGAGTAGTGCTATAACAATCTCCCCCTTTGTCAATTTTAGTAACCAAACTATCAATACATATGGATTACAAAATAAATAAACTTTGTAGCTTCTCATCCAAATGCTTGATCTCCTTGGATATTCAACATTACTCGAAATCTTCGTCACTTCCAAGTACTCCAGTGATTCTGAATATGTTCAACTCAGCATCATAGTTGTTGAAGATCCGTAGCTATAACAATGAGAAAACAGTAGCTCTCAATCATTGTTATACAGTGTCATAGTATTATTACACAGCATCAAGGTCCAATTGTATCACAACTTTGACAACAATACTATAGTGATATTTATCACTTCCTCCTAGTCAATACTTCATCTCACATGAAAACCACTTCCCCTTACATAATGATCCGTAAACCATATGTATTTGTAGTGTGAACTACACATTAATTCTCCCTCTTTTTGTCAATATAAATTGGCAAAGGTACGAAAAGTAGTGGGATCCTAATGAAATTCTCATGGAGATACTTCATGACCAAAATAAAACATATCAACTTTGTTTAGATGTAATCATATAGTCGAAACTAAATGCATTCATCAAGGAGTTAAAAGAGATACAAGAAAACTCCTACAATATTCCACAGCCGCACTCCCCACAAAGATTTGGCAATTAAGCACAAGTTCAATTAAGAACTCTCCCCCATAAAATGTCATTCCCGAAAGAACAACAAGAGCGACGTTACTTTCACAAGAAAAGAAGGATTTCTTTGGGCATTAACAAATCACATGAAACATGAATTTATATCCAAAATACTCAACTAAATTAACCACAAGAACCCATGATTAATTTAATCGGAAATGCTCAACATAAGAGAACTTACGGAGCCGCACAGTATTTACACAAAGATGTGGATCAGGGAAAAAACCAATACTACGGAATATTCAAAGATTCATTCCATTTAATTGAAGGATAAAATCATTCAAGGATAAAATATCATTAAGGTTTTTACAACTATTAAAAGATAACAGTTACTTAAGTCCAACATAAGAAATTCAACAAACAAATCAAGCAGCAAAATTGCAAATGCAGAGATTAATCAACCATCTCATAATAAGCAATAACAATTTCATTAAATTTTTCAATCAGATCTGGATGTTCTACTTCAGCATACTCCAACTGCTCTCTCATGCACCCAACTTCATGCTGAAGACAGACAAGTTCAGAGTTTGCAGTTGCAGAGGTACTTGTTGAGACTCTGGATGAAGGTTGCTTCATCTTTTCGATGTTTGACATAGTTAGGAATTTTGGTCCTCTGAGATCAGAGCCAAAAGGAGTGATGCCAAAATGATTGCAAATCCTTGAAATGAGGCAAGGAAAACCTGGAATTTTCTTCGAAGTCTGTTTCACACTTATCATCTGATTAATAATAAGTCCACAGAAATCAATGTCTCTCCCTTCGACAATGTAACAGACCAACTCAGCAAGAGACTTGGTACATAGCAGTTTGTCAATAGTACTTGGAATCATATTGGCTACAATCAGTTTCCCAGCAACTTTGAGAAACAACCCAGCACCATGAATATCAATCTTACCATCTCTCCGAGATATGTCTCTATTAAGGAGACGACACTTCTGGAGTCAACCTTTCATTCTCAGGAGGAGGAAATCGGACACTACCAACATGAGTCACATTCAACAGGTATGCAATAACATGAAGATCCACAATGAAAACTTTATCTCCTACAATAGTCTTGAACATGCAATTAGCCGAGTCTGGATCATGAATGTTTGCATAAAATTGAGCATGCATATCAATACGAGCAGTTCCCATTGGTTTGTGAATTATGCACCATGTGTGATTTTTGAAAAAATTAGTTAGGTTCTCTACCTCAATTTCAGAAGCATTATAGTATCTTTCAAAAATAGGTTGTTTGTTCTTATAATCCAAATAGAGGTCACGAGCAGTAGGGTTAACAAACCTAGCACGAATACTGGGATTATAGTAAGTATTATCCCCTGCTTGAACACTTGAGCTCCCACCAATATGTCATTGTTGAATACGAACTCACAAAGTAAAGATGGTAAACTTACTTGGTACACGAACTGTCGTTAATGGTAGAGTTCCAAAATCATGAGCAAAGTGAAAAAGGTTCTTGACCCAAAGTACACAAACTTCTTCTGAAGTCAAGGGTGCAAACCAATCAAGAAATGGTTAAGAAATGAGAGTGAGATGATGGTACATGAACTGTTGGGTTTCTTTTGTGTACTCCAACTGGAGAAGCGGAAGAGAAGGAGAAGTGAACGAAGAGAATTCTTTTTTTTTTAAGTGAAAAGCGGTGGAACCAGAACCGGATACGTTAGTACTGGAACAAGGTTCAAACGCACGAGTTCAGGGTATGTGAACTTCACGTGTGTAGCAAGGGCTCGTTTGTTTTGTGAACTGTTGTTAAAACAAGCTATAAAGAATATTGGAACAGAGCTCGACAATTTTCTACCAAGCAAATCACAAAGACAAAACCTTACACACCATGACACCAAGAGAGAGTTTCTTTCCAACAACTCTTACAACTTCCAGTATTGAGACAAACCCAAGGAACTGTTTTTACAAGTTTTTTAAAGAACTTAAAAAGAGCACAAGATAATTTGCGTTCCTGATTTCTTCATTTACAACTAATAAAACACAGTCCCAGAAGATAGTGTTTAGTACTGCTCAGGGAAACCTTTTTGGGAAAAAAGAGACATCCTGAATTTTTCACAAAAGAGGGCAATACCATTATCTTGAGAAAGTGTATCAGGGTTTGACTTATGAACAGTGTCAAATTCAGAGATGGAACTGACAGATGGATGAGGTTTAGATACTCCTCGCATTATTTCTAGTTTGTCAGCGACACAGGAAGGAGAAGGAATATCCTCACTGATAAGAAGATCAATATCAACCTCAACATGAAAGTATTCATCATAACTTGATTTAAGTTATTAAGAGATTCTTGCTCTTTCTGGAGATATAACTCAACATCAAGAGATAAGCTCTCAAGCGCTTTTTCAAGCCCTGAAAACACTTCTAGGGATTTTAAACCTGGTGAAGGTTTAGATAGAATTTCTTCTACTGATTTTATTAAATCAGTCATGGAAGGAAATTCTGGAATCTCTGGATCTGGTGTTGCATTTATCGAGATAGCATTACTGTCCATAGAGTCATATCACTACAAACACAGACTTATGAGGTCTTGAACGTGTTTGTATGCTCTGATACCAATTGAAAAAGTGGGGGTCTAACAACCACACCCAATATTTCGCTTAGCAATCTGTATGGACAAACTCCAATATAATTCCAAGAGAATCAACTAGACAGTCAGACTCAATCAATGGAAATATATCCAAGAGTTATATCCAAATTTCTCAATTCAATCCGCAATCAAACAAATAGGAATTTGCGAGCCCGATTGAATATAAAAAATAACTTGGAAGGTATCAAAAACCAATATCCAAGTGTCAATAAATTTAATCAACAACCAAAGGTTGGATTCATAATTGATTGAACTTATGCACAACCATGATATTTCAATTATATAAACAAATATAATGCGGAAAAGAAATAACACAGACGCCAGAAATTTTGTTAACAAGGAAACCACAAATGCAGAAAACCCCCGGGACCTAGTCCAGATTTGAACACCACACTGTATTAAGTCGCTACAGACACTAGCATACTCCAAGTTAACTTCAGACTGGAATGTAGTTGAGCCATAACCAATCTTACACTGATCAAGGTACAGTCGCGTTCCTTACGCCTTTGAATCCCAGCAGGACTCTGCGCACTTGATTCCCTTAGCTGATCTCGCCCACAACTAAGAGTTTCTACGACCATAAACCAATCTGTCTCACACAGAAAAGTCTATTGAATATATAAATCTGTCTCCACGGATATACCTATGAGTTTTGTTCCGTCTTTTGATAAATCAAGGTGAACATGAACCAATTGATACACTGGAATTATATTCCCGAAGAACATCCTAGTGATTTCAATCACCTCACAATAATCTTAATCGTATGGTAGCGAAACAAGATATTGTGGAATCACAAACGATGAGACAAATATGTTTGTGACTACTTTTTATCTTTCCTATCGGAGATTAAATCTCGATCCAATCTTAGAGAAGATAGTACTCAATCGCGATAGAAAACAACAAGATCAGAACATGCAACTATAGAGAAACTAGTTGGGTCTGGCTTCACAATCCCAATGAAGTCTTCAAGTCGCTAACCTAATGGGTATTGGAAAAACCTAAGGTTAAAAGAGAATTGACTCTTGTTGCAACTAATATCACACAAGAGGTATGGGCATTAGGTTTCCCAGTTGCTAGAGTTCTCCCTGATATAGTCTTCAAATCAGGGTTTGCAATCAATGTTACCTTGGTAACAAAGCATTCAATATTCACCATTAGATGAAAACCTGATTAGACTCAAGCTAATATCTTTCAACTGTTATATCGAACTTATCTTGTTACACACAAACGAAAAGTGACTTCATTTAGATATGAGTAACCGCACCTAAACGTGTGCACCTTTGTGGGCTCAACAATAGTTAACCGAAGTTAGCCATATGAACACTTTCATATCGACCATATTCATCTAAACCATAACTAGTTCAAATAATTCAAATGAAACTAGTTTTAGAGTTGTTCAATTGTTTATATTCTCATAGAAGTATACAAGACACAATTGAAGCAAAATCGATTTTGATTCACTCGAATCAATTCATGAACATTATAGCCACGGTTTGCAAAAGATTGCATTCCTTATTATATAAATGTATTAGTTCATGAACAAACCGATTTTAGAACATAACCCACTCAAGTATATAAACAGGTACTCATACCTAAGTAGCCGGACTTGGACTGTGTTCGCCAGTATCCAAACGGGTACGCATACTGTCATTCACATCCGAACTCAGTTGAATATAGTGAGCGTACGGGTACACATACCAAGGTTCCCGGACTTCAACTGACTTCGCCAGTACGCATACGGGTATGCATATAATAGCTCCCGGACTTCACCTAACCAACCAGAACGCATATGGGTAGGCATACTAGATTGTCGGTCTTGGACTGCACATATGCAAGTATGTATACTGTGTTTATATCCAATCATGGTTAATCATTCTAAACTCCCATTTCAATCATTGAAACATTCTTAGAAGGCGGCAACATCTTTCTCACACAAACTATTAGCTTCAAAACAATTTTCAAGTGGTCGAACGATCAATACGAAATTTTCGGAGTCTACATCAAATGACTGTCTCACACTAATCATGTAAGATGTTACCAGGTGATTTTCACGCGATCATCTTTTGACTTTCGTCAAGAATATAAGATTAACTTGGTTAAAGCGAAAGCTTACCAACACATATTTCGAGAAATATGTAAGCGAGTTAAACTCATCTCGAAATATCAAATGTGTATAATTGAAGTCTATATAGCTATACAACTTTTGTCTCAAATAGGAGATAGAGTAGATAGACTTTTGAGTGATAGATAAGTTCAAGTCTCCACATACCTTTTGTTGATGACGTTTCACAAGCTCCCCTTAGTAGTTCTTCGTCTTCAATCGATGAACGCCGTGAAATCTAAAGCTCAACTACACTTTATATCCTAATGCGAGACTTAACTATAAGTAGACTAGAAATCAAGACTTATAGTTTGGAAACTAAACTTGACAACAAGCTTGAGATAGCAACGTTTGCGAGTTCGACCGAGCAATGCTCTAACAGCTATTGGTATTGGCAGTAACTGTTGAGTATTGAGTAAAGGTTAAGAGATGGTTTGTGATTTCAAAAAGGTAACAAAGAATAAATGAGCAGTTGGGATGGTTATATTCGAATTGGCAGCAAGTGAAACTGAGTCTGGTTCCAACAAGGTCGTGTGTTTTTGCGATGGGTTTTGTGTGACTGAATCATGGGTTTTGTGGAACTGAGCATGTTGCTGATGGGTTTTCAAGCTACATAAACTGTGCGTAAAATCAACGAAAATAACGAGTTGGTGCTACTAGTTCCGGATGCCGGATTTTCGAATTGAAAGTGGAAATCATAAAGTTTCATTGAACCATGAGGTACGAGTTCGATGCAAAATTTGGTAGCGGGATGTTTGAGTTGTGAGTCGCGCTTTTGGACAAGTGGAATCATTAAGATATCACTGTTAAAGTTGGCATTTCTCTATTTCATATAGTAGGGATTGTCATCCAAAAAATGTTGGAGCACGGCTTGTTGCTAGACTACCAATCAATTTCTTGTAAAACCTGTTATTTATTTTTTAAAAGTCGTTTTTTTTTATAATAATACTCCCTCGGTCCCTAATTAGATGACCTACTTGGTTTTAAGTTTTGTCCCATAAATAGATGACCTATTTTTGTTACTATAAAAAATATGTATAATTTGATAGTTATGTTTATATTCGTTACGTAGGTGTTTTAAAATGCTTTTCAACGGTATAAAGTTTACGTAAAACCGTGATATAATTTAAGATATAAATCATTTCTAAGTTTTGCTAATATCCTTGTCTTAAAAATTGTGCAAACTACAACTAGTCCATCTAATTAGGGACGGAGGGAGTATATAAATAGACATAGTAATGGATCTTAGAAATCGTTCACATATAGAATAATTTCCTTCTGAAGTTAAATTAAAATTAATAAAAATATTTTTAAATCCCATTAACTATATGAATTATCGTTAATTCTTAAAACAAACAGTCTGTTAAAAAAATTAAAAAAATAGTCTGAGGGTGGGGAGCTTGGTCTTCATCTCAACATCTCCAAACTGAGATTTTTGGCCTACTTTAGACTTCCGCAGTAGTAGTGCTTTCCCTCCACAAACTAGTAGACTTGCAAAGGGTGTCAAGCTTCTCGGTGGTTCGGCGAGTCTTGATCCTGATTTTTGTAGTAGCTTGGTTAGGTCTAGAGTGCTCAAGACTATTGACTTGATGGACGCTGTGAAAAAATTGAATGACCCACAATGCGAGTTGCATTTGTTAAGAAGTTATATAGGGGTGTCTAAGCTTTATTTCTTCATGCGAACTATTATGCCTGAATTCTTATCAGAGTCCCAAGCTGTTTTTTATTCGCATCTCTCACAGCATCTGCGATATATAGTCACTAAGCATTATCTTCTTTGCCTCTCAGACATGGTGGGTTGGAGTTATGTTTCATGGCTAATGCAGTTCACTATTGTTTTTTGCCTCGTGTATTCAGACCCAGTCGCTTCAGGCTATTATTCTTCGCAATACTACTCTGTTAAGTCCTGATATGGGTACGCAACGGGGCTTGGAGTTGTTTTCTAGTGTGTGTGGTGCCGATGCCAATGTTGATCTTACTGCCCCCATCCCATGAAGACCGTGGTGGTAAAATATTTCGACGTGGTTCTGAGGTACATGCCCACTAAATTCTCCATGACTGCATGAGACACTGCCCTTTGGAAATGTAATAAGGCTATTGCCCAGGACTTTCTCAAGGCATTACCCATTGAGGGAATTAACTAAAGGGTAGGCGCACGATAATTTAGTGTTGTTCTGAGCTATAGGTTGAGGATTTCATTATTCACGGAGAACAACCTATGTGCATTCTGTAAAAGGGATATGGATTGTTATGGGGGATCATGATTTACATTGTGCACATGAGGTAGGTCTCAAATTTCGTCATGATCTCGTCCATGACACCGTTGCTGACATGTGTTTTCGAGCAGGTATCCCATCTAGGAAAGAGATTGATCTTGGTTTTGTAGAAAATGATGGTGGTGCACTTCGCCCAGCTGATATTATGGTTTATAATTCGAACAATGGTCGGGATGTGTGTATGGATGTCACCGGGATTTCACCTTTCACTGGAGGAGGAGTTTGCACTTTCCAACCGGGTTTAGCCTTAAGTAATGCGGTTACTCGCAAACACAAGAAATATTTTGATAAATGCTTGGCTCATGGTTATGGTTTTGGTTCTTTGGTTTCTCAACTTTCGGTGATACAAGGGATGGCATGGTGAATTTATTGAAGGGACTACACAATCACTTGTCCAGATTTGATGTTAATGCTAAGAAATGTAATTTCTTTTTTCACAGATTAGGGATAATTATTCAAAAAGGTGTTGGAGTGCAGCTTGTTAAATCCTCCAGTTTTTTGTTGAACCCTCTTTGTATTGATTAAATAAGTTTCTAATAAAATTAGACTAATCATTTGATTTATAGTAAATAGTATGTTAGATTATTTAAAACAAACAAATAAATAAATGAATCGCGTCAGATTAATTTACTTAACAAAAAATATAACTATAATTAAATATTTAACAAAATTAGAATAAATGAATTCAATAAAAATTTATTATATCAATTCTTGGGTATTCAAAGTCATCTTAGATGGATTTGAATTTCGTAAGTATAAACAATACTTACACCTAGTCGAGACAAAGTTTTCTCTATAAGATGGGAAATTTTGAAGGTCAGAAGGATGTTCTTGATATTAGAGGATGAAAATATTATAAGGTGGGGAAAATGTAAAGACTCTAAAGATTGTCAACTCGTTTTGACCGGTAAAGAGACGATTTAGCCGCTAATGATTTGATTAATCGAATATAAACATTAATTATTAGAAATTGATCAAACAAAAATCTGGAAATGAAACTTTTCTTTTGAAGGGAATATGGAAATGAAACTAGTACCGTTGGATAGATCTCAAAAAGTTACACGAAATGGAATATTTGATCGTATCACTTTGACACCGGACAAGGAAGAAATCATCCAATTAGTATGAAGGTAGAATAATCATTTAACACACAAATGCTATTAAAGCAATCGACTATTCGTTTAGGGCACCTCTGTCACAAATCAGATGTCCACCGTACTTGGATACCCATGTCCAATGCATGAGCACCTTAATAAAATTCAAAACCAACACCAATGGAAAATCAATTTCATTATCTTTTAACTCGTCTCTATTTTTTTTCTATTTTTTTTCTTTTTCGTTTTCTCCCCATTTTTCATATGTTGATGATTTGAGAAGTAAAAACTGAAGACTGAGACTGAGATAAGTGGGAAAATATTAAGGAGTAGATATTAGTGGTGGTAATTGATAAGTGCATAATTCATATGATTTTAGTATCCCTTTCATACTTGTTTTAGCTATTATTCTTGCATATTTTCGTATTATTACTCTTGTTTTCTCTTATTTGTATCTATTAGGTGAATCATCCAAAAAGGAGATACAAAGTACTGAAAAGATGTAGGAAGATAAGTATTCCAAGTATCCAAGTGCCCAAGTCCAAGAGAAGTGGAAGAAGTGCGATGAAAAGGAACAAAACGTTCAAAATCAAGAGATGGGCCAAAGATCAATCTTAACTCATTCAAATTCAGGATTTATTAACACCATATTGGATATAATTGAAAGAGGAAAAGAATGCAAAAAGAATGAGGTCATTCCGAGTTCAGACGAAGAAGTTGTGGCCAAAACAAGCTTTTTATCGAATACCGAAGACAAACAAGTATGCAAACGGATTTTCAGTATGCACACGGGTATGCATACTTATTTCCCTAGATTTTAACTGAAATTTAAGCATGCAAACGGGTATGCATACTGGTGAAGGCCAAAACTCACGGTTAGGGTCGTTATTTCATATTGGGTTTTTTACAAAAATAGGCTTGTTTTTTTATGGTTTACAAAAATAAGCCTGTTTTTTTATTTCTTACAAAACTAGGCAAGTTTTGACCAAAAGTGATGGATGGAAATTTTAGCCCCGTTAACTGTACATAAAAAGACCTAATTGTCCTTTGAATCGGTTATTGTGACCCAACCAGAGACGTGTTGACTTTGTATACGTCACCACACAGTGCATACGTTGCACCACTTATGTGGCACCGCTTACGTGGCACTGCTTACGTGGCACTCTTATCTTCTTCTCCATAAATGAACATCTCCACAACCACAGAAATCAGCTTCTCTTCATTTTTATATCTGAAAAAATGGGTGGTGGTATGAATGATAAAGCAAGTACCTCAAGTAGTATGATAGTGTGTTTAATCTGTGAAATGGAAGAAGATCATGAAACAAAGGTATGTCCATGGGTTTATTCAAGGTGCAAACATGTACCTTGTAATGGAGTAAGATCTTTGTTGAGGTCTAAAACAGATGTAAGTAATGGAAAGTTGTTCTTGAAATGCTTGAATCCTACCTGCAACTACTTTGAGTGTTTTTGTCAAGCTTCTTCCCATTCTTCAGCACTTCCAATCAAGCTTCCATCATCTCATGGTTGTATTGCCTGTGGAGAAGACAATCACAGAGTTACAAACTGTCCACTAGACAATAACAAATGCTTTAAAGACAACTGCAACTCTCAATTAGAACTGAAGATATGCAGAAATCAACATAATTTCAACATAGCATACCTTGTGTGCAAGAAGAAATCTTGTGATGCATTTAGACGAGCTTCAGATGCAATTGTTATTGAATCCAAAGAAACAATGAAGGGTAAAGTGTATGAAATATGCAAGGAATTTAAGAAAAATCTGAAAATGTAGCCTGCAACAATTTTATAATAAAGTTATTTGAATTTCAGAACTTGCGTTGTCTTACAAAAGCATCCATTCATCTATTCAAAAAAGATAACCAAATTTAAACAAACACAAAACAAATCCAGTCACAAAACCAAAAAAAAATAGACCAACACAAACATAGAAGGGAATCAGACTTTCATGTACTTCTTTGGTTTCTTCTTTCCCTTTGGATCTGCAACTGTGAAGGTGACATTGTTGTTGACAGATCCAACATGTTTGTTTGTTTGATTGAAAGCAGGTTGAAAAGAAGCCTTTCTCTTAGTCCCTTGGCCTGATTTTGCAGCACCTTGTTTAGAAGATTCACCAACACATGTTTCGGAACTGTTATTGATATTCATTCCAGCCTTAGCAGTACTAGAGGCACCTGCAGAAGAACTAACAACTGCTTTCTTTCTGTTGTACTTCCTTTTTGATGGTTCAGGGACATAAGTGGATGATGTTGAGCCATCAACATAGGTTCTAGGATTGTTTCCCTTTGGATTCTTTCCACCCGTCCACCACCACAAGTTACTTCATGGTGACCATAAACCCCACACTTCTTACACTTTCTCATTTTCTTCACATGGTGAGCTTCATCATAAGAAAGAATTCTCTTCTTCCTTGGCCTTCCAGTTTTCCTTATGATAACAGGAGGATTAATGAACTCTACCAGTATATTATACACAAAGAAAGAAAGAGAAGATATGGGTTAAGATATGAAACCCTTAAAGGTTGTGTACTATATAAAGCATGTATGAAATCCTAAAAGAATCTTTGTTATTATTAAATATTTATTGCACAATAATCAATATAATTTATTTTTAATACAATAAAACTAATGCTCTTACCCATTTAATTTCAGCTGACAGTGGTTCAAACTCTGGAGCATATGTCTTTTTGTAATATTCCACACTGTACACAGGATCACAGTAGCTACAACATGAAATCAGACAAGCAGATCAACAAATTATCAGTTTACAAGATTGAGCAAAGAAAAATAAAAGGAACATAAAAAAATTAAAACATAGGAATGAAAAGATAGGAATAAAAAGAGAGTGTGACTTACTCATCCCAGTTTGGTCTCAAAGGTGTCAAACCACATACATCATGTTGACAGGGAAACCCCCTCAGCTGCCACTGCAAACAACTACATGTCTTTTTAGGAAGATCCACAGTAAACACAGTATCACGAACACTCCTGACCTCATACACCTTTCCCCTTACATCTCCAATTAACTCAAACAGATGAGTTAAGTCATGCATCTTTGTAATCAACTTCATTGCCTTTGGAACTATCTGACCATCATGCCACTTTTCACATTCATTCCTCCTCTTGAAGAAAAAACCCATCACCAGTTTAGCATACATTTGTCCTATTGTAATGATAGGTTTATCCCTGATATTCTTGGCCATGTTATTGAAAGATTCTGAAAAATTATTGTTAATGTGCTCACATTTGCTATCATTTGAGAAATGAGACCTAGACCAACATTCAGGTCTTTGATCTATGAGATACATTGCAGCTTGTTCATCCTCAGCTGCCAATTTATCCATGTGTTGCTAAAAACAAACATAAATAGTATCAAACTCATGTTGTATATGGTTATATACCTAGGTTGTAATACTTGTAATGCTCCTATGTTGCAATTACATTATATTTTTTTTTGAGAAATAAGCATATCTGAAAGTGTCTCTTCTTGTAACACTTGGCAACATTCCAGAAATGAGTGTGTAAGCTGAATGACTTGAAATACTTCTTGAAATTCTTCATCAAATGTCTGCCAAGTAGCCAAGTAATAGTTAGTCATTGGAGATATTATTAGGAAATATTATTAAAAGCTTAAAACAAAAACAAAAAAACAAAAAGGAAATATATTAAGAATAGTATAACATTACCTGAAACATAATCTGTGCTCATACAAGCAGAAGTAATTGTCACAAGCTTCACTAATCCCCTTCTGCTTGTCTGATATAATGGTGAAATGAAAGTCTTCACCCAGTATAGCTTTCAATTCTTTGAGAAATATCTTCTAGTTCTCAATGGTTTCATTCCTACACACCATTATACCAAGAGGAACTAAACCATTCTGACCATCTAGAACTGTTGCAGCCATTAACACACCACCATGCTTCCCATACAAATGGAAAGCATCCAATCCAATGACTTTCCTACATCCAGCCAAGAATCCTTCTATAGCAGGCTTGAAGCAGAGTGTCATTGACAAGAATGTGTTGTCTGTGGTTCCATATGAGAAACTAGCTACACTGTCAGGCATTTTTTCCTGCAATTACAACAAAAATGTTAATGTCATGTAATTTGTAATAAGTCATGTTGTTCATAACTAAAGACAAAAATTAACAAAAAAAAAAAAAAAAACATTATTACCTTCACCATTTCACAGATTGCAGGAATTTTCTTGTACTGCTCCTCATAGCTGCCATAAAGCTTCTGCAACACAAATTTTCTTGCTCTCCAGGCTGTATGGTACTTAATGTTCACCTTCATTATTTTTCTGAACTCATTTTCCAATGACTCAGGATCAAGGATGTTGTTTTTATTGCCAAGAGTCTCCAGCCTTTCCATGTACCAATCAGCTACATATGCCGGATTTGCACATTTGTTATCCCCTTTGACATCTCCATTGAATGTGTGATTCAGATTCCAACTTCATAGAGTGAATGTATTTCCTTCACCCTTCATAACTATTCCGTAAATGAACATAGGACATTTGGTCTTCTAATGATGAATGCACTTCACCCTAATCTTATAGTTGTTTGAATCACTAAACTTAACCTGGTGTTTATGCTTCACACATTAGGCCCTCAAATGCTTCTTGAATGCTTTCTTTCTCACAAACTTTCTTCCCTTCACAAGGCTATTAGGATCCAGTTGTTGAAAAGCAACTCCCTCAGGGAAAATCTCTTCAGCTTCCTCCTCCTTAAAATGATGTGCATAGTCTTCCTCAAACTGTGTGTTATCATGAAGCTTTGAACATTTAGGCCCATTGGAATCCTTATGATTTGATACTATAACTTCAAGCCCATTAGTTTTGTTGCTTTCTGATACAAATGCCAAAAAACAAATGATTCTCACACAAACAAACAAAAAAGAAGAAAAACAAAAGACTAAAAATAAAGCCACGGAGATCAATGAAAATTTACCTTCTTCTTCTCTGTCAGAGATCAAGTCCCCATAATGGTCCTCTACAAAACCACTAAAATCAAACCCAACAAAGTTTAAAAAAAGACAAAATCAATGAATTACCTTCCTTGTCATTCTCAACCTCCACCTCACCAAAGTTTGGATCACCACCATCACTTTTAGCATCAGCACCATCACTTTCAGCATCCTTATCATCACTTGCACCATCCTCACTTCTCTCACTTGCAGTATCATCTTAAAGATACCCATTCTCAGCTTTTTGTAGAAACATATTGTAACTCTTGTCATCTTTCTATTCACTTTCATACCCTCTTATATTGTTCAGGTCATCATCTGGATTACATTCATCTTCTTCTACATTCTTCAAGTGCAGGACATACTCATCACTTTTCTTGTACTCTTGGGAAATTGCAAACAAATCTTCAATGATACTACCTTGTGTCATAGCTTGAACCCAAAAGTCATGATTGAATTTTTTCTCAAATTCAGGTATCTCATTAACTTGTTCAACTCCACCAGCATTATTGTGTTGAGTCAATTCTTCAGGTTAAGCTACATTAACTTGTTCATATCCACTAGCTTCTGTGTGTTCTTTAGGTTCCAAAACAAGACTATTCTTAGCTACACTAGCTTGTGTTTGTTGAGTAAACTGTGGAATATAAACATCTTCATCATCAACATCAGCTAAATCAATGTATATCTTTGTAGGATTCTTCTTCTTGATCCTATATATTCTTTGACATCTTCTTACTGTCTTGGGTGATGAACTGCTACAACCAACTGGTTTAGTTAGAGTCTTAGAGACTGGCTTCTTTGGAGTCACATTCTTTTTGGGTGTCATCTGAGGTGGAGGAGGTTGTGACTCTGCAGTAATGTGAGATACATCTATCTCACAATTCTCATCTAATGGCAGCACTTGCAAATGTAATGTAATCCAACCATGTTCATCTTGAATTGCATTTTCCCAGAAAAACCAAAACTCTTGATCATTAATGATGGATAGTGGTAGGCATGGATCAACAAACCATAGAAGGTCTAACGTCTCCCTACTGGTTAATCTCAACATAGGACTAATCCTAGACTTTAACTGATTCAGACCCATATCTACTCTGGACAAACCCTTAAACTCAAAACACATTGCAGTGTTGATTGCATCCTTAACCTTAATATCTCTGGTTGGAAACACGTCTTGTTCAACCTCATTTATAACCTCTTGAACCACTTGCTTTCTACAATCAAGAACAACAAGGTATATCAGACAAATTCTGGAAAACCCTATCTAAATCTTTATCACACAAACCATAAAAAACCCTAGAAATCAATTTCAACTAATCATTATCAGCAGAACCCATTTTTGAAATTAAGAAACAATTTTGGAAATTAATGGCATATTATCGAAACCCTAGAAAAATCATTATCAACAGAACAAAATCGAACATTAATCAGCAGACAAAAATAGAAAATCTATAAACAGAGAAAACCCTAGAAATCAACATTAATCACCGACAAACCCTGATAAATCTAATCACAACCAACCTTAGAAACAAAACCCATAATATGTTCAACACTGAAAGGTAAAAATCAACACTGAAATGTTAAAAATAGATTAGGTTTTTTTTTACCTCTCTGTAGAACGCTTCTTCCGTCTCGTCATCTTCACCAGCAGAAAATCTTCAATTTCTTCTTCAAATCTCTACTAATCTAAACACTGTTTCACTAATTTCTCTCTGAAGAACACTCTCTGAAGAAACCCTCTCTAAAGAAACCCTCTCTGAATAAACCATCTCTGAAGAACAAGAGAGAAGAAGAAACTAAATGAATTGATCCCTCTCTCTTCTCTTATTCCTTACACCTTCCCGCGCTATGCCACGTCTGTCGATAACAACAATGAAATGTTAGCATGGCCGTTTAATAATCATCGAGATGTCGTGGATTCTAGATTAGCCATCCAGATCGACACACGTGGGCGGAATATCTTATGTGTCTGACACACGTACGGGAAGGATATTTCTGAAATTTCCACACACCCACGATATATCCTTTAGTGATATTTTGACGAGAAATTGACGAGTCAACGCGATAAATTGACTGAGATAATGAAAGTGGATGAAATCCGTTTTATAGGCTTATATTTGTAAGAAACAAAAAAACAGGCCTAGAAACGAAAGTGAGGGTCCAAAACAGGCCTGTATCTGTATATAATCCTTTCATATTTTCGGGTCGGGTTCTTGAACCGAACTAGATACTTGAAGTCCAATCAATGTAAACCTACATAAAGGGGTATTAGGTCATGAATGAAATATCATCAAGGGATCTCGAATTTGTAGTCTTGGAGAGAAGAAAACAACACACGGAGCAAACGCTAGGGTTCAGAGCGGTTCTTCAATCGTAACGATATCTCTTAACTTTTCTCATATGTATATCATGGATGTTTCTACATCCATGAGTAGCTAAATACCTATTGATTGAGGATGAATTCTAAGTTGTAAACAAGATTTGAGTTAATATATTAATCTACTTTGAAGTTCTTCGTATGATTATCGTTTGTTTATACGATTATGAATATTTATGATTGATTGATAGATTGTTTAGGTGGCCAACTAAATTGATTTGTTGATTTAATCTATTACTAGTATTAAGTTAATAGATAAGTAATCTTCGAATAACCTTTACACAAGTACAGAATACGAGACTTTACAGAGGGATTTTGTGGAGCGATTGTGTGTATAAACAACACTAGAAAGTGGACCTTGAGATAAGAGTCTAACTACTAGGATCAACCTATAAATTCACAAGCATTATCATATGTATATCATGGATGTTTCTACATCAATGAGTAGCTAAACACCTATTGATTGATGATGAATTCTAAGTTGTAAACAAGATTTGAGTTATTATTTTAATCTTTTTTGAAGTTCTTCGTATGATTATCGTTTGTTTATACGATTATGAATATTTATGATTGATTTATAGATTGTTTAGGTGGCCAACTAAATTGATTTGTTGATTTAATCTATTGCTAGTATTGAGTTAAGAGATAAGTAATCTTCGAATAACCTTTACACAAGTAGAGAACACGAGACGTTACAGAGGGATTTTGTCGAGCGATTGTGTGTATAAACAACACTAGAAAGTGGACCTTGATCTAAGAGTCTAACTACTAGGATCAACCTATAAATTCACAAAAGATAAAGCGTTCGACCAAATTATACCTTGAGTGAGCTACTACTAGGTGGTTTAGACGAATAGAATCTGGTATTTGAGAGTTTCCGTACTCAGTGATAAAAGGAATTTAGGGAATAACACTGAGCTAGCTGTTATTCCACGGTTGGTGATAATCTACGATTAACGACAAGTAGGAAAGTATAATAACTCATTGACGGTTTATTAACGAAGAAGGATTCCTCGATCATACATCTCTTTATTGATTATAACTCAACTTTATTTGTTTTGATTATTTTATTTTATTCAAAATCTAAAACAAAACCCCCCTTTGTGACACTTTGACAACTAAAACTCAGTCCTCTTCGTGGGAATGATCCTTGCTTCCATTATATTACCAGTTAATTGTATGGAAATAAGATTATTAATTAGATAATAAAGTTTAGTTCTTTTGGTTTCTTTTTGTGTTATCGTGAAACTGATGATATGATTGAGTAACAAATGATAGGTTTTCCGTTACGAGGACCATAAAAAAGAGATTTGCAGTTAAGCTGCTAACTTTACTAAAGATTGCAGAAAAATTAGGGTTTTTGTTCTTCCGCAAATAGAAATTAGGGTTTTTGGTGGTGAATAAAATCGAAACAGGTATATGGGTTTGTATAAATATGTTTTTATAGTTAGGTTTTTGTTGAATTGAATTGCAGGAAGTGGGGTTCGATGTTATTGGTGGTTTAGGTCAAGAAAAGGGTATTGATAAAATTAAAGTCTCTGATGAGTTTAGAGAGATGGTTATCAAAGTACTTATGAGGGGTATGATGTGAAATAGAGAAAAATTTAGAGAAATTAGAAGATACATGAAAAGTTATGATGTTTCAAGGATGACTGGTATTGTTGAAGATATGAGATGAAATAAGTGATTGATTGTAGATATCATAGGTTTTTATAATTTTGCTTAACTGGTTGTATTGTGTTGAGATATAATAAGAGTTTATTATCTGGTGGAGATTCAGGGTTGAATGAGCAGTATTGTCTAAGATAAACTGTAGGTTGAATGTGAGATTATGTTGATGAGGTACAACTGTAGAGAAGCTTATGTTTTTATAGATGCAACTAGTGGTTTGGAAAATTTGGTATAAATCAGAATCAATGTTTTTTTTGATTTACATTCATGGATGAACTTTACTGCTGACATGGTTTGGTGTTGGTGTGTGTGTGTTTGAGTTGAGATGATGGATAAGATGTTGGAGTGGTGGTCGTAATGGTTGTAGTTTGTAATCTCAATGGAGATCTGCAACTAAAATGGTTTGAATAGATGAAGCTGTGTTGAAATTGAAATTCAAACATGAATGGGTGCAACTGAAATTTCACGACCAAGAAGTATTGATGTGAAGGCGAATAATAGTGAGTGAGTGTTATGTAGCGCTACAACTTAGTAGAAGAACTGAATTATGAATGAGTCAAGTTATACAGATTGTAGTTGAGCTTTTTATCAAATGTAATGGTGGAGTGGATGTATGTTGGTTGGTTATCCTGACATTGAGAAGAATTAGAGTTTTAGTTGTTGTTGTGACAGATATGGAGAAGATGTTGTTATGATAGAAATTGAATAAATGTATGAAATGTCGCAGATGAATTTAAGATGAATATGTTTCTGAAAATGTTAGTAATGGTGGTTGTGGGGGTATAGTATTTGGCTTCAGTGGAGACTTGCAACTATCTTTTGTAGGTAAGATGAGTTTGTATTTGTAAATCAGTCTTGAAGTTCACCTGAAATGAATTTTTGAAGTAGTGAAGTATATTATAGTTGTAAATTGCTAGAACTGAAATGGTAAAGAGAAACATGATGCGGTATAGATTGGAGCCAAGGTAAAGCTGCACAATGGTATGACTTAAGCTCAGACTATGTATATTATTTTGCACCATTTATGGTGCAACATTTCCTGTGATGGGACATGATGGTGCAACAAATGACTTTGGCTTGTGTAACCGATTTGGTATGTGCAAAGGATTTAGATTGAACCCATTTATCCTAACTGATTCAACTGTCTCAGGCAATTTGTGTAAGTCGACTTCATCTGAATCGGCAGTCAGTTGACTGACTCATCTGAATTAATTTGTCTGACTGAGTTGACTCAGTATGACTCACCAAGTTAACCAGACCTTTACCCTGACTTGAGATGGACTGGATGACCATTGACCCGACTTTGGACTTTGACTTTGTTGATCATACGTTGACCGTTGGTTGACCATGTTGACCGATGACCGACGACTTTTCCTGCCAGTTTCCGGCTATTTTTTCCTAAACCTCTAATAATCAATTTGGATATAAAACTATCAATGGAAATTTAATAATGATAGAGATAGTGGAATGCCATAAAGAATATTGAGCTAGCGCAAAGGATGTCGCATGGGATTCGGAAAAACCATTTATGTATCATTTTCATGTGATTCAGTCATTCAGATAATAATTATACGTTCAAGATGATGATGATGGTGATGAACGGTATTATAGAACTGCAGATGAGAATTCGTTGAAGTAGGTGTGGTTTGCTATCAAAACAGGTGGAAACTTTTGTAACATTCTTGTAATCATTAAGTTACTTTTTGTCTGCGAGTATGGTAAGTCTTTGTTACTTCTGAGCATCTTTGTGTGAAATTGAATGAGTATGTTGCATGATATGCACTGTGTAGTCTCTTTTTAAGGAGTGCTTGTATTCACCACAGATTCTCATTATGTTTTAAATGATACTGGAATTTGATATCATATTAGAGGTGAAATTGGCTTCAATATTACTAAATAGGGTCCGTGGAAAGAGGCGTGACCTAATATTATTATAGGTCTGGAATTTGGCTTCAATATTATTATAATTTACATGGCACTAGAATTTGGTGTTATTATTATCAGGGGTGCTGCAACATAAATGTTTCAAACTTCTTATACCGTTGTCTTGGTGATTGTTTTGGACAATACAATGATTTCTGAAATCGACACACATAATCTTCCTTACCGACAACTTCATAACCAATGAGTTGTGACATGTAAAAGTCATTCTTGAGATATCCATGCAAAAAAGCAGTCTTGACATCTAGTTTCTCCAGATCTAAATAAAAATGTGCCACAAATGCAAAAGGAATTGGATGGAAGTACGCTTTATAACTTGAGAGAAAACTTCATTATAATATACACATTCCTTTTGTGCAATCCTTTTATCCACTAAAATTTTCTTATATTCGTACATCATCAATGACACCTTCAGAAATTGGAACTTTATTCTTCATCGTATTGACCCATTTTCAACCAATCTTCTTTCGATCCTCGGGAAACTTAACAAGTTCACAAGTGTCATTCTTACGAAGAGACTTCATCTCCTCATCCATAGCTGTCTTTTACTCAATGACATGATTATTATTCATCGTCTCTTTGAAGGTAAATGACTTATCTTCAAAGATGGACAATGCGTAAGAATATCCTCATAGCCATAACAAATTGGTTCATTAATTTTAATCATCTCACGTTGAGACGCCAATGACGGAATAATCTCAACCTGTTGCCGAATAGGTTCCTCATTAGAAACCTCAACCTCAACACCATCTTCTACATTTGTTTTTTTTTTTTTTTTTGTGTGTGTGTGTAGTAGATGAACTAGAATCTCTCCGCTCCACCTGCATCGAATCATCTTTAACACCGTTATAACTCTCACTTTCTGTTAGAACACTGCTCGATCAAACTCGCAAGCGTTGCTATCTAAAGCTTGTTTGTCAATGTTAGTGATCAAAACTATAAGTCTTGATTTCTAGTCTACTTATAGCTATGTCTCGGACTATGATAGATTGTGTAGTTGAGCTTTAGACTTCACGGCGTTCATCAATTAAAGATGAAGAACTACTAAGGAGAGCTTGGGAACTTCATCAACAGAAGGTATGTGGAGACTGAAACTCATCTATCACTCGAAAAGTCTATTTCTACTCTATCTCCTATAATTGAGACAAAAGTCGTATTGCTATATAGTATTCGATTATACACATTTGATATTTTGAGCTGAGCTTAACTCGCTTACATATTTCTCAAAATCTGTATTAGTAAGCTTTCGCTTCGACCAAGTTCATCTTATATTCTTGACGAAAGTCAAAAGATGATCATGTGAAAATTTCCTGGTAACATCTTACATGATTTGTGTGATACAGTCATTTGATATAGACCTGGAATGTTTCGTAATGATTATTTCAAATACTTTAAAATTGCTTTGATGCTAATTGTTCGTGAAAACAACTATTATCATCCTTTAAGAATGTTTCAATGATTGAAATAAAGTTTAAAACACTTAACCACAATTGGATTATGGACATAGTATACGTACTTGCATATATGTTGATCTAAGAACGGTATGCGGACTGGCGAACTCAGTTGAAGTCCGGGAACTGTTGTATGCGTACCTGTACGCGTACTAATTCAACTGTTGTTTTATATGTGTGATAGTATGCGTACCGGTATGCATACTATCAGACACAGTCCAAGTCCGGCTACTTAAGTATGCGTACCCGTTTGCATACTTGAGTGGGTTAAAGTTCTAGAATCGGTTGTGATATGAACTAATACATTTATGTAATAAGGAATGCAATCACTTGCAAACCGTGACTATAATGTTCATGAATTGATTTGAGTGAATCAAACCAATTTTGTTTCAATTGTGTTATTGTATACTTCTATGAGAATATAGCAATTGAACAACTCTATAACTAGTTTCATTTGAGTCATTTGAACTAGTTATGATTAAGATGAATAAGGTTGATATGAAAGTGTTCATATGGATAACTTAGGTTAACTATTGTTTATCCAACCTAGTGTACATGTTTAGGTATGGTTGCCCATATCTAAATGAAGGTATATTTCATTTGTGTGTAACAAGCTAAGTTCATCTAACAGTGGAAAGATATTTCTTTGGTTTCAAGCAAACTTAGCTTGGCTCTTAGATCATATTTCATCTAACAGTGAATATTGATTGCTTTGTATCAAAGCTATCAAATCGTGATTTGAATACTATGTAAGGGAGAACTCTAGAAACTGGGAAACCTAATCCCCACACCTCATGTGTGATATTAGTTGCGACTAGAGTCGAGTCTCCTTTAACCTTAGGTTTATTCCAAAACCCTGTAGGTTAACGACTTAAAGACTTCATTGGGATTGTGAAGCCAAACCCAACTATTTTCTCTGTAGTTGCGTGTTCTGATCTTACTTCTACTATCGTGATTGAGTATTATCTTTGCTAAGATTTTCTTGGGATTTATCTCCGATAGGTAAGATTAAAAGAAGTCATAAACATCTTCGTCTCATCGTTTGTGATTCCACAATATTTTGGTTCGCTTCCATACGATTAAGATTATTGTGAGGTGATTGATAATACGGTTGTTCTTCGGGAGTATAAGTCTGGTTTATCAATTGGTTCTCGTGCACCTTGATTTATCAAAAGAAGAAACAAAACTCATAAGTATTTCTGTGGGAGAAAAATTTATCTATATCAACAGACTTTTCTGTGCAATACAGATTGGTTTATCAATTCTTCGATTTTGGGTCATAGCAACTCTTGGTTGTGGGTGAGATCAGCTAAGGGAATCAAGTACGCAGAATCCTGCTGGGATTCTGAGACGTAAGGAGCACAACTGTACCTTGATAAGTGTGAGATTGGTTAGGTCTCAACTACATTCCAGTCCGAAGTTCATTGGTAGTAGGCTAGTGTCTGTAGCAGCTTAATACAGTATGGTGTTCAAAGCTGGACTAGGTCCCGGGGGTTTTCTGCATTTGCGGTTTCCTCGTTAACAAAATTCTTTTATCTGTGTTATTTCTTTTCCGCATTATATTTTGTTATGTAATAGAAATATCACAGGTTGTGCGTTAAGTTCAATCAGTTCTTAAATCCGACATCTGGGTTATTGATTGAATTGATTGATACTTGGATATTGGTTTGTGATACCGTCCAAGTTATTTCTCTTATTTAATCGAGCTCTCAAATTCCTATTTGTTTGATTGCGGATTGAATTGAGAAATTGAGATATAACTCTTTGATATACTTTTCTAAAGATTGAGTTTGACTGTCTAGTTGATTCTCTTGAAAGTATATTGGAGTTTGTCCACTCATATTGCCAAACGAAATATTGGGTGTGGTTGTTGTACCCTCGCTTTTTCAATTGGTATCAGAGAAGGAAAACACGTTAAATACCTCATAAGTCCGTGTTTGTAGCAATCTGATTATTATGGACGAGTCTATCTCTAATAACGTATCAGGTCAGAAATTACCAGATGATTTTTAAAGCTTGAATTTACCTGAGAGAACTGTCACATCTAAGTCAATATCTAATCATTCTCTGAATGTAGAAACTGTTGATTGGGAAAAACGCCTAGAAGAACAGTTGGATAAACTTTCTGATGAAGGTGATTCAGATATTGATAGAGATGTTGATGAGGAAGTCTCTGTGTAGGTTAAGTTTTTGGATTCGTTGAAAATGAAGAAGATTACAAGTTCTCATGTCAAACCTCTTCTGACTCCTCTCTGTCAAGAAAATAAAAAATTGAAAAGGATTTATGGAGGTCTTTATGGTTAGAATCGCTCTTGCGAATCGATCCTCAAAGATTCCGAGGAAAACCTGAGTAGAAAGTCACTTGAATGTGATAATGTTTATCAAAAATACTTCTTGTTGGAAGAAAAAATTGCAGAAACTGAAGAAAGGATTAACTGCCAGCAAGCAAGTTTTGATGACAGAGAAAGTGCTTATCTCGCTTGAGAAAAATGCCTTGAGGCTGATTTAGCTGCTGCTCTTGATAAAATCAAGATGTTGGAGGATGACTTGAAAAAGTTCAATACTAGTTCAAGCAAATTAACCACTATGGTAGGAGCAAGTAAAAATCATCGTGATACATGAGGATTGGGCTATAAGGGAATGAATGCTCCAAGTATTAGCAAAGAGGTAAAATTTGTCAAGGTTAGTGATTCTTCTCAACAAAAGGTTTCTACTGATGGCAAAAGTGAAATACCTTCACCGGAAGTTAAATTTCTTAAGAGCAATGTATATCAACCTCCAAAGTCAGCACATACAGATCGAGGTAAGAACATTCCTTATGTTTGCCACTATTGCGGAAATAAAGGTCACTTGGAAAGGAGATGTCGTTTTCGTATAAGGAATGAGAAACTTCATGATATTATTGTTTGGGCATCACAAGAAGTTGTGAAACCAAGATCATATGCTAAGGCTAATCCCCTTAACATTACATGTTGTAACTTTCCAACCTTTTGGCAAAGGAATCATTACTGTGATAAACCTAGATTTGCCTATAAACGTTATACGAAGTCTTTTCACAATCGTAATGGTCATCAAAAGGATAACTCCGTAAAGACGAAGACAGGATCCGATGCTCCCAATTGGATAAAGACTAACTTGCAAAAGAATATTTAATCCAATTCTCTTTCGAGAAATCTTGAAGAGAGTAATGGGAAGAAGGTTTCAGCTATTTTTAAACGCACTCATAAGTGGGTTCCAAAGAAAGTCAATGATGCTTTGAGTGTGAAAAGGAATGATCTCGCAGAAAAATCCATGACTATGGAGAAGGCAGTATCCATGATGTTGGAACTTAAAGAGTTCTTTGGAAAGATGTATTTGGATGTGAACGGTTTTAAAAGTGATCTCTTTCATGATAATCCAAAAGTGAAAAAGAATAATCCAAAAACTATAGATGGTGAAAAGTCCATAGTTGCGGAAAAGTCTGTTTCAGTCACTTGTGGTGAGCAAGACATTGTTCACCTCAACACAACTTGATTGGATTGTAAGTGCATCCTCACAACCGGAATGCCCTGCTATGTATACAATGAGGGAAGCACGGGAATTGGGGCACACATATTGTGTCAGGTATGATTTTGAATCTTTGGTAATGCCGTAGAATTCGATTGGATTCTTATAAAAAGGTATGTCTACAAACTTGAGCAAGATTTGTGTTTTTATTTATTTTCTTAGAGTACTTATAATGATCCATATACCTGCTTATTGTTCATTTCTACCTAACTTGATCTGTGTTTAAGGTTCTTAAATATTTAGGTCTGAAAATAGTAGTTCGGGATGTTTGGACTTCATGGTACACATACCAGGTATGCATACAATCATTTAAAATCAAAATCCAGGGATTTTAGTACGCAAACATGTTTGCATACTGCTCCAGGTCACGAAAATTCGTTTGCAAACCCGTATGCATACTGGCTTGTAGACGTCGATTTTCGGTAAACTTGTTTTGGCCTTAACTTCTTCGTCCGAACTCGGAATGACCTCATTCTTTTTGCATTCTCTTACTCTTTGAATTCTATTAAAAATAATGATGAGAAGTCCTGAATTTGTATGAATTAAGATTGGTCTTTGTCCCGACTCATGTTTTTGAGTGTTTTGCTCTGTTTCATCGCACTTGTTCCACTTCTCTTGGACTTGGGCACTTGGACTCTTGGAGTACTTCTCTTCTAAACTCATTTGTAGTCTTCGGAAGATGAATTTGCAGTATTTAATCTTTATTGATTTTATATATTGCAAATAATGTTATGGGATATGTGTGTTTACATCCGTGAACTATTATTGTCCCATATATGTCAAAAGTTAAGCCTATTATGTCATTATGCAAATATTGATGAAGATAGGATGAACTTTTGATTGCAAAGATTAAGTCTATTATATGTCTTTATGCAAATATTGATGAAAAATAGAATGAATCTTTGAATATTCTGCAGTATTGGTCTTTCCCTGATCCACATTCTTGTGAACGTACTGTGTTGCTCCGTAAGTTTTATTATGTTGAACATGGCCAATTGAATTGATCATTTCCTTTGTGGTTAATTCAATTGTGATTTTTTGATACAAATTCATGTTTCATGTGATTTGATTATATCCAAAGAAATCCTTCTTGAAAAAGCGGGTGTCTAACAACCTCACCCAATATTTCGCTTAGCAATCTGTATGGACTAACTCCAATATACTTACAAGAGAATCAACTAGACAGTTAGACTTAATCTTATAAAAAGTATATCAAAGAGTTATATCTCAATCTCTCAATTCAATCCGCAATCAAACAAATAATAATTTGCGAGCCCGATTGAATATAAGAGAGATAACTTGAAAGGTACCAAAGACCAATGTACAAGGATCAATCAATTTCAATCAACAAGCAAAGATTGGATTTACCAATTGATCGATTCAACGCACAACTTGTGATATTTCAATTATATAACAAAATATATGTGGAAAAGAAATAACACAAACACCAGAAGTTTTGTTAACGAGGAAACCGCAAATGCAGAAAAACCCCAGGACCTAGTCCAGATTTGAACACCACACTGTATTAAGCCGCTACAGACACTAGCCTACTACAAGATAACTTCGGTCTGGACTGTAGTTGAACCCTAATCAATATCACACTGATTCAAGGTACAGTTGCGCTCCTTACGTCTCTGATCCAAGAAGGATACTACACACTTGATTCCCTTTGCTGATCTCACCCAAAACTAAGAGTTGATACGACCGGAAGTCGAAGACTTGATAAACAAATTTGTATCACACAGAAAAGTCTATAGGAATAGATAAATCTGTCTCCCACAGATATACCTACGAGTTTTTGTTCCGTCTTTTGATAAATCAAGGTGAACAGGAACCAATTGATATACCAGACTTATATTCCCGAAGAACAGCCTAGAAATATCAATCACCTCACAATAATCTTAATCGATTAATGAAAGAAGATATTGTGGAATCACAAATGATGAGACGAAGGTGTTTGTGACTGCTTTTCTGTCTTGCCTATCAGAGATATAAATCTCCATCCAATCTTACGATTGTACTCAATCACGATAGAAAACAGCAAGATCAGATCACGCAACTACAGAGAAAATAGTTGGGTCTGACTTCACAATCCCAATGAAGTCTTTAAGTCGTTAACCTACAGGGTTTCGGGAAAATCCTAAGGTTAAAGGAGAATAAAATCTAACTTATACAACTAGTATCACACATGAGGTGTGGGGATTAGGTTTCCCAGTTTCTAGAGTTCTCCTTTATATAGTCTTCAAATCAGGATTTGCAATCTAAGTTACCTTGGTAACAAAGCATTCAATATTCACCGTTTGATGAAAACCTGATTAGATTCAAGCTAATATATTTCAACCATTAGATCGAAATTAGCTTGTTATACACAAATGGAATGTAACTTCATTCAGGTTTGAGTAACCATACCTAAACGTGTACACTTAGTAGGTACAACAATAGTTAACCAATGGTTAGCCATATGAGCACTTTCATATCAACCTTATTCATCTTCACCACAACTAGTTCAAACGACTCAAATGAACTAGTTAAAGAGTTGTTCAATTCCTTTGATCTCATAGAAGTATACAAGACACAATCGAAGCAAAATCGGTTTTGATTCACTCGAATCGATTCATGAACATTATACCCACAGTTTGCAAAGATTGCATTCCTTATTATATAAATGTTTTAGTTCATCAACAAACCGATTTTAGAAAGTAACCTACCTAAGTATGCAAACGGGTACACATACTTAACTAACCGGATTGAGTTTGTTTTTCACTTTCAAACTCCAACAGAAATTCAAGGACGTGAACTTTCCGCCAGTATGCGTACCCTCACCCGGATTTCCAACAACCGCCGATACGCGTTGGGGTACGCATACTTTAGGTTCCCAGTTTTGGACTTTTACACAAATGTGAGAACACACTATGTTTATATCCAAAGATGTTTACATGTTCTAAACTCTCATTTCAATCATTGAAACTTTCTTATAAGATGTTATATAGTTGTTATTTACAAACTATTTTTCATCAAAGTGATTTTCAAGTTATTGAAATAATTAACATGACTTTCGTCACGAGTAAAGATGAACTTGGCCAAAGTGAAAGCTTACCAACACATATTTCGAGAAATGGATAAGCGAGATAAACTCGGTTCGAAATAGCAAATGTGTATAATCGAAGTCTATATAGCAATACGATTTTTGTCTCAAAATAGGAGATAAAATAGATAGACTTTTGAGTGAAAGATAACTTCAAGTCTTCACATACCTTTTGTTGATGAAGTTCCACAAGTTCTTTGAGTAGTTCTTCGTCTTCATATGATGAACGCCGTGGAGTCTAAGGCTCAACTACACTTACTATCCTAATCCGAGACTTAACTATAAGTAGACTAGAAATCAAGACATATAATTTTGGAAACTAAACTTGACAAACAAGCTTGAGATAGAAACGCTTGTGAGTTCGACCGAGCAGTGCTCTAACACTTCTTTTCTTGTAAAAGTAAGATCGCTCTTGTTGTTCTTTCGGGAATGACATTTTATGGGGGAGAGTTCTTAATTGAACTTGTGCTAATTGCCATATATTGTGGGTTGTGCGGCTGTGGAATATTATAGGAGTTTTCTTGTATCTTTATAAACTCTTTGATGAATACACTAAGTTTCAACTATGTGAAATCATCGAACCAAGTTGATATGTTCTCTTTTGGTCATGAAGTATCTTTATGAAAATTTCATTAGATCCCACTAGTTTTTGTGCCTTTGCCAATTTATATTGACAAAAAGGGAGAGAAATAATGTGTAGTTCACACTACAAATACATATGGTTTACGGATCATTATGTAAGGGGGAGTGGATTTCATTGTGAGATGAAGTATTGACTATGGGGGAGTGATACATATCACCATAGTATTGTTGTCAAAGTTGTGATACAATTGAACTTTGATGCTATGTAATAATACTATGACACTGTATAACAATGATTGAGAGCAACTGTTTTCTCATTGTTATTGCTACGTATCTTCAACAACTGTGATGCTGAGTTTAACACGTTCAGAATCAGTGAAGTACTTGGAAGTGACGAAGATTTCGAGTAATGTTGAAGAACCAAGGAGATCAAGCATTTGGATGAGAAGCTACAAAGTTTATTTATTTTGTAATCCATATATTGATAGTTTTGTCACTAAAATTTACAAAGAGGGAGATTGTTAGAGCACTGCTCGGTCAAACTCGCAACCGTTGCTAACTCAAGCTTGTTTGTCATGTTAGTGATCAAAACTATAAATCTTGATTTCTAGTCTACTTATAGCTATGTCTTGGACTAGGATAGATTGTGTAGTTGAGCTTTAGACTTCACGGCGTTCATCAATTGAAGACGAAAAACTACTAAGGAGAGCTTGTGGAACTTCATCAACAAAAGGTATGTGGAGACTGAAACTCATCTATCACTCGGAAAGTCTATTCTACTCTATCTCCTATAATTGAGAAAAAAGTCGTATTGCTATATAGTATTGGATTATACACATTTGATATTTCGAGCTGAGTTTAACTCGCTCATTCTCGAAATATATGTGGGTAAGGTTTCGCTTCGACCAAGTTCATCTTATATTCTTGACGAAAGTCAAAAGATGATCATGTGAAAATTGCCTGGTAAAATTTTACATGATTTGTGTGATACAGTCATTTCATGTAGACCTGAAATGTTTCGTAATGATTATTTCAATAACTTGAAAATTTCTTTGATGCTAATAGTTCGTGAAAACAACTATAGTCATCCTATAAGAATGTTTCAATGATTGAAATGGAGTTTAGAACACTTAACCACAATTGGATTATGGACATAGTATGCGTACTTGCATATATGTTGATCCAAGACCGGTTTAGTATGCATACACGTATGCGTACTGGCGAGGTCAGGTGAAGTCCGGGAGATTTGATATGCATACCCGTACGCATACTGGCGAACTCAGTTGAAGTCCGGGAACTGTTGTATGCGTACTTGTACGCGTACTAATTCAATTGTTGTTTTGGATGTGTGATAGTATGCGTACCCGTATGCATACTGTCGGACACAGTCCAATTCTGGCTACTAAAGTATGCGTACCCGTTTGCATACTTGAGCGAGTTAAAGTTCTAGCATCGGTTGTGACATGAACTAATACATTTATGTAATAAGGAATGAAATCACTTGCAAACCATGGCTATAATGTTCATGAATTGATTCGAGTGAATCAAACCGATTTTATTTCAATTGTGTTCTTGTATACTTCTATGAGAATATAGCAATTGAAAAACTCTACAACTAGTGTCATTTGAGTCATTTGAAATAGTTTTGGTTAAGATGAATAAGGTTGATATGAAAGTGTTCATATGTCTAACTTCGGTTAACTATTGTTGAGCCAACCTAGTGTACACATTTAGGTACGGTTACCCATATCTAAATGAAGGTACATTTTATTTGTGTGTAACAAGCTAAGTCCATCTAACGGTGGAAAGATATTGCTTCGGTTTCAAGCAAACTTAGCTTGGCTCTTAGATCCGATTTCATTTAACGGTGAATATTGATTGTTTTGTTTCAGAGATATCAAACCCTCATTTGAAGACTATATAAGTGAGAACTCTAACAACTGGGAAACCTAATCCTCACACCTCCTGTGTGATACTAGTTGCGACTAGAGTCGATTCTCCTTTAACCTTAGGTTTATTCCAAAACCCTGTAGGTTAACGACTTAAAGACTTTATTGGGATTGTGAAGCCAGGCCCAACTATTTTCTCTGTAGTTTCGTGTTCTGATCTTACTTATACTATCGTGATTGAGTATTATCTTTGCTAAGATTTTTTTGAGATTTATCTCCGATAGGTAAGATTAAAAGAAGTAACAAACATCTTCGTCTCATCATTTGTGATTCCACAATATCTTGTTTCGCTTCCATACGATTAAGATTATTGTGAGATGATTGATAATACTAGGTTGTTCTTCGGGAATATAAGTCCGCCTTATTAATTGGTTCTTGTGCACCTTGATTTATCAAAAGACGGAACAAAACTCATAGGTATTTCTGTGGGAGACATATTTATCTATATAAATAGACTTTTCTGTGCGAGACAAATTGGTTTATCAAGTCTTCGACTTTGGGTCGTAGCAACTCTTGGTTGTGGGTGAGATCAGCTAAGGGAATCAAGTGCGTAGAATCCTGCTGGAGTTCATAGACGTAAGGCGCACAACTGTATCTTGATCAGTGTGAGATTGGTTAGGGCTCAACTACATTCCAGTCTGAAGTTCATTGGTAGTAGGCTAGTGTCTGTAGCGGCTTAATACCGTGTGGTGTTCAAAGATGGACTAGGTCCCGGGGTTTTTCTGCATTTGCGGTTTCCTCGTTAACAAAATTCTGGTGTCTGTGTTATTTCTTTTCCGCATTATATTTTGTTATATAATAAAAATATCACAGGTCGTGCGTTAAGTTCAATCAGTTCTTAAATCCGACCTTTGGTTGTTGATTGAATTGATTGACACTTGGATATTGGTTTGTGATACCGTCCAAGTTATTTCTCTTATTCAATCGGGCTCGCAAATTCCTATTTGTTTGATTGAGAATTGAATTGAGAAATTGAGATATAACTCTTTGATATACTTTTCTAAAGATTGAGTCTGACTGTCTAGTTGATTCTCTTGAAAGTATATTGGAGTTTGTCCACTCAGATTGCCGAGCGAAATATTGGGTGTGGTTGTTGTACCCCCGCTTTTTCACTTCAATTTGAGAGTTCCAACCTGTGAACTTCTAAGAGTCAAGCATAGATTTATCATTTAAGGTCATGTCACGACTATGAATTTCTTCAATTCTGGACACTATAGACGATACCCCTTAACACCTTATTGATAACCTTAAAAAATTGCTTTCTTTGCCCTAACACCAACTTATCTTCTTTGACATGAAAATAAGTTGGGAAACCAAACATCTTCAAATTAAAAAAACTGCAGGATTGCGGTCCATATTTCTATCCATGACTTGCACTGAATAGCTACTGATGGTGATCGATTTACTAAATAACACGTCATAGTAACTGTTTTATCCCACCAAATCTTGTCCAAACTTACGTTTGAAAACATGTATTGTGTTCTCTCAAGTAATGTGTTATTCATTCGAATATTATTTTACTATGGTGTACCTTTGACTGTGAAGTGCCTAACGATACCTTGTTCCTTAGGAAAGTGCTTCAACGAATCTTCGATGTATTCGCCGTCATTATCAGAATGTATCATCTTAGCTATATGACCAAGTTGTTTCTGTGCCATGGTCTTCCACTTCTTAAACATCTAGGTGACTTCATTTTTGTGCTTTATAGTGTGAAGCCAAACTCTCTATGATAGTCATCGAGAAAGGTCATGAACCACCTAGTGCATTTCTTAGAAATTATATGAGAGGGACCTCATACATCCGAATGGATGTAATCTAACATACCCTATGTATGGTCTACAAAAATACCAAAACTGCTCCTACGTTGCTTTCCTAAGATAAAATGCTCACATAAATCAAGCTTGCATGTCTTTCCGCCTCCAAGCAAGCCTCTATTGCTCAATACAAATATACCTTTCTCATTCATATGCCAAATACGTGTGTGTCATAACGTGTTGAAGCCACCTGTTTATCATCAATCGACTGGGAAACTATAACTCCACGAGAAACTATACCATGTCTCACACCGTCCATCTTCAAACTACCATCGTAGTACACCTTTAAGAATCCATATTCTGCAACATACTTGTACCCGAGAGATCCAAGTACTCCTAAAGAATCAAATTATTCCTCAAATTTGGAACATGTCTAACCTCTAAAAGTATTTTGATTTTACCATGCGAACGAACCTCTACCATACCAACTCCAACTGTTTTGCAGGCATTAGAATCACCCATCATAGCAATACCACCGTTCACCTCTATGTAAGTAGTGAAACGGTCCCTATTGGGGAAAGAATGATGCGAAGCACCAGAATCAAGCATCCAAAGTCATCAAGATAACTCTTTGATGTAACAGTAACACCTCCTGATCGAAACCACACATCGGATCCCCCAAAGCTTCACTTCCTTCTATAACAAATGCAAAAACATGTTCCTAATTTGATCTGCGATAATGTTTCTCATACCTTGCCTTAAGTTTAGGATAATCAACCCTCATATTAAAAGGTTTACAATAATAACAACACTCAATATCCTTCGTTTTGAAATAAGAACGATTCTTTGACTTCGACTTCGACTTCTTAGCACCAAATTTACCTCTATCAATAAACAAGCCCTCAATTTATATTTCATCAACAAACTTTTATTTTTTTAAAAGCTTTGTCTTGTAAAGTCGAAACCATATCATCGAAAACCACTTTATTATCACATTCGATGTTTTATTCTCCTTTGGCTTTCCCACTCAACAAGTAGTCCACGAAAGTATCATAGGATGGAGGTAAAGAATAAATAATATTATGGATTTATCCGTACCCGAGATAGTAAGATATTTGATAAATCGAAACAAATCTTATTAAACTCATTAATATGATCGACCAAAGACTTACCCGAAGACATCCAAAAAGCATGAAGTCTATGCTTTAAGTAAAGTTCTAAAGTCAAGTCTTTATGCAAATAGAGATTCTATAGAATTTGCCTTAACACCTTTGCCGAAGTTCACCCGAAAATTTATGAGTGATTTCCCTTGACAAACATAAACGGATATTTGAACATGCCTCCATTCAAGATCAACCAACTTCCCATCATTCCAATCTTTTAATTACACCTATGGCTTCCCTTGATTGCTTTGATTTATTTCATATTAACAAGAATATCTTTTACATTAATTTGTCATGATGTGAAATTATTCTTTCCATTGAACTTGGTGATATCAAATCCATGCACCTTCAAAAACCTTTTACTTGATGTAGAAACAAACATCGTAACTTCTAACTACGATCCTCTCCACGTTCACCGCACCGCTTGTTGGTATTATATTGAGAAAATAATTCCACAAGACATTAGTTCTTTGGATTGATGTAGACTAAAGAATAAAGAAATAAGATGATACTAAAAGAAGAAACAAGAAAGCAATAACACACCATATTTAACGTGGTTCAGTAATATGGTTATGTCGACAAGCAACTACTGTCAATTTTTATTATAATACTTCTTACAGAGAATTAAACACTCAATCGATCTAAGAATCAATCGTAAACTAAATACTCAGACAAAAAAAAAAGAACTCTCTAAGAACAAGAATGTTTTATCACTAAAATAAATCTTTCTACCTAAACTCTCTTATAAAAATGATTGTGAGGCCTGCCTTTTCTATATGCCTTCTAAACTTGTTTATATACGTCACAAACTTATGATCCAAGTAAACCTAGACTTTGCATAAACGTATTTCCTAAGTAAACTTACCTCCCAAGTAACTTAGTCTCCAAGTATTTAAATATAAAGATATTTTGTAAAAGGGTCGTATGTTTTTGGCTATATTAGGGCCTGGGTCGTAAAACATGTCGTTGATGTGATAGGGTCGTAGACTGACTTTGACCGTCTGATATTTTTACTAGAATACCCATGTGATATAGTTTAATGACCTATATTATCCTAACCAGTCAAATACTTTAACTAACCTAACCTTACGACTACATTTTGTGATTCCGAGGGTTCTAATTTGATGGGGCAGTTGATGTTGCCGTTGGGTGGTTGAATAATGCTAGTAAGTTCATGTATGAACTTACTCATTTTATCTGAAGCATGAAACCCCGGTTTCCCATAACAATTGGCACTTATATTGTTAAAATTTCCAAACTTGTTTACTAAATCCCATAAATTAGCCACTAACTACCAGTTTTCTGGCAAGAATGTATAAAAATAGTAGAATAGCCTAAGTCATCATTCATCAACAGAAACAAGTTTTATTTCTTTCATGGAAGATTGATACGCAGATACGCTTCACAACCTGGTCATAAAGTGGAGGACGACGAACAAATGGGTTCTTATCATATCCGGTCAGGATATGGACCCGAGAGATACAAGCAACAAATGGTTTCTAATGTTACTGTCAGCGATAATGGGATTAAATGAAGGAGATTGTGAATGTCTTTGAATTCCTGATAGACTGGTCGATGGGTTGTTTATGAACTAAGTTTGCAGAAATTAGACAGTTAGAGAAGATGACTTCTTAACACAGGGGTACAATCAGGTTCTGCTCATCAAGTGTTCTTGATAATGCCTAAACCGCAAAAAAAAAGTAGTGGAAGAGAGAGATCTTTCACCAGATGGAAAAGGACCATATGGTTAAGAATTTTAAAAATATTTTGGCATATTGTCAACGCTAGTTAACTGATGGTCAGGGTATTTGGCTAAATGTAAAAGTCAACTAACGATTTTTTAACGGTCTTTGGTTAGTCTACGACCCTATCGCATCAATGGCATGTTTTACGACCCATACCCTAATATGGCCAAAAACATACGACCCTTTTACAAAATATCTCTTAAATATACATGGAAATCCTAAACCTAGCCTATAAGAAAATTCTAAGAACCTTACCTAAGAAATACCGAAAATTATCTACCATTATACTCTTTCAAATATTTCTTCAATGATTCAGAACTCAATTCGTTTCTATTTCAAGAAAATACATCAGAATCTATAAAACAGAAATATATGAACATTTTAAAGAAAATCAAGATGTCAAATTTTACGACCCCGTTTATCATAATCTTTCATCCCGAAGATTTCCATCTTCTTAATAAGTTGTTTTTGATCAGAAACACTATTGCATGTTAAGATTGCATGATTTGCTATACATATGTATACATTGCAGGCCTTTCTTCTTCTTTGTTTTTAATTAGGTTTGCGTATACATTGTTTTAAGTGGGTTTATTTTTTTTTTGCGGAATTATCTTTACTCCATTGCTTTGAACTTACGATGTTGATTTAGTTACAATTATCTTAGTCATTAAGAACAATCAAAAGTCCTTAACATCATTATTAATTTGGTATAAATAATAGTAATACATATTAGATTACTTAAACCAAAGAGAAAAAAAAATCTTTTCGTCTCCCCTCTCTCTCCACTTTTCCAGAGAAAAAAAGAAAAAGCTCAACTTCATCTTCTTGCTCAGATCTAGTCTATTTGGGACTAGATCTGAGCAAGGATCTTAGTTTTTGTATGTTTTAGTTTTAGAATAACATGATTCTTTCCTATTAGGATTTAATTTGGCTTTGTTTGCCTTCTTTTCTTCACCTTCATGGTGATTTTTGTCTTCACCTTTAGGGTGATTTTTGTCTTCATCTTCATGGCGATTCTCTTTTATTTAAATGGGTACTTGATCTTGATTATATGTTTGTTCGAGTGTGTCGCGGGGTTCACGTTACTCTCGATTCGCTGGTCAACAAATTTGCAGATTACTCCTATACCATTGGAGTATTACTTTAAGAGGAAGACGATTTATCAAATGGTCTATAAATATTATGAAGACCATTTTCTCTCCGATTCAATCAGTTCTTACATTCTTGTATTAGGTCAGCATTTGGAATTCCTTCTCTTTTCCTTGTCGGAATTTTGAATCATGTACCGTTACAAGCGTGTTGTTTCTTGTTACTTTTTGAATTTGATGTACTCGAGATCCATGTAATCATGATTTCCATTAATGAAAATTGAATTACCAAAAAAAATAAAAAATAAACCAAAACAACAAATTCCTCTCTAACGAGGGATTTTAACCAAATTGGAAAAATATGAATCAAGACTCACTTAAACTAGTTGCTCTAGTTCTCTCTGCTAAACGGTTACAACCTCATTTGACTCCCTGGGCACAAAAATGCATTTCCATGACTGAAAACTTAATACCAACATTCTACAATAATCACTTATAATATTGTTATTTGTCGATACGAATCTCCCATTAA
This sequence comes from Papaver somniferum, assembly GCF_003573695.1. Taxonomy (NCBI): domain Eukaryota; kingdom Viridiplantae; phylum Streptophyta; class Magnoliopsida; order Ranunculales; family Papaveraceae; genus Papaver; species Papaver somniferum. The sequence goes on along the minus strand of NC_039364.1, from coordinate 163,890,862 downwards.
TTAGGTTTGTGTATACATTTTAAGTGGGTTTATTTTTTCGGCAGAATTATCTTTACTCCATTGCTTTGAACATACGATGGTGGTTTAGTTACAATTATCTTAGTCATTAAGATCAATCAAAAATCCTTAACATCATTATTAATTTATTCTAAATAATAGTAATACATATTAGATTACTTAAACGAAATAGAAAAAAAATCTTTTCATCTCCCCTCTCTCACCACTTTTCCAGAGAAAAAATAGAAAAAACTCAACTTCATCTTCTTGCTCAGATCTAGTCTATTTGGGACTAGATCTGAGCAAGGATCTTTTTTTTTTTGAAAGTTAACAATTCATAAAAAAACAAACTAACTTATGGAGTTAGTAACCCTTACAACAGGAAGAGTAGAGCCATCTAGTGCTGGGCCTTTGTCAAGGATCCTGGCATTAAATTTATCTACTTCTAGATCATTGAGAATATAAGAAGGAGGATTGTTGCTCCATTCAAAATCAGTTCTAAAGTTCTTAGCCTCTTTGTCTAGAGTATCAGCTACCTTGTTTGCTGTTCTAGGTCTAAAATAAAAGCCTTTAAAATTGTTACAAAAAGAAAATTCTTTCCTAACTTCATCCATAATAGTTTGGTTTTGCCATGTGATTTGAGATAATTCTCTATTCAGATAGTCAATAAGCTTGCAATCACCCTCCACACTAAAGTCTGACAGATTCTTTGTTCGAGCCCATTTTGCTGCATGAAGAAATCCTAAAGCTTCCGCTTCTTCTGGTGAAGTTGTTGAGATAGGTCCTGCTCTTCCATGCTTGAAACCACCTGCATCATTTCGAAAGATTATAGCATAACCTGCTGGGACACTACTTGAGATCCAAGCAACATCCAAATTTAGTGTGTTATGGCCAGGTGCCGGAAATTGCCATTTGTTGTTCTTATTGTTTCCTATCATTGAGTCTTTTTTGTGACTAGGTATTTTTCCTTATGCCAGTAAGCTAAGAGTCTCTGTATTTCTAGTGCCACTTGCTGATGTGTTTGGTGTTGACCATCAAAAGCTCTATTACATCTTTCCTTCCATATGAACCAGATTTTGGTCAATATGATTTCTATATTAATAATGTCATCGTCCTTTCCTAATCATTCTTTGAAAACTTCTAGGAAAGTAGTATTTGCATTGAATGTGTATCAACAGGGCAAGGTTCAGTATCCCAAACGGCTTTTGCAAATTACAGTGAAGGAAGATGTGTTCAACAGTTTCAATCTCACAACAACCAAAGGCACAAGAGGGGGAGATATCAGATTGAAATCTTGCCCTTTTACTATTAGTAGAAACAGCATTCTGAAGACATTTCCAAGCAATTTTTTTTATTCTTTGGGAGATATTAAGAGACCATAATTTCTTCCAGAAGGCATCTGGTTGTCCTATATTGTAATTGTTTATGGTTTTTTCTTGTAGCTTATTGTACATGGATTTGACTGTGAAGTTCCCTGAATTCGTAAGTAACCATCTCAAGGTGTCTTCTTTTCCTAGTTTTATTTAACAGATTTTCAGAGCTATGTGTTTAGGGAACAAAGAGTGAATTAGGGAAACATTCCATCTTCTAGTATTGATGTCTGAGCAAGGATCTTAGTTTTAGAATAACAGGATTCTTTCTTATTCAGTTATTTGGTCTATTAGCCCTTGGATTTGAATTCTTGAATCTATAAGACAAGTAAAATATGTCCATTGTTCTAATATCCGGAATCCAAAAAATACTGTTTAAATATCCTAAATTGGTTATTTGACCCAAAGTTATATCTTTTAATTGCTGTAACTGACTAATGTACCCTTCAAAATCAATATGAGTAAAACTTTAACGAGACGGCATAAGATGAGTATCTTGGAAACTGGCGGCCGTCTCCCAGATCCAAATTCTTCTGAAATTGCAATGATTGATGTTAATTGAAGCTTAATTTCTGATGGAGTATCCGTTTTATGATGTTACTCATATTCAATCTCATATGATTTCCTGGTCCAATAAGTGTAAACTTGAATCTATAGTTGAGGAACATTTGATCCGGCATCTGGTGTTACAAATCAGGCAAGTCAAAAGATACTTAAAAGCTAATAAAATGGTACTTGTCTTCGTAGACTTTGAGATGAACGGTGGAGAAAGTTGTTTTTAGAGTTTACATAGGATTAGGGGGTTGGATTTTACTCGAATTCAAAGTGGAGAAGGACATGTAGCTGTAAGTTTTTGAACAATTTCTTTTGCCGACAGAACATCCAAGAAATCAAGATGTAGTTGCCGGTATAAATAATTGATTGTGAAGATTAAAGTTGTTTGGAGTTTGAGAGGAATTAAGAGTTGGGTTCTACTTTAATTTGAAATTGGAGAAGAGAATAGGATATAAAAGAGTGTGCGATGATTAACAGACACATTAGTGAAAAACCACTGGTGAGTTAGGTTCTACTTTGATTTGGATTTGGGTTCTTTGCCGACACATTCGTGAAAATTCAACAAAGATGATTACTATGTCTGAATTGTATATGAATTATGAATGTTTAGGTGATGAACTTTTAGAGAATTGTATGTTTGGGTGATGACCGCATGAGAATTATGAATGTTTAGAGTTTAGATGTACTTAAAATTATTGGGTTTGCATCCAAACTCAATTTTGCAGGAGAAGAATCTATAAGGGAGCTACATCCAACAAAGAGAATCATACTTTTAAATACCAACAAAACTGCTCATCATATATTTGATAAAAATCCCGAAAGAAAAGAAAACGGGCAAAACTTAGATTTGTCCACGTAATGCACAAGATGAACTCAAGTGCATCGTACATATTCTTATTGAAAATTGATATTGCTAGGTTATAAGGGATATATGCATATTGTTATTATGCTCATGAGTGCATAATGTATAATTCTGACGGGAAATAGGTTTAGGTTGGTTGCACCCGAGTGCATACTGCATCTTTTTGTTGATTTGTATAGGAAAAATGTTTTGTCCAGGTTGCACATGGGCGCATCATGCATATTTTTATATGATATAAATTTTGTTCAAGTTGCACCTGGGTGCATAATGCATATTTTTATATGAAATAAATTTTGTTCAAGTTGCACCTGTGTGCATAATGCATATTTTTACAAAAAATAAATTTTGGCCAGATGCACCTGGGTGCATAATGTATCCTCGACATAGTTTAATTATTTTTTTTGAATTTCATATCAACAATAAATCTTGTTTTGTAGAAAATTTCGAACCCTTTCCAAAAATATAAAATTTATCAAAATCAGACTTATATTTCGGAAGTTAAGCCATTTCTCGCGATTAATTTTAAATTAGAGTGAGAAAATAAATAAGAAAGAGAAAAAGATAAAAGAGAATAAAGTTTAAAGCAAGGGGTATATAAGACTAAATTGCCTTGTGTCTTTTTCACCCAAACCTATAGTTTGCTTGTCTATTACTCCCATACTTTATTGGTTGTGGTCATATGATCCATTTTCCGCTTTCTTATTAGGGTTTAATTTGGCTTTGTTTGCTTTCTTTTCTTCACCTTCATGGTGATTTTTGTCTTCACCTTTAGGGTGATTTTTGTCTTCATCTTCATGGTGATTCTCTTTTATTTTAATGGTTACTTGATCTTGATTATATGTTTGTTCGAGTGCGTCGCCGGATTCACGTTACTCTCGATTCGTTGGTCAACAAATTTGCAGATTACTCCTGTACCATTGGAGCATTACTTCAAGAGGAAGACAATTTATCAAATGGTCTATAAATATTATGAAGACCATTTTCTCTCCGATTCAATAAGTTCTTACATTCTTGTATTATGTCAGTATTTGGAATTCTTTCTCTTTTCCTTGTCGGAGTTTTCAATCATGTACCGTTACAAGCGTGTTGTTCCTTGTTACTTTTTGAATTCGATGTACTCGAGATCCATGTAATCATGATTTCCATTAATGAAAATTGAATTACCAAAAAAAATAAATCAAAACAACAAATTCCTCTCTAACGAGGGATTTTAACCAAATTGGAAAAATCTGATGATCAAGACTCACTTAAACTAGTTGCTCTAGTTCTCTCTGCTAAACGGTTACAACCTCATTTGACTCCCTGGGCACAAAAATGCATTTCCATGACTGAAAACTTAGTACCAACCTTCTACAATAATCACTTATATAATATTGTTATTTGTCCATACGACTCTCCCATTTATTGTACTCCCTCCGTCCCTAATAAGATGACCTACTTGGTTTTAAACTTTGTCCCATAAATAGATGACCTATTTCACTAATCAAGGGATATTTCTAAAACTACCCTTTTAATTGATTATTTTTTCTATAAGAAATATGTATAATTTGATAGTCATGTTTATATTCGTTGCGTAGGCGTTTTAAAATGCTTTTCAACAGTATAAAGTTTATAAAAAACCGTGATATAATTTAAGAGATAAATCGTTTCTACATTTTGCTAATTATTGATCATAAGAGTATAAATGTAAAAATAATAATTAAATATACTCAACTTTCCTCCTTATCTTAAAATTTGTGTAAACTACAACTAGGTCATCTTATTAAGGACGGAGGGAGTATATCCCTAATCACTTTTATAGTAATACATTGGATGCATCCAACTTAACGAGTGCCAGTGGAGTACAATTTTGGCTATGCTCGAATCCGCGTTTGCTCTCCTCTAACAAGACAAATAACAATTTTGACGAGGTCTCCTTGTCGAAACAATAAAACAACCTTAAAACTGTCATCCGTTGGATGCCCCAAAACCTCAATTACGACCGTTTATCTACCTTTTTAGGCTAATCCATCCGATCACTGGTCACCAAAAAACCTCAGGTGTACAGTGTACTATCATCAGGCGATAACGAGGCCTATCGGAGTACTGCTGAGTAAGTTGGGGTGGAAATATCTAATTCCGTCGTATATAAATAAAAAGGCGGTTTCACGCGAAAGGAATGCATTCCAGTGAATAGACAGTAGGAAACAAAAACTGTGTTGGTGGTGGTGGCGATGAAGATGGAGAAGGAAATGATGAATCACAGTGAAGATGAAGATGTCTTCAGTGGAAACCCTAGATCTTTCCAATTAGATAGAAAATCTTCGTTAGCTGCTAAACTTAAATCATCCATCTCTGATAGACTCATCCAACTGATTGGCGATCATATCGATGATGTTCTTGCTGTAAGTTTCTTTACAGATTCTTGTATTTGAAGTGAAGTTTGTGAATATAATGTTCAGATTATAGTATTTGAAGTAAAAGTTACAAGTTATAAACCCTAATTTCTCATTTTTGTTGAAATTTCTTCAGATTTTTTTTGGGTTTAAGCTTTTTTTTTTTTTTTTTTTTTTTTTTTTTTTTTTTTTTTTTTTTTTTTTTTTTTTTTTTTTTTTTTTTTTTTTTTTTTTTTTTTTTTTTTTTTTTTTCTGATGATTTCTCTGTCGGTTGTTAGATTTTTATCGGTTTGGTTTGAGAAGAAGAGTAAATCTCACATTAGGATGGGAAAAATGTGCAATCGGTTGCTAGTTTTTTCTCAGTTTCATCATCAACTCTGAAATTATGTTGAAGCATCTTTTCTTGAGAAAAGTGTTAATACACGTTAGATGCTAGTGTTTGAACTAGAAATTAAAAATCGTAAACCCTAATTTCTGTTCAAAAGTCGTTTTGATGGTTAGCTAGTATTTCTTCAGATTTTTCGGTTTTGGCGTTCTTGAGGATTTCACCTTCGACCGTCAGATTTTCGGCAGTTATCTCATTTTAGGATGTGGAATGTGCAATGGAAGTATGTAACAAGTGATATACCTTAAGATGACATCTCATCTGTGTTAACATGTAGATGTTCGGTAATGTACTTGTAAGTTTTTCTAGTTTTTTTATGCTTTTATATTGATATTTGTTGAAATTTCTTCAGATGTTTTGGTTTTATGAGTTATGATTTTGATGATTCCATCACTGAGTTTTATATAATGTCCAGATTGTTAGGTTTTCCTGAGTTGCAGTCTGAGAATAAGAATAAATTTCATTGAAGATGTGGAAATGTGCAAGAGAAGCATACAAGTGATATACCCTAAATTGTCTTCAGTGGAAGTAGATAATTGTTAAATTTTGAATTGCTGTATCTTTGTAGGAGTATATCGTGGTTCTTGTTTGTAATGGAAAGCACCAGCATCAAGCCAGGAATGATTTGGAGGCGTTTCTCGGCGACAAGAGTAGTGAATTTGTGTCCTGGTATTACATTATTCCTCCAATTTGTTTCAGTAATAAATTAATTTTACAAAACCAGGTGGGATTTGATGCATTTTTGTTCTTTGTTTTTGATTTGGTGAAGTCATTGTCTGTGGTATGATGTTTCTGGTTGGTTTCTTGAGGGGCTTTCTTATTATTCTTTGTTGACCTTTTTCTTCTTCTGTTCGACTGATTTGTCTGTCTGTTCTCCTTGTGTTTAACTTTACATGTGTGCATTCTTTCAGGCTTTGGGATGTTCTCTTGAGAGCTGTAGAACAATCACGTGTATTAACTAGTGACTTGTCGAACTTAAAAGATGTGGTGGTTAGAGCTGCTTATAATGATGCTGTTGTAGATAAGGAACAAAGGGATTTCAGGTTAAAGAAACTTCACGATCATGAGAATGGAAATACTGATTACGAGCTGGTAATATACTGAGTTTAGTTACTTTATATGTTTGATATGCTAGTATGTGTAATGTTGTTCAAAGTTTTGTGTATTACTATGCTTTGCAGTCCCACGGTGAAAAGTACCGGGTGAGCACCTCTTCACCTGCGCCTCTTTCTTCTGGAGATGGGATGTATGAAGTCTTCCAGCGTACAAAATCTAAGTTTTGTCGTTCTTGGAGTGACATAATTAAGAAGGAATTGAACATAAAATTGCAGAAGAGCGAAGTTCCAGGAGATATGGTATCGGCTGAGGTTAATCATCGTGATATTGTGAAGCATGATTCTTCTAGAGTGGAAGTGTCCTCTGGAAATTTATCTGGTGGTCAGAAGAATGTTAGATATGAGGGGCAGAGAAAGGTTGGCACTGACCTTCTCTGACCTTAGTTATCTGAATCTATGTTTATTGTTGACTTCTCGTCTAACTTGAGCAACTGGATACTGTTGTTCAGATTGTCAAGAATAGCCGTGGTGAGCTGTTCCCTGGACGTCGATCTTCAGTGGAGAGAAAATTTGGTTCTGCGAGTTCACAATCTGTGATGACAGGTACTGTAGGTCTCTTGTATGAAATCTATAAACGAGTGTGCATCATTGTGAGGTTATTATGTTTCATGCATGAAATGTTCATTTTTCTGATTTGTTTGAAGATATATTCCGTTGATCTCTGTGCCCTATCTTTAAATTGTGGTTGACAGCATGAAATCTTGTTGAGCACTCTCTAGAACCATATCTTGCATGTGTTAGTTCACTAATCCTGATTCGCATACACCCTGATAATTTGTTAAGATTAGGTCCTCCTTTGCCTTAGTTGATTTTCTGTTTGAACCTTTTCTTATCAGTTCCTCCAATCTTTCAATTCATAAGATTGATGAGAAGAACTTGATATATGTTTATAGTGTTACGAAAACAAATCCATATGAATCAATGAAATTTAGACTAGGCGAGAGTTGTCAAAACGATATACAGAGGGCTGGGTAAATTAGCAAATGATGATATATTTATCAAGACATTGAACAGCTATTATAAATCGCATGCCTGAAGGATCTCTTTATCTATTTGAGTTACCAAAGCATCTGTGCTTAGATTTAGGGTTTGAAACTATGTGCACCATGGTAAGATTCACATGTATTTGTACTTGTACACTTCACCACTTCGGCAGGATATCTCTGTAGTTCTGTTAAGAACCAAATGAGAGAAGTACTTGCTTAGACGTGCAATTTTTAATTTATGCAGAAGGCCCTAATTTAAGGCTCCATCCTATGTCTGAAGTTCCTGGGAAAAAGCATTCGTTATCAGAACATAACTCCAGGCGACGAGGTAATGTTTGGGACAGATTAGGGAAGCCAAATGACGATAACACTGTTGGTAAATGCAATGGGATCGATGTCCATGGTGCTGAAGTTACAAGGAAAGCAGTGGCACATGATGACAGAAACCCTAGTTCAATGGTAAAAGATTCCCCAGTTCATAATAACTCCGACAGTCTCATCTCTGAGACTTGCTTTGAACGTAGACATCTCTGTAACACAAAGCGTGCACCAAATGATGCAAATAATTCTGGTAGGAAGAGGCAGTTTGGTGAGACTGATTATTTCAATGGCTTCAAGTGGTCGAAAACTGCTGTATCTAATATGGCATCTAAGTATCCAGCTGTACCACCCGGCGCAAGAGCTAATTCAATGTCTTTGGTAGCTGGGCCTGGCGCTATTGTAAGTGGCGAGGATGGAAATACCAATCTTAAGTCCGTGGAAACTGTAAGAAGCAATTTTTTTCCCAGAGCTCATCTATAATATCTTGTTTGTTTTGCCCAAGTTATGTTTGTTTTCATGTGAACTATATACGGAACTTAAATTGAGTAAAAACGGATGTCATTAGTATAGTCTGTATTTGAGGAAACTAATCCACTGTTTCAAATGGTAAGTATTCTGGCTTTATTATTATTTTTTTTTTGAAAAGTAACTGGCTTTTCTTGCGCAGGATGTTAAGATAAAATTGCATCCAGTTGATGTGAGAGGGTCGGAGCTTTGTTCGGAGCATGGACAGAGGACAGTTGATGGTCATATTACTTTTTTCTCGAATGGTGGTAATGCTCTTATAATACTTCAATGCAACAAATCTTTTGATGCACATTTTGCAGTCCTAAGGCACATTATTTTTTCCATCTGTTTCCTGATCTTAATGCTAGCCGAAGCCATTTCTGTTTCTATTACCATTCAAAGTCATCAGTATGTTTGCTTGACTACTTAATTTGATTTTGGAGTTTGAAATCTTCTTGGCTCAAATATTTTTGGGAGCTGTATTCTACACATTTAAATTACATGAGTTTTAACGAAAAGTTGTCTTCCTTTACAAACTAGCATCTTGAACGGCAAACTTTTGGAAGGGTGCTGGTGTATTTTGTAAGTGCATGTATACGTAGGTCACTAAACTGGACTGGACAAGAAGTTAGACGTTATTGATGATTTGGATTAAAGGAGTCTCTGGGAAGAACTTTTACGAGATCCTGTTAGATGCTGGGTTTGGTTAAATCTGCTTTCACTGTTACCTGAGTTCTGACTATTTTGGTGAATATCACATTTGACCTGCACTGCTGTTCATCCTGTACTCTTCAACAGACTATTAGCATCCTCTTATTCTGTTTGTTTACAGTAATTATTAATGTCAGGTGAGACCAATGGCCTACATGGTTGTCTGCCAAGAGACTTTTTTTTCGCAGGATATAATTTAACTTGTCCTTTTGCAGGTGCCATGAATTCTCAGGGAGAAGGTGATGACTCGAGAACTGTATTTGTTACTAATGTAAATGCTTCGAAACATCTTTTTTGATTTGCTTTCCTAGTTGAAACTTAAACCCCATAGGAGACGAGTTATGTTCAGGACTCGTCAACGTATGGCACCCCCAAACTTGTTAGGAAATGACAACCAAATAAGGATTCAAAATCTGGTCCTTGTTCTGTACTAGGATAAGTTATCTGCGTATGCAAAAATATTACTCAGTCATGAAAATGTTTTGGTTTGATAAAGTTATTATTATGAAAGCATTCACTGCATAAGCTGATAATGAATAAAATAGTTAAAGAAATGCCTAGAACTAAAATTTTGATGAAGTCGAGAAATATTTTAGAAGTGTCAGCATGCGTCAAAACAACTCAGAAGTAAGTCCGTTGTAGACAGTTGTTGATTAGATCTTATATATGTTACTGTATGCATATTCTTGCATATAAGACACTGATGATTTTCCACTGTTAAACATGTTAGGTTCATTTTGCCGCGACTGATGAAGCCTTGGCTTCGCATTTTTCCAAGTGTGGTGTGATATTCAAAGTAATCATACTCAGAGATGCAATTACTGGTCAACCGAAAGGGTACAATCTAAATCCTTCCCTTTTTCCTCGGTGGTACAGTTTGTCCTGTTTTGAAAGACTTTTGAGTTTTAAATAGTTACTTAATGTTATCGTTTGGTTCAACAATTTTAGCTCTGCTTATATTACCTTTGGCGATGAAGAGTCTGTTGAGAGGGCAGTGGCACGCAGTGGGAGCTCTTTTTGGTCTAGAACTTTACAGGTTAGCAACTGCATGTCCTTCAATTTAACTATTTGTCGATTCTCCTTGTCCAAAATTGAGAACCATGGAAGAATAAGCTCTGTTCCAATTCCGGCCTTTTGGTTCCAAATATTTCGAGTTGTTTTTTCTTTTCGTATTCGATTTTATCATTTTCATTTCTGCTTTTCTGATAAAAGGTTATGAGAAAGTCTGAATTGGCGGGGGTGGTGAGGCCAACAACGCCACTACAAATTGCTGGGAGACTATCGCAGTTATCTTGGTTTCAGCAGCAGCAGTTTAACAGCAACAATGTCAACCTTCAGAGACCATATCCAGGCTCCCATCTTCAGTGGCGACGTAATCAGCAACCAGTAAATGAAAAGAATCTCCCTTTTTCTAATTCTACACAGCCAGCTTCAGGAAATATCGCCCAGCATGATTTTGTCGATTCTGCAGATACTGTCCAGATGCATACACATTCCCTCACTTATGTCAGAAACACCCAAACCCAGACCTTTGCAGCAGGATCTGCTATCTAATCTGCTGCAACAGCTTAAATAAGAATCCGTTAACCCTCCTCACATTAATAGTACACAGATAGCCACCACTATCACTACTTACTGCCGACGTAGTTGTTGTTTTTAGAGAAACTACGTGAGGTTGCTTATGAATCAGTCTAATTTTCCTACCTTTTGAAGAATACTATACAGTAGAACATCCCCTCCCTCCCACAATCAGTCTTTCGGCTTTACCTTAGTAGATGTTCCATGAAATCTTTACAACTGGGACAACTTAATCTCTGAGATACAACGTAAATATTAATATGCTATGGGAGATGGTTAGATCTATCAGCATAGGCATTTCCCATGTTATATTGTTTGGGTGCCAATTTTAGACTGATATTAAGAAATACAATTGTTTGATTTTTGGTGTATGTTTTCATCGGTTCTTTAGGTTCCTATTGTTATCCGGACCTTGTTATATTCACCTTAAAAGTCTCCTATCCGGTGAGAAACAGCCCTGTGAGCCTCACCACGGAGACTAGCAGGGCTCCCATAGGGCCGTGTCTCCGGGATTTTCCTCGGGTACTTTCACGGTAGACCTAGAATTATTGTTTGTCAATAATGTTTCATTTTGATTGGTCTCTAGATATAATGTGTGGCTAAAGTTTTCTGCATTTGATTTTGCGGCCAGAAAAATTCATCCGCTGTTTTTTATTTATTTTTTTAGGTTTATCAGGTTGGTATAGGAAAGCTGGATCCGAGTTAATGTGTCCGTTGGTTACTCAAATTTTTACTCACTTGGAAAGGAAGTTGTTACATTCAGAAACTCCAATCGTTAACAAGTCTGTGAACTTGCTGCATTGAGGAACTTGGGAATCAAGACTTTTCTCACGGTACTTGATAGCGGACTTGGTTAATTACATGTATGTATTTGGGAAGGATAGTAGTCTCCCTTTTGGGTCAATGTTGTTCCTTGTTTGTGGTTCCAAGGCGACATTCCACCACTATTAATAAGAGTTTCAGTCAAACTCAAATCTTCATACATACTAGGATGAAATAAGGCTTGAAGGAATACCAAAATCCTTAGGATTCGTCCGCGGACAGCATGTAGACACTAGCATGCCACGGTCATCGTCTGCAAAAGTTGGTCCCACCTCTTTTGATGATTTCTGACCTAATTAATCATTTAGAGTCCATATTTGATTCAAACGTCTTCCTGCAACTGCAACTGAGAAAAGTCATCCACACACCATCAGATGATCCCACGACTACCAAGGGCGGGTTTCACCCCCCTTGGTCGGCTCCTCTCTCTCTCCCTCCGTGGTTAGGTTTTACCACTTATTGTCAAGCACAATTTTAATAATTATTAAACAACAGTTAATCATCCTTTCACCAATTGCTCTGCGAAGGAGTTTGGTAAATGCTTAGTCTAGCATCTGAATACTACATGGTCGGTCCATCACCCATAGAGGCGGTCCCCTCTCATCCATTGGTTGATTCTCAGTCGATCATCCATTGATCATAATTAGGGTTTTGAACTAAATGCTCTGTCTAGCATAATTATGAACAAGTTCAAACACCAATATTTTGATATTGATCCAGCAATTAATATTTCAAATATTAAATAATATTCGGTCCAACTATAAGTATTTTTAATTAATATTTTATTTGGTCTTACTACCAATTTTTCATGAATCTAGCAGTATTTGCTCCGACTAGCAACACTTGCTCTGATCATCAATGCTCTATATGTCAATGCCCTAATTGCTTCAGCTAGCAATGGTCACGACCAACAAGGTTTAGAACCGCCACTTCTGGCAATATTGATTCAACTATCAATATTTAATTGCTCAGAGCAATATTCCTCATATTGATTCGGCTATCAATATTTGAGTCGCAATATTTTTCATGATGATTCAGCTATGAACATTTGAGAATTTCGTACCGATTCAACTATCAATATTGATTCATCAACCAATATTTGGTTCATCAGTCGACCATTATTTTAATATTATAATCTCTTATCGTCACTCGTCTGACTCATGACATAGGGATCGAGAAAGATCTTCTATGATCATTCAGCAATGATTATTTTTATAAGTGCTCAGTGCACCAACATAATGGTTTATGATCGATCCAGCAATCTCATCAAACCATATCCAAGTCATTCGATTATCATTACTGCTTCAACTAGCATAATGATACGTCATCGTCATCAGTGACCTAATTCAACATCCATGGTATGCAGAGCATGTTGCTATTCGGACATTCCATGCTTCATCCATCATAACCTTGAACTTTGTCTGTATCAATTCATAAGATTCATAGTCTTAGGTCAAAGATTGACCACACGTCTATAAAGCAGACTCACACATGAGACATCAATTCATGTAACATGGGGGATATCACTAGAATTTTTGTCTGGCGTCCTACAACACGTGCAATGTGAGGTACATCCACAATGAGAGTTGTGGTAAGTCGTTCTGGCAATTAAAGGAGAAAATGGAAAGTGGATGGTCAATCAACCAAGTCTTCCATGCAACGTGGAAGTGGTTTTGACACGATCTCCCACTTCCATATTCTTCCACTTCCTTCAACTGTCATCACTTACAGGAGATTGATGTGCTGCAATAAATAGGTTTCTCAAACCTATGCTTTGATAAGACTAACAAGACTCGACCTAAGCAAACCTACGGTAGTCAAAATTATCAGATACTTTCAGAAGATTTCTCTCGTTTACATAGAGAATTATCATCACAACAGTTAAACATATCACATCACCAACATATCAATCTCCATTGATCTCCATAAAATCTCAGCTTCCCTCCCTACAAACCGACCATTCTCCTCCTCTTGTGACCGAATTGAACATGGATCGACCATTGTCTTGGTTTAGGCCAGGATCATACATATTAGTCTCTCGAACTCAAAGTACTCTCGTGCAGTACATTTTTTTAAAGGTTCAGACGATTTTCTATTTCGAGCACCTGCTTTAGCGAGCACTTGCCTCCTCCACCAGTTTTTAGCAAAAACTCTGCGCAAGTCGTTTTTACCCGCAAACAAATTGGAGACCAAAGTGGGAGATTAACCTCTCCGTGGAAATTTCAAGTTCTCGAAGATGGTCGGTCTCATATCGGGTTCAACAACCAATCCCAATACTAAGGTTTCAACACCCAATCCCAACTGAACAAGTCCTAGTGGTGCTACTAATACCACTCCTTCCAACATTACAAGTTTTGGTGGTGCTGTTAATACCACTGCTTCCAACATTGGAAGTGACAGTGGTACTGCTAATACCATTCCTCCTACCGGCAACGTCGCACCGAGTATTAATACCGCTCTTCCTAGTTCCAGTACTCCAGTTATCACTCCTGACAACACTGTAAATGAAACACTGGTACTGTCAATAATCATCTCCCTGTCGGGACCCTGAAGAGGTCAGAAAAAATACTCATACCATAATCGATCTCATGCAAACACAAGAAACTCTTTCCAAGACTCAAGAAGCATGACTGCCACGCAAAAAGACCTTCTCACTTATCTGAAGGCTATGACATATCAACTGAAGGAAGACCGACACCGTGAAAAGGGAAAAGATAAAGAAACTTCTTCAGATGCTGATCCTGAAGTTACTCCAATTCACGTTGTTGAAGACGACGAAGTCCGGAATGCTGCAAAGGATTCACAGACGAAAAATCAGTCGAATTTCATTACTAAGGAAAATCTGGAACGCTTCTTGGAGAAACATGGAAAAGACGGAGTGCCATCATCTTACCGTCACCAACCTCCCCAACGTTCTCGATGTATGATGTAACTGGTAATGCACGAGAACATGTTTCACGATTCTTAGAGTCGTTAGGAAAACATGAACATAATCACGTTCTCTGCTTGAGGGAGTTTTCAAAATATCTGACAGGCAGAGACTACACATGGTACAACAACATCGCACCGGGAAGCATAGCCAGTTGGGTGAGATGATCAATTTATTTTACCGGAAGTACTTCTTCGTTTCAGAAAAGATTACTCTCTCCGATCTTGGAAGGATGTCTCAGAGGACTAGTGAACATCCAAATGATTGCGTTAAAATTTTCAGGGTCCAGGCTTTGGATTGTCATGATCCGAACGTCACTGAAAAACAACTCGTCGACCTATGCATCAATGAGATCGATGATTCCCATCTACAGAGCATTGCTAAAGAATTTGCGTTTCCAAACATTCTCAGAACTTCATGAAGAAGCCAAGCGGTCGGCCACCACAGCGCCTGCTTTACTGGAGAGACCTAAGCCTGTCAAAGCCGAAGAACCTCGTGACGCTCGGAGCAACGTACGACTTATTAACAAACAATATAACCTTGGACCCTCCGTGAATGTTATCAATGATGGAGGAAAAACGAATGCCACAACATCAGATGCATAACAGCCTAAGCGCGGCGGAGCACCACCACCAGCTCAACCGACACGGACGCCACAACGTGTCAATCAGGACCAAGCTGCTCCAACATTGAGTCCACGTCAACAATTGCGACAGGCAAGAGAGTCTCAGACGCCTCAAAATTTCCCTATCCCCATGGAAGAAGTACTGGAATTACTGGAAGTGTGGATTCAGTATGAAGCAATCAAGTTACCTCTTGTCAGACGTCCACCTACTAAAGAATATATGAAAGATCCTAAGTACTGCCACTTCCATTAATTTGTCAATCACCCAACAAGTGAGTGTAATGTTCTGAAACATATCTTTAAGTAAAAGATTGAATCCGAAGAACTACACATGGGGACTGAAGGAGTCCATATAAATCCTCTGCCAGTCAGAGTATTCACCTTATCTGAGGAGCCGTTCAATGAAGCAGTTCAATCCTTGATGAACCACTTGTGCAAATTTTTTTATCTATCAAAAGCACAAAGGAAGGACATCTTCAACACTCTCAACCATGTTGTGTCAGGAAAGCACCTGCTTCTACCAGAAACGCCTTTTCAGCCACCGGCCACAGGCAAAGAGTTATATGACCGGGGACTGTTAACCTCAGTCCATCTCAAAGGAAATTTGAAATAACTTTGATTGACGTTGGTACCCGTGTCAACATCATTTCTCTAAAGGCACTCAGAGCTTCAGGTATCACCCATCAAGAGGCTACATTCACTCTCCCGACAATCAGAGACCACGAAGGGAAAGTCAGAGATGCCTATGGTCACATCACTCTTAAGATGAGGATGAATGCTGCTTGTACATAAACTCAATTCCACATCATCAAAGAAGATCCAGGATACTACATGATTCTTGGAAGAGAATGGTTACACGTTGAGAAGATGATCGCTAGCAAGGCACCTCCACATTTTCCTGATGACACGATCCCTGATCCTGAGACTTTTATCGATAATCCATCTGCAGATCGCTTGGAAGAATTCTTAAATTTAACGAGGATGAAGGAATTCCTGAATTTGATGAAGATGAAGCAGAAAACCGGAGAGGATGCAACGTGCTGCATCAAGAGATTCCGCGCTCAGGCAAGTCTCATCCTATCCGAATCTCTTTCATTGAGTTTCCGTATGCACTGTTAGTTGGACTTAATTTTGCTATTAAGAGCACCACTACTGTGGAAATATGTTATGACTGGATGATGTCTCCCTTACAATACTTCACCAAGTGGGTGACTTCGATCTATCAAAAAGATGAAACTGATGCCGGGACATCCGTTGCCGATATGATCTCCAAGCATGACGAAGAACATCTAGGGTTTTGTCTTCTGACATTGCAAGAATGTCCTCATGTACCACAGAGAAATCATGAAGAATTTCCAGGGTATACTCACGTCTGGAATACGTATTTTGGTACATAAATGAAGGAAAGATGAATTAATAGAAGATATTCAAGGCTAGGCCAATCAAACCTAACGCCTTGCATGTTGGAAACTTGGTACTCAAAGAAACAAAGCGTAACCATCGCTCTATGACTAATTATGATTAGGAAGGCCCGTTCATGATTGCCAACTCTACTATCGGTGGGTATTACAAGCTAGTTTCTGTGGATGGCAAAGTAGTACAAGCAGCAATATATGAGAAGTGGATTAAGGCATTTGACACCTAAGGCACTCAGAGCTCAGAAAATTTGACATTTGAAGCAGCTAGGATTTTCTTATTTTGTTTTGTTTGTACTTTAAATTCCTCAAAAATAGATGCAATACTTACAACCAGTGATCAAATTTTCCTTTTAGTAAATAATTCTGATTCACTGTCTTTATCAAACCATAAGAAAATCCTCATAAATATCAAGATTCAATCGAACTCAAAGTACTCCCGTGCATTACATTTTTTTATAGGTTCAGACGATTTGCTACTTCGAGCACCTGCTTCAGCGAGCACTTGTCTCCTCCACTATTTTTTACCAAAAACTTTCGCAAGTCGTTTTCGCCCGCAAACACTTTGTTATCCGTGCTTGGATATGCGTGCGACCCTGTTATTTTTGTCAAAAACGCGTTGGTCTGTGCTCTTCCGTGCTCCCCTGGATCGTCTTCCCGTATTGATATGATCCGTGCTATGCAGAGCGCAATGACTATGCTTTAGTACGCTGGTGCTCCACTGCCACTATTAGCGAGCAAGCCCAGACTCTTGTAATTACTTTTTCAGGAGGGTCTCAAACGTCTCAGATGTAGATATAGTTTATTGTTTAACTAGTTCGAAAACTGAAAAAGCGGGGGTATAACAACCACACCCAATAATTCGTTTGGAAACTTGTATGTACTAACTCCAATATAATTCCAAGAGCATCAGCTTATAAAGAGAGCTCAATCAATAAATATACCAAAGAGTTATATCTCAATTTCTCAATACAATTTGCAATCGAACAAATAGAAATATGCGAGCCCGATTGAAATGAGAAATAACTTGGACGGTACCAAAGACCAATGCCCAAGTGCCACCAATTACTATCCAACAATCAAGGTCGGATTTACCAATTGATTGAACTACGCATAACCTGTGATATTCCAATTATATAAACAAATATAATGCGGAAAAGAAATAACACTGACACCAGAAGTTTTGTTATCGATGAAACCACAAATGCAGAAAAACTCGGGACCTAGTCCAGATTTGAACACCACACTGTACTAAGTCGCTACAGACACTAGCCTACTACAAGTTAACTTCAGTCTGGAATGTAGTTGAGCCCTTAGATGATCGCATTCCTTACGCCTCTTGAACCACGCCGGATTTGGCGCACTTGATTCCCTTAGATGATCTCACCCACAAATAAGATTTTCTACGACCCAAAGTCGAAGACTTATAAATAAATCTGTGATAGGTGTAGAATACACCATATTTATTATCTATTGTTTATGCTTTCTTTGCTATTTTTCTTGTAATTATGTATTTTATGTGTGTTTTGAGTTTTATAGCTACTTTGGAGTCATATGGAGAAAAAGAAAAAGAAATCAACCGAATTGAGCAACAAAGGAAAAATAGTCATTTCACAGGCGACTAGTGGGAGCCAAGCTAAGGTTAAGAGGAAACTCCATGGTTTTTAAAAGCGTACGCTTCACGCTTCTCTTAAAATTTCAACATTTCGCTCCGAAGCGGTCATGTGAAGCGCATCTTTCATGAAGCGTACGCTTCGCTTCAAATTTCAGCATTTCGCTCCGAAACGGTCATGTGTAGCGCATCTTTCATGAAGCTTTAAAACTTTCGCATAATTTTTAAAGCTTTTAAAAGAAAAATATGAATGTTTTAAGTGGTAATTGAACATCCCACCAAGCTTTTAAAAGAAAAATGTGAATGTTTTAAGGGGGAATTGAACATCCCACCTCCCACTCGTCTGGAGTAGGTTGAAATGGTGTACACACGCTTTGTTTTTGATAAGACTTATATAAAATTTATATAGATATCATCTTCCTAATAAATTTTATAATTACTAGTTACGACTAATTTATTTATTATAAGAAAACATCTGCTTCAAACATCAACCATGAAGCGACGCTTCACGCTTCAACATACGCATACCTTCCTAAAAACGAAAAACGCTTCACGCTCCGCTTCACGCTTTCACTACCTTGGGCAACTCTATTTGGAGGAGTATTAAACATATACTAGCTAAGTTTAAGGGACTTCCAGCTTGGTTAGCCCTTATCAGAAGTGATTGGGTATCAGAATCCACTCCAATTATAACCCTAACCTAAATCGAGAAGATTTACTTCTCAATCATTTTTCGTCTGAAATCAAGAGAAACAGAATGAGACGCATCCATAGCAGACGAGAGAAGAAATTGAAGGTTCTTGTGAGAGATCGGGAAACTATGCCAGAGAAGATGTCAATCAAATCAAATAATGGTGATGGTCACTGTAATTGATGAAACAGAGATGAGATCGAATTGATTGTGCTGCTGAGAACAGGGTTTTGAAATAAGGGTTCCGATCTGAAGCTGCTGCTGTTCTATATGAGTCATTGATACTGAATTGAGAGAGATGGAGGATGAAGATAAGATGGGTATTGGTTATTTTACCCTTAATTGAAGAAAACAGGGACGACATGTTGCTGTCGATTGAGAGAAGAAGTTGAAGATTGAAATGAGTTTCTGCTGCTGCAATGGAGAAGAGCTGAGATGGGTTTTGTGATTGCTAATATGTTCTGTGACTGAATCAAAGATGGATTGAGACTTGGGTTTTCATTTAATTTGAGTTACAGGAAGGAGATTGGTGGTGTTGGTTTCAGTTTGTTGTAGCAGGAACTAAGCAAGAAAAGATCAGATGGAGTTTGGGTCTGTAATGAAATATGGAGCTACAAGAATTGGGTTGTTGTTAGAAAGGGTTATAGATGAATGTTTAGGGAATGAATGTATGTTTGGAATTATTGCAGGAAATGGAGCTAAAAATGGCCTGAGATTTGGCCTGAGAATCGACCAGAAACAAACCTCCGACAAGTCGACCCAGTGGCTCGTTGAACCTAACTCAGTGAGTCAGATGAGTAACTCCTGATTAAGACGAACTGAATGAAGCCGACTCTCTCTTCTTTGACCCGGTTGACTAACGAAGACCGTCAGTTTGACCGTTACTTATGACGGCATCTAAACGGAATATTCCCTAACCAGAGGAAAATCTCAGGTATATCGGCGGTGACTTTTCCGGCTGGATTCCGGTGATGCCGAGAACTTTCCAGGCGACCCAAAATTACAGAATTTTGTGTATATTTCTCTCATGGGTGTGAAGACTTGGATGTGGAATTTGACTTGGACTTAAACTTGGAAGAGAAGAGTAAGAATTTTATCAAGGCAAGGACTTGGAGATTGAATAGGAAAGATATTCGATTCCTAAGAGGATTGCAAGCAAATTGAAGCCTATAAATAGAGAAGTTCTCTACTTTTCTCTACACACTTCTACACTTTTACCCTCTACACACAACACTTCTCTTTGTTCTTTGTGTGAACTCCTTAGCATGAGTAGCTAATTTATTATTGATTGAGGATGAATTCCTTGTTCTTAACATGATTTGAGTTTTTGTTTTAAAATCTACTTTGAAGTTTTTCACATGATTATCGTTTGTTTTTACTAATAGGAATGTTTATACATTCATGGTTGATTGATAGATTTTTTAGGTGGCCAACTAAATTGATTTGTTAATTGATCTAAAGCTAGTGAAACTTAGGGGATAAGTAATCGTTTCTTGACTCTTTACATAAGTAGAAAACACGAGACCTTGCGGAGGGATTTCGTGGAGCAATTGTGTGTGAAAACAACGTTAGAAAGTAGACCTTGATCTAAGAGTCTAACTACTAATATCAACCTAATAAATTCATGAATCTTAATGCGTTTAACTAAATTACATCTTGAGTGATCTACTACTAGGTGGTTTGGTAAATAGAATCCGGTAGTCGAGAACTACCGTATCCGGTGATACAAGGTATTTTGGGATTAACACTGACCTAGATGCTATACCTACGGTTGGTGATAATCTTTGATTAATAAAAAGTGGAAAAGAACATAACTTGATTCATTATTTTGCAACGAAGAAGGATTCCTTGATCTAACTTCTCTCATTGATTTCGACTTAAACTTTTAATTGCTTTATTTACTTTCTTTTGTTTTTAAAATCTAAAACCAAAACCCCCCTTTTTGTGTTATAAGACAACTAAAACCCCTTGCTCCTCGTGGGAACGAACTTAACTACCACCATATTACTTGTTAATTGAGTGGAAAAAATATTCACTAATTTGTTGTGGTTACGACACGCATCAATCTGTCTCCCATAGATAAGTCTATTCTGATAGATAAATATGTCTCCCACAGAAGTACCTATGAAGTTTTTGTTCCATCTTTTGATAAATCAAGGTGCACAGGAACCAATTGATAAACCGGTCTTATACTCCCGAAGAGCAGCCTAGAAATATCAATCACCTCACAATAACTTAACTATATTGTAGTAGAAGAAGTTATTGTGGAATCACATATAATGAGACGAAGAGCTTTGTGATTACTTTTTATATCTTACCTATCGGAGATAAATCTCGAGCAAATCTTAGAGAAGATAAAACCCAATACGATAGAACAAGTAAGATCAGAACACGCAACTACAAGGAAAATAGTTGGGTCTGGCTTCACGAATCCCAAATGAAGTCTCCAAGTCGCTAACCTATAATGGTTTTGGAAAAAACCTAGGTTAAAGGAGAATCGACTCTAGTCGCAACTAGGACACAACAAAATGTCGGGATTAGGTTTTCCAGTTGCTAGAGTTGTCCTTATATAATCTTTAAAATCAGGGTTTGCTTGCAATCAAAGCTAAGATAGCTTAGTAACAAAGCATTCAATATTCACTGTTAGATGAAAACCTGATTTAAGATTCAAGCTAAGTCTTCTCAAAACCAAAGCAATATCTCTCCACCGATAGATGGTCTTAGCTTGTTACACACAAATAAAATATTAATATACCTTCATTTAGATATGGGTAACCCTAAATGTGTATATTGAGTTGACTCCATAATAGTTAACCGAAGTTAGCCATATGATCACTTTTGTCTTAACCACATTCACCTAACACTTCTAGATCAACTATGATGATCAATCAATCATGAAATATAATCAAATGAATCTAATTGTGTTTCAAATATAATTGTTCAATTGTTCACTATTTCACAGAAATATATATGAACCAATTGAATCAAAATCGGATTGATTCGTAAGAATCAATTCATCAACATTAAGCCACGGTTTGCAAATATTACATTCCTTAATTCATAAATGTATTTGTTCATGAGTATGAAAAACATACTTAACCGATTCTATAACTTTAACCACTAAGTTTGCAAACAGGTACACAAACTATAACTTCCGGAATTTGGTCTTGTCCAGCAGTTTGCAAACGAGTATGCATACTGCGGTCCCAGACCTTAACTCAGGTAGAATCGTTCGCATACTGGTATGCAAACATGGTTCTCGGACTTTAACAGTTAAAACCATTCGCATACTAGGTATGCAAACAAGGTTCCCGGACCTGAATCATACCAAAACATTTTGCATACTAGGTACGCATACTGTGCTGTATCCAGACAAAGGGTTTTGCTTTAAACTCCCATTTCAATCATTGAAACATCCTTAGAAGATGACAATAGATGTCTCACATAAACTATTAGATTATAAGTAATTTTCAAGTGATCGAATGATCAACACGAAACTTTCCGAGTCGACATCAAATGATTGTCTCACACAAATCATGTAAGATGTTTCAAGGAAATTTTCAGATGATCATCTTTTGACTTATTATATTTAGTTTCGAACAAATAAATTGTTTCCAACTAAACTCGTCAAGAATATGATGAACGTAGCTAAAACAAAAAGTTTCCAACACATATTTCGAGAAATAGATAACCGAGTTAAACTCAGCTCGAAATATCAAATGTGTATAATATAAAGTCTATATAGCTATGACTTAGTCTCATTAGGAGATAAAATAAAATAGACTTCTGAGTGATAGATAAGTTTTAGTCTCCACATACCTTTTGTTGATAAAGTTCATCCAAGCTCTCCTCAATAATCTTCGTCTTCAATCGATGAACGCCGTGAAGTATAAATCTCAACTGCACATTCTATCCTAATCTGAGACATAGCGATAAGTATATTATAAATCAAGACTTATAGTTTTGATCAACTAAACTTGACAAACAAGCTTGAGATAGCAACGCTTGCGAGTTCGACCGAGCAATGCTCTAATAAACACCATAACTTCTCTCTAAGATGATCTCCTTCGAAGGTGCTACTGGATTACTAAAAGGGTGCCCACAAAAAATCCCACACTGTTGGATGGCCACAATGGCTATGTAAGGACCATATATGTGGAAATTCGGGTCCTTACAGTTGTTGCCGGTAAACTAGAGCGGGCGGATGTTGTTGGTAAGACAACGGGTACCGGATAAACTGGACTTGCCTGTGATTTCTCGTCACCCGTTTATCGCTTTTGGTGTCAAATTATTAGTTTTCACAGTTTAAGCATATTAGTTATTTTGAGTTAATTTTGTATTATCATGTCTTCAGCATGGTATAAATATCCCTTATCTTCTTATTGGTGAATTTTTTCTTGCAAGTGAGGTTAGTTAGGACATCTCCAATGCTGAAGGTCAAGGTTTTATAAAAGATTTCCACTTAGAATTTAGAACATTTTCTATTAATTTTCTCTCTCCAAACTACTGTCTCATTTATTAGGATTGTTTGAGTATACCATCTCACAAAAAGGAAAATAGAAAGTATAATTATACTTTCTCCATAACTAAATTTAACTGCGTATCATCTGATTTGTTTCTTCGTTGAAATAAGATATTCATGCACAAAATAAGACCTAATCAGTACATTAAAAAAATGTAAAAAACAAGTAAATATGAGAAAGATGGTGTTAACTTGCATTAGAGAGTGCAAGTTTTAATGGATTCTTTGAACTGCTCTCTCTATAATGCAAAATTTGTATTCTCAAATGCAAATTAATACATCTCTCATATATTTTAATTGTTTTTTACATTTTTCATTCAATGATATTGACGGGCACTTACCTTGTGTATGGATGTACAAGATAACAAAATCCATCTAAATTTCATAAGTAACATTCATTAAGATAAGACCCCGACCACTGGATATAATTTTTTTGCTAAAAAACTAAAAGTTTTTTTCACACCCAAGAAAGATTAGAGGTGTAAACTGGGCCGTGCCAGCACGACCACATCCCAACCCAGCATGCTAAAAATTGAGTCCATCCCAACCCAACACGTGACTTAGCCCAATGCATCACAACACGGTATCTTCATGTGCCGTGCTGGGCCAGACTAATCGACACTGTGGCACAACACGGAATATCACACTAAAAAAACACGTCACAACATGCATGCAAACAATACAAAATACGGTACAATACAACACATTTTGTCTATATTTCACAAAAGAGTATTTATGTTGAGTTATTTCTATCACAACACATACAATATCTAAATATCTGGAAAATATTTACATTGAAGAATATAAAATAAATCTGCCAGCACAACAAAGCACAACACTATAAGATTATTTTACTGGCACAACATAGGCATATCACGCCCTCGAACACGACATAACACGACACGTTTTAATCTCTAGCACGGCGCAACACGTCACATAACACCCTGGGCTCGTATTTTAATGGATTGTTCCATCCCCTTTCATACCTCTACGAAAGACCCACAAGCTAGAAGTCCAATTAATACCTCTGCCGAGACTTTTCTCTTTCTTTTTTACTCAGCAGGGCAAATTTTATTGAAAAACCAATTCATTGTTCGGTGCAATAATCAAAATAAGGAAAAATCAAATAAGCAAAAGTTATTGATACTTAACTCATTTATAATGGAAGTGATCGATTCGATAAAACAGACGAGCTCCCCAAATCCCTGCAACGACAACAAGGAAAAACTTTGGAAAAACAGAGTGAGTCACGTGTTCAACACGCTGCCCTTAAGACATTAGGCCCGGCTACACTCAAGAGTGATGCTATATCCCTCACAGGACAGATATCTCCAGGATAAAACACCCTACTACACCTACTACTAGCATATGCAGTAGATGCTCAACTTGAGCTTGGCAACTCCGAAAAAGCCCTTAAGGAAAATCACGAACTTTAAAGAAATCACTATAAAATATTTTTCCTTGGGGGTCTCTCTAAAAATAGAGAATCCTCTTTCCCATAGATTTTACATAAGTAGTGAATTTGTTTATATAATTGACAAATACAACTTAAGAAGAGGAACTCCCCGATGTGGACTAAAAATCTTATATAGTCTCTTAAAATAACTAAAAAGTGGAAACTCCACGGTGTGGGACTAATAAGTTTTTCATTCACAAAAGAAAATAATAAATTATAATTTTTTATTAAAACTTTAAAAATCATATTTTATTAATCATTTTCCAACAGTCCCCCCCACATGTATGAAAACTCAATAAAACAAGAAAACAAAGATAGATCTTGGTAAATCAACAACCCAATCTCAAACCCGAACTGACCGAACATACATACATATCGTTCATGTTGAAGTCGTACTAGCCATTCCAACGTCATCTCCCTCACACAACAGTGTGTTGACCCCAGGGTCATACCATGGATTGCAAAAATCATGTAGTATAGAGAGCTTTCATCTTTAGTTCCTCATAAGTGAGACTAAAGGTTCCTTTCACCAAAGTGAAAAAGAATGAACTAGTGAACCCTTAGTGACCCTTAGGTCCTAAGTTCCATTAATACCAAAACCATCAAAACGAAAATCACATAAAAAGCGCAGGAAATACCATTTTAGGCAGAGGTGTCCATGAGGTCTTGAACCTTTTCTTAGTGAGATATTACCAGAATTACTTGCTAGAGACAGTGAACTATGTCTTGAACTGCTAGCGTTTGATGTAATTCGCGATAACGACCACATATGATATCTCCAAGGTTGCTGCCAAGCTCGTGCCGTTTTGTCCAATTTGGCCCTGGACGTATCTTGTTTCTCAGAATGCTCTAGAGAATCAAAGCTCATATTATCATAGGAAGCGTCCCCACTTCCTCATTCAGATAGGTGAGTTTTCAAAAAGAGTGTTACTACTACACCCCACTTCAATCTTAAATTGAAACTATAGAACTCATTAAGACTTCTTAAAAGTCATCCTTCACATGCAGTTACACTATCACGTCTACACCATAGAGAAGGGACAAATAATGAAATTCTCTGATAGTGTTTATCTTTACCCACCAAAAATTAGTTGTCTCATTCGAAACCTTGATCTTGGGATCTCCAGTCAGCAAGGTTGAGTATCCTTCATGGCAAGTTTAATTTATGAGCTTAAATCCCCATCCCCCTCGGTGCATTTTTAACTATCTCTTTGTACAAACCTTTCGTCAAAGGTTGTGCGATATTCTCCTAATACTTTATCCAATCAATGGAAATTACACCGATTGAGATTAGTTATTTTTAGCTTTAGCTATTATAGTTTGGCTAACACAATGTATAGATATAACTGGCACAGGCATATGCCAGAGAGGAATGTCTTCTAAAAAGAATCTTAGGCACTCGGCCCCCTCTCGTGATTTATCTAACGCAATACTCTCAAATTCCATAATAAATTGAGCAATATATGTATGTTTGGAAATCTTCAAAACAAAAACAAACCCTCATGCTAGAGTGAAAATATATCCACTCATAGACTTAGACTCCTCTGAGTCAACTATCCAGTTTGCATCACAAAGTCCTCAAGGACAACAAGATACCTTTCATAAATCAAACAAAAGGTAATAAAGTATTTTAGGTACCATAATACTCTACTAAGTGCATCCAAATTCTCTTGCTCTGGACTACAAGTATATCTACTTAACTTACTCACAATATAGGAAATGTTTGGACTCTTACAGTTCATTAAATTCATTAGACATCCTATAACTCTTGAGTATTCAAGTTAAGATACTCCATTACCCTTATTTTTCTCGAGTCTACAAGAAGAATCGTATGGAGTACACACAGGCTTACAATCAGACTGATTGTATCTCATAAGCACAAATTCAACGTAATGAGAATGACTAAGACTATAAATGTTTGATTATCTTCTAATCCTCATCCCTAAGATTACATCAAAAGGGCCTGAGTCTTTCAAGTCAACGTCCTCATTCAGTGCATGTTTTTAGTGGAATTAATCACATCTATGTTTGTATCAAGTATAAGCATATCATCAACATACAATCATATAATCACACATGCATCCTTAACAAGTTACTTGTAAATATACTTGTCAGATTCATTAACTTAAATCCACTATACATTATCACATGATCAAATTATCCATGTCACTGTTTACGTGCTTATTTTAAAATCCATATAAAGATTTGTTCAACTTACGAACTTTGTCTTCATAACCTTTAACTACAAAGTCCTCATCAGATTGGTCTATGTAAATTTCTTTATCTAATTCACGGTTTTAGAAAAGCTGTCTTAACATCCATCTGATGTATCTCCAATTTGTTTATGGCAGAAATATCAATTGGCATCTTGACAGAAGTAATTCTCGTTACAAGTGAATACGAATCAAGAAAATCTACACTTTCTTTTAGTTTATAGCCTTTAGCTACCAACTTAGCCTAATATTTTTCCACAGTTCCATCTACCTAACGTTTCCTATTAGAAACTCATTTACATCCCATGGTCAAGTCTGATTCCGACGTGTAAATGGTGGATTTTCGACAAAGGCTAAAATCGTAAACCCATATTATACGAACTCCTGATCCAACAATCAGATGTGACTATTGAGACACGGGTCTCTCATCGAATCCTCTGACTGAGAATACTTTCTCTCAGAGTACATGCAGATATGTAGTCTCTCGACTGGACAACGACATATCTCATGAATACTGAACACTTAAGTAATTATTTCTATATAGAATCACGAGATTGACGGCTCCTAGACAGCTTGCGCTGCTAGTATAGAGCGATAACGTCTCCAGGATACAAACAACGAGTTTCCATGACTATATAAAGATATGAAGCTCCAGCAAGCTCATGCCAGAATAATTAATTCTCCTAGACAGCTTGCTCTGCTAGTATAGAGCCATAAGTTAATTATTTCTAAATTTTTGGATTCATCCACTGAATTTCCGAAAATATTCAAATATTTTCGCAGTATTTCGTTACTTCAATCTATGGTTCTTCCCAGCAGAATTCCATGGGTTAGTAATAAATATTCAACGCATGGGCATCTGAGCTACCTCTGAATAAGCCCCGTCTCAAAAGGTGCAAGTGTACTCAACGATGATACACTAACAATCACCGCACGAACGAGTATTTCAAAATACGACAAAACGATGAATCTATGCAAAATAGGAAAGAAAATAATAAATAATTAAAATATTGACCAAGGCGCCAAGGGATTGGGATCATCGACCGGCCGGCCGTGCCGTGGCCAATCCTACGCCAGTTTTATATTTTATCATGTTTTTTGTTATTTTCCTTGATCTTATGAAAATCCTTTCATTTGAACAAATATCCTTCGTTTTGAGGAAACTTCTCAGTTTCATGGTGTTTCCTTCGCACCAAGGAAATAATATAAAATTGGGAAAAACATTGTGGAGTCGTGATTATTGGCCAACCGTCCATGCCTTGATCCCGGCCGGCCCCACACCTCATGGTTCCTCATTATTTTATTATTATTTCCGTAATCTCATGAAAACTCCTTAATCTCATGGTATTTTCACAAAACCATGAAAATATAATATAAAATTAGGAAAACTCGTGGGACCAGGCCCCAACCGGCCGGCCATGCCTCAGCCGGTCCCACACGCCCTTATTTTTTTATTAATATTATTTTAAGGTTTCCTTGATCCCATGAAATTCCTTGATTTCATGGTATTTCTTTCAAATTATGAAAATTCCTTCAAATCATGGAAAATAATACACAAAAATTACATAAAATTAGGGAAACTTATGGGACCGGGCCCAATCCGGCCTGGCATGCCCTAGCCGGCCCCAAATTCCCTTATTTTATTATTTTAATATTATTTGCTTCCTTGATCCCATGAAAACTCTTTCACTTTAAGGAAACTCCTTAATTTTAACAAAGTTCCTTGATTTCATGATATTTTCATAAAATCAGAAAAAATATTATAAAATTAGGAAAAGGCACCATGGGACCGTGGTCACTGGACGGGTGGCTACTCCTTGGCTCCAGCGGTCCCACGCCTCATATTCCTTCATTTAATAATTATTTTTTCCTTCATCTCATGAAGTTTCTTCAGTTTCAGCAAAACCCTGATTTTATTGTATTTTCTCAAATGGTTGCTCAAACACACGCCAGAAATATCAAAATTCTCAAGACTGAGACGCAGACGTGTTGACGACGTGAGCATGTTACCTTGACCGACCAAGGTTGGCTCTTTGGTTCTCAATGATCCGGTACCACGTATTTTCATGGTTTGACCTAATTTGCGCAATTGCACGTATTAGGTCCAAGACTCTTCCAAATAATTTTGGAATTTCATGAAGTGATCATCATTCGATCCCATGACCATCCAGGGTTGGTTTCATGACCCCTTGGTCGGTCTCTCACCTCTCCATAATTAATTAGGTTTTATCACCTAAGGCTCAGACGAGCATTATATGATAAAATGATTGAACCAGCATTTGATCGTCTTTTCACCAACTCTTCAAGGGGTCTTGGTATTTTCTCACGCGAGCATATGGACGCTACATGGTTGACCCACGATCTCATGTAGCCGGTCCTCCTTCATTCCATGGTTAAATTTTCAATAAACTATCACTCGGTCATCAATTGATCAAATTAGGGTTTCTGAGTCCAAGGATCATAATTCCAGATTCGAACGCTAATAATTTTACGACGATCTCATGATCACCATTTTATTATACTCGGTTCAACTACCAGTATTCTAATTAATGTTTTATTTCGGTCTCGCTGCCAATAATTCTTCAGACGAGTAACACTTGCTCAGATGAGCAATATTTGCTCAAACCAAGGAATATTGGTTTAACTATCAATATTCAACAATTCATCAAATGAGCAATACTTTCTCACCTCAACGTGAGAATTATACCTCTGTCTCAACAGACACGTTCAATTCATGAGTTTCAGAACATTTTGCAAAATCATGTTCAACTCAGCAAATACATGGACTCATCGTCCCATAAAGTCATGAAGTCAACAACTGATTAATTAACCACGAGACATCAATCGTGTCACTTGGGGGGATATCAACTAGGGTTTTGGTCTGGCGGTCTACGGCACGTGTGTTAATACACACGATGGAATGTGAGCAATTCTTGCAATCAGTTGAAGGAGTTAACAAAGTAGTGGATGGAAAATCGACCAAGTCTCCGCATGATGAGCAACTGGTTTCAAACACGATTTCCATTTCCCCACTCTTTGATTCCACCAATTGTCACACTTCATGGGATCATGGTGTCTACAATTCCAACAATATAAATAAGTCTCTGAAATCATGATTGAATATACAAGAATCTCACGTCAAACAGACAACACGAGATTAACAACTCAACATCTGAGTAATCACTCTCAACAGGGATTCAATCATTCAGAACTTATCTTATTCAGAATACATAACACACCTACAATCTTTGATTATCATTGATTCCACACATTTCTCAGCTTCCCTCCTACAGATCGACCCATCCTCTCTTGTGACCGAATTTACTCTGGAACGACCATTGTCTTAGTTTAGGCCGGAGTACTACAGATTGATCTCTCGAATTCAAAGCACGCCCTTCTTGCAGTGCATCTGTGTGAGGTTAAGCATTTCGCTCGGTTCAAGGAGCCTCCTCCGTATGGTCATCTCCTCAATTCCCTAAAAACCAGCAAATCGTTTTCCCCCATATACAGATTGGCGACCACAGTGGGAGATCATTCTCTCGGTTGCAATCTCACAACTCCACAAGATGGCTGGTCTTAGGTCTGGGTTAGTCACAGGTTCGAACGCAAACGGCGCTAGCACTAGTAACAATAACAACAACGACAACGAGGATATCCCGGGAACGATTCCGGCCTCTAACACTGACGGTGGTAATGTTACTCCTCCTCACGTCAACGCGGAAGGTCATCCTTTGTTCGGCCGACACCCTGAGGAAGTTAGAGGGAATCCACCACCTATCATTGCTGATCTCATCAAAGTGCAAGAGACTCTTGGAAAGAATCAAACCGATATGGCTACAACACAGAAGGAGCTATTTAATCAACTAAAGGCTCTCACTGATACAACATCAGGGAAGATCCAAGAAAAATGGAAAGAGAAGGAGAAATCCTCAGACGCCGATCCTAAGGTAATTCCAATTCATACAATAGATGATGATGAAGTCCGCAAAGCCGCAGACACGAAGGAATCATCAAACTTCATCACTCGGGAAGATTTGGAACGCCTTCTGGAGAACCGCGAAAGAGACAAGACCCCACATGTCCATCGTCACCAACCTCCATACCCTGCTGATACACAAAGGATCCCTCTCCCAAAAGGTTATGTCTCTCCAACCTTCACTTTGTACGACGGAACCGGCAACGCTCGAGAACATGTTTCTCGGTTCCTGGAAGCTTTTGGTGAACATGAGCATAACCATGTTGTTCGTTTCAAAGAATTTTCAAAATCCTTGAAAGGCAGGGCATACACCTGGTATAACAATATCGCACCAGGAACTATCAACAGTTGGGGAGAAATGGTTAATGCTTTCTATAGAAAGTATTTCTTTGTTTTAGAGCAAGTCACCCTCTCTGATCTCGGAAGGATGTTTCAAAAGAACACCGAACATCCTAACGACTATGCGAAGAAGTTCAAAGTTCAAGCGTTGGATTGCCATGATCCGAATGTCGCATAACAACAACTTGTGGACCTATGCATCAATGGAATGATTCCAGTCTACAGAGCCTTATTGGAGAATCTTAGGTTCCAGACTTTCTCAGAACTCCATGAAGCAGCCAAGAGGTCGGAAACTCCTGCACCTGCTCTACTACAAAGGACTAAGACTGCAAAAGCTGAAGAACCGCGAGAGGCCAGAAGCATCAACAGACGTTTGATCAACAAACAATACAACCTTCAGACTTCCATAAATGTTGTTGCGGAAGGAAGCAAACGGAAAGCTGATCCACAACATAAGCATACTTCCTCATCCCCTCCAAAGGTACAAAAGAAAGATAATGGGAAAACTCCTCCCCAATACGCGGAAGATCCAGAAGCACCTGATTTTCCCTGCTCCATTGAAGAAGTCATCGAATTGCTGGATGCCTGGATTCAGGATGGTGCAATCAAGTTGCCATATGTCAAGAGGGAACCAACTGAAGAGGCCATGGAAAATCCTCGGTATTGTCGCTTTCATAGGTTCGTCAGTCATCCCACAAGTGATTGTAAAACTTTGAAGCACATATTTAAATAAAAGGCCAAATCGGGAGAACTCAACTTGGGGACTGAAGGAGTACACAGAAACCCTCTTCCAGTCAGGGCCTTTACCATCTCTGAACCTCCCGTCAAAGAAGCAGTCCTTGATCGAGCATGTATGCGAATTGATATACTTATCAAAGGCTCAAAGGAAAGACATGTTTGCGGCACTAAACCACATCGTGTTAGGAAAGCGTCTACTGATTCAAGAGACATTCACTGAGCCTCCAGCGACGGACAAAGAAATGTATGACTGGGAACTGCTCACCACAGTGCACATCAAAGGAAACGAGTTCAAGAGAGCATTTGTTGATGTCGGCACTGCCGCCAACATCATCCCTCTGAAAACTCTCAGATCCACTGTCATTACTCGATAGGAAGCTACTCATGCCCCCATGGCAATCAGAGATCACGAAGGAGTTTCCAGAAACGCGTACGACTATGTCATACCCAAAGTCAAAGAAATTTTGGTCTACACTGAGACCAAGTTTTACATAATCCGAGAAGATCCAGGATATGACATGATTCTTGGACGCACATGGATTCATGATGGGAAGGTGACACTGACACCTTCAATTACACATCTCTCCACTGAAGAAATCTCTGACTTAGAGGAAGAAAAAGAACATATCTCACCATTCGAGTATCTGGAGGAGGTCAAAGCCTTGACAGAACTTACACAAAAGCCTGAGGAACATCCAAACGCTTTCGTCAAGAGATTTCGCACTCAGGCAAGTCTTATTCCTTCTCATGTGCCCATATCGTCAGTTTTCAAATATGCTTATTTGGTTCAAGGGCTTCACTCCGCAAACAATTTAGCAATTGCAAAATGCTATGAGTGGATAATTTCGCCTCAGCAATATTACACCCAATAGTTGGATTCAGAACTTCTTCAGGTTGATCATCCAATCAAGAGATTCATTGCGGAGGATGTGGCTAAGCATGACAGACATTATGAAGTATACTCCTTTCTGCACGAATGTCCATATGTGCCACAACCACGAAATTTCGTCACACGAGGAATTCCGAATCAACAGAAGATATTCAAAGCGCGGTCGACCAAACCTAACAAATTTCATGAAGGGGACCTGGTTCTCAAAGCAGCTCAGCGTGGTCTTCATTCTACAAGGAACTCCAATTGGGAAGGACCATTTATGGTTGCTAAGTCCATAACCGGAGGATACTACAAACTGATCAACACAGATGGCAGAACCCTACCAGTAATTCACGAGAATTGGCTTAAGGCGTTTGTCTGAAATTATCAAACATTTGAGGTACTGGGCGTTTGAAGCATTCATTACGTCTGGATTTGGCATTTAGGATTTTCTTTCATTGTATTTCAATTCTTCCAAAACGTTTGCAATCGGTATTTGAATTCAACAATTTATCAAAATTCAATTCATATTTCTTAAAGGAAAATCTCTATCAAATCCAAAATAAAATCCTTAACCATCTACCAATCCAAAACCATCTAATATCAAAACCCAAATAAAAACCTCAAATCTCTCAGAAGTTCAGAAGCTCAAGAGATCATGAAAAAGGAAATCAAAGAAAATCAGCAAAAAAGGATTTTCGCTCCTCTGCATCCTTCAAGGCCTACAAAGCCGCCTTCTCCTTGTTCAACTCTTCAGTCAGCCTGGCAATCTTGTCTTCTTTCTCCATCACAACATCATTGGGAAAGGGTATGTCATTCTCACATGAGTCCTTGATGGCGTTCATTTGCATACTAAGCCACTTCACATTGAAGCTAAGTCTTTGAATTCTCCAAGTTAAACTCCCAATCAAACAGTATATCTGGGGTCACAGTACTTATGGCCTTAGTGCATATATCACTTACAACACGCAAGATAATACCTACTTGCATTGTCGAGGCATAAGCACGCCCAGGATTCCTGTCGACAATTATGTGACCAAACTTCTTCCATATTTTCTCGTACAAGCCTGCATATCCAATGAGAACGTTGAATCCACCAACTAGTTCATGATACGGGAGAGAAGCATCAAATGGAGGATCAAAAGCAACTCCTGCACTTGGATATTCATGCACCACTATACGGTTCTCAATTATTGGGGCATCTTCTACAATCGGAGCAACAACATTCTCCGGTGTTTCAGTTCCTTCTATCACTGAATCAACAACAATCTGGGTTTCCACAACTTCAATGACAACCTTCTCATGGCCTTGAAGTGCAGGTATGGTTGTCTCTTCATCAATAAATCCAGGGAAGTTCGAGTTATCCTCATTGGTTTCAATATCCTCAACTTCGGTATTTGACACCTAATACGAAGATTACATGAGCATGAAACCAGAGAAGATTATGAAATACAGTATACAAGCAATACAACATCATCAAAGTTCATCATCATATACTCAAGGCACGAGCAAATGGCATGAAAGTCATGAAAATACGTTTTACGGTAACCTCGTCTGAAGAAACTGTACTCTGCCCTGTACTAGAAGACGAACTGGGAACAATCTACAAGGAATATGATAGACACATTTTTGTGTCTAATTTGTACTCAATGTTATGTATTGTTAGTACTCGATTTCGTACTTATTATGGTGTTTTATGTTTTTGTAGATGTTTTTGGACAAATAAGCTCTTGCGGCGAAATTGGCTCGAAAAGTGGTGTTTTACACCCCCGAAATGTGTTAAAGGCACCCCAGAAATGCGCTGAAGGAATCCCAGAAAAATTACTATTCACGCCCCAAAATACTATTTGCACCCCAAGGCAGGTGCTAAAGGGACACCCCTACAGGATTAAGGGGAGGACATCTTCTTCCCAAAATTCAAAAATGAAAAAAGGCGAGAAAAATGGCAGCAACAATGGCAGAGTTTTCGATCGGATTTTGGAGGAGTTTTTGTGTGATTCAATCGCTGAAACTTCATGGGTAGTTGTGATATGTCCTAACAAAGCTAGTATGGGTGTTTGTTTCGATCAAATTTGTCTGGATAACTTGGTTTGATCCAAACAGGGAGTTGGAGGAAACTCATGAGCTTACACGAGTTGTGGTGAATCTAAACGTGTACTGCACGTGTTTGGAAGCCTTAATCAACACTTTGGAACGTAAAGAAGATTTATAAGGAATTTAATCCAGCTGCAGATGCGTAAAAATCAAAATCATTGATAAAAAAAGAAAGAAAATATCCCGAGTAAAAGAAGATTATTTGGGATTAATGGAGGAGATTCAACGCGTGTTTTTTTTCTTTAAATAGATTCCCTGGGAGTCCTAGAGAGGGGGTCGAGATTTTGGGGGGGATTTAGAAGGGCTGAGGAATGAGAAATCAAGACGAACAACAAGCTTCCTGCTGCTGTTTTCTGCTGCTGCTGGTGCTGAAGAACGCGAAGAACAGACTCCCAGAGACAGTCGTTTTTCAACAGTGTCAGCGACACAGAGGCGAGGGTCGCAGCATAGTGTTTACAACACTTTCTGTCTGTCGTTTTATGTAACAACTGGTTTGTAATACTTATAACTGTTACAAACCCGGTTTTATTGTATTTCTCATATTCTCATCATTTGTAAAACCATTTTTGAGCATCAATGAAATTCTTTGAGAGGTTTTCCAACATGATGAGCGGCTAATTCTCTCACAACCAAGGCAATGAGGAAGCTATTTACGCATGAATAATTGGTAATTATTTATTCTCTCTAATTTATAATTTATAATTCACTCAATCACTGCTTTTGCAGAGTTTTTAATTGTTTGCAAAAAATTTCTTCATTAGTTGTGATCCAATTAGATAGGTTATGCTTTGTTTAGATAATCTATGCTTAGGGGATACAATTAATTTTTGAGAATTTTCCAGATTATTTGTGAATTAAGAAATAAGAGTCTTAAAAGATAATTAGAGTTTTGAAATATGTATCATTCAATTTTGCGTCATAGTGGAATCTAGTGTCTTGGTTACCTCTCGCCCACTTTGTTAATATTTTTTTATATAATTTTATTAAATATTTAAATTTAATCTTCACAAGTCCGAGAGTTTGAACCTCATTACTACAACATCATTCAAAAATACTATCATTTTGGCGCCGCTGCCGGGGATTTGTGCTTAGGTAGAATTTTTAGGTTTTTTTTTTTATTTCATTTGTTCTTTTTACGTTTCTTTGGGTGTGTCTTTGTATTACAGGTTTGAAGTTGGATACTAAAGACTTGGAATCAAAGCTTAAAGCCAAAAGAGAAGGAAAACACAAGCAAAAAAAAAAAAAAAAAGAGCGAAAGAAAAATTAAAAAAAAAAGAGAGATTTTTTTTTTTTAGATACCTTTCATTTTTTGTAATTATAATTTTTTTATTTCTTTTCTTTTGCACTTTATTTGGACTTTGGACTTGGACAATTATTTTTTTTAAACCCTAAGGAAGGGTACATTAAATATAAAACTGTATTCAGGGAAGGACGACGGTTACAATATCGTCTCGGCTCCTCGGGTTCGCACATGACATAGGAGTCGTGGCCCGAGTCGACTTTAGCGGTTCTGCGCCCGTCTGGTACGGGAGGTAAGCTTTCGAAACACCCGCGAATCCCCTGTCACCGGGTTTATTGTATGCCTTAAGGTGAATATATGCTGAGGATTTGAATAGGGTTGTTTTAATTTCCTAGTAAAGGGCAAGGCCTGGCCAAATAAAGATAAGGACTCGGATTTCATCACCGTTTCCTTCTTGCCCGCCTTAGGAACACGTAACCTACGCGAACCTAAGACTTAAAATTTGGACTAGAACGAGACCGATAGGGTAACGAGCTTAATTTGAAAGTCATTCGAGAAATATTGGTTACTATTTTAAGCATACTTCGAAGTTCATGATTGTTTCTGTGAGTTGAATGCGTGACTGCGCCGCCTTGTAATGCGGTGAGTCCTTGGGTATCAAAGCTCCACGCAGCTTCCCTCGCCTTTATTCAACTTACTTTGACTCGGATTGATTCCAGAGGGGTTTGCTCAAATTGTAACGAATTCCCTTTCGAAGGATTAGGAGCTGGTCTAGAAACAATCTAAGTGGAGCCATCATGCTTTTTGTTTGCTAGATAAAATAGGCTTGTTGTGGTCAAGTCAGCCTTCTTTGTGTTTGTTTAGAATTCCCTTGCAGTTAGGTTGTCGAACTGGTATTATAATAGCCAATACAATGAGTATCCGACTGAGCAGCTTAGACATTATCCTTTTTATGACCATAGTGTGAATAGTGATTGGGAACGCGAAACCTTTGAAGGTTATGGTCCATACCATTTTGAGCCCAATTACTATCCACATACCCACAGGTCATACGAGCAAAACAATCCTTCTATTTCTCTAGAAGAAACTCTCAAGAGTTTCAATGAGTCAGCATGGAAGTTATTTATGAAAGATACTTATAATATTCTTCTCCCAGAAGAGTCCGTAGAGCGGTCAACTAAGATATCTCTAGAAGAGACCCTCAAGCAATTTACGGAGAGTACAAATATGATTGTGGAAAAACTTGCTCAGGATAGTCTTAATTTCCAGTGTAGTTTTCCCAATACCTCCCTCGAAAATAAGGATAGTTTTTATTCACATAATCAAGATGACGAGGTTAGAATTGGTAACACTACTTGTTTTGATAAGGTTCGATCATTTTCATGTTATTATAGTGATGATTATGATGAGGATAGTATTGATGAAGAACATGAAATATGTAGGCATAGTGATTAGGAATTTGTTACTCCGGTTGAGCTTTATAATGATCGTGTTATTTCTAGTACAAATCCAAACAATTTTAATAATTATTCACCTATTCAAAAGGATGTGGATTTGCCTAGAGATACCACCGTTTTAAACGATGTAGTTCATGATCCTTTAGCCTGCAGTATGTTGGATAATCCATTATTTGATGTGCCTATCAGTGAATCGGAGGAGGTAACTATGATTAAAACCTTAGTTGATGAGCCTTTATATGAAACTTTCTCTGATAATCCTTTATATGATTGTGATGATGGTTTAGAGGAAAGAGTTTACCCTGAGAATACTGTTTTAGAATCTAGCGACTTAGAAACACTAGTCTTAGAAGATGATAAACTCGTAGAAATGAGTGAGGATGAACCCAACTTAGAAGAATCTATTGACCATTTCCAGGAATCTGATGACCTAGAAATTAGGGAAGTTGTGACTAGTCTTTCTAGAGACACAGAAAACTCTAAGTTTGGGGGTGATTATCATTCTCCGTGTGCTTTAAATCTTAAGTACCCTCCTGTAGGACTTGACATTTGTGCCTCAACCATCTTACAATATTATCTTCATACACGTTTTCCCGAAACTAATGATGTCCAGAAAGAAGCTCAGTTGTTAGAAACCCATCCTCTGGTTGATGTGTTTAACCCAGGCTATGATACCAAGATTGACTTTGTTTTCCCACCAAAAACTTTTCTTCCAATTGTGGGAACTTTTGATTTTAAGATGTGTCGGTTATTAAGTTTTGAGACTAAACCTAATCACTTTAGGATATTAGGGTCGACACATTTTCTTAAGGAAGACCACCTCTTTCATTGTGGTCAGCTGTGTGAGTCAAATCTGATTGACTTAGAGGATCCCCAGTTATTCAGGTTGTTGTTATGTGCTTCTAAGTTCTTAGTTGAGTTTTTCCAGACTCTAATACCTGAACCGGATCTTAGCTTTGAGGAAATCCAACCGATGAAAACCTGTTATCTAGACCCAGTTATAGAACCTGAACCTGAGCCACAACTAGATGTGGTTTTCTTAAACAAGGGTATGTTCTGTATCTTTTTGGTCTGTTGCAGTTTCCTCTTCTTGTGGGTAATACTTTTTGATCCAGATGACCCACAGTTATTCCGGCTACTTCTATATGATTCTATGAGGTGACTAATTCTTCTAATGTCTGGATGAAGACTTTAAACTTAGCACTTCTTGGGAGGTAACCCAATATTCTTGCGACACGGTAATATGTTTCCTTATCTCTTTTGCTTCAAGTGGTAACATTTTCTCCTTGTTCATGATTTTAATTTTATCTTTAGAACATTGAGGACACTGTTAAATTTAAGTTTGGGGGTATTTTATTCGCAATTTTGAAACTTCTAGCGTCACACGGTATCCGGTTAGCTAAGTTTACATACTGTTTCTCACCGAAAAGATAAAAATTGGAATACTAGAGATAACAATCTATTGAGACATTAGAGAAAAAGACATTGAGATCCTTGAAATTCAGGAGAGAACTTGTTCCTTTTAGAGGGTAACCATGATGGACCTAACCATCCATGATGGAAAGGAAAGTAGGTCAGAAAATGCCAGAAAGACAAAGCAACCTCACAATGTAGTCTTAGTTACTGGATTACGACTCTCTCTCAGTAGAAACTTATCATCATCAACAAGCAGAGCGACATCAAAATTTATGAAGAAAGTTGAAGACGTTTAAGGTTTAGAAGCAACAATAGAAAAGAATAATTCAAAAAAAAAAAAAAAAATCAAAGTTGAAGACTTAGTTACAAAAAGTTATAAGAGCAAATGATATAAGTTGTTGAAGTTCATGATACCAAGACATCACAAGTTGCGAAGATCCAAGTTCTAAAGTCCTTCTATCATGGCCATTTAAATTTTTGTCTTGTTATTTTTGTGCTGAAAAAAAAATGAAATGAAAAATGAAAAAAATGAAAAATGAAAAAAATCATCGTTACGTTTTGTTCAATAAGGCCAAAGGGAAGTAGAAATTTATAAGTCAATCAAGAAATCAAAGAGAAGAGTTAATTGTCAAGGTTCTATGAGGTTCGATAGTTTATCATCAACATTTGAAGACCGAAGAAGACGTTGTTTCTACTGAGCACTATGAGAGAGTCGAAGAAAGATACATTTGGTTGCTTTGTTAGTCCGCTTTCAATCTGGCACAAGATCTTTCTAGCACTGGTTTAAATCATCACACGTAATTATTCCAGCTGTGTAACAGATGTCCCTCTCATCTTTATCTCTCTCCTAATCTTATCCAGCTATAAAGCAGTGGATACATCTTACAATGTTTATCTAGCTGTGTAGCGGATATCTCTTTATCTAGCAGTGTTGCGGATGTGTCTCCCCTTTTCTTCAGTCAACTTTAGAGCTGACACCTTTAATTTCTCTGGCATTCTAGTTATTTGGAGATAGGTTGAGAATATGTATGTCCTCATAGCTCTTTGGATACTTGTGACCAATTAGAACTAATGGTTTTGGGGGTACACCTCTGGTAAACCCTCCCGAGATTAACTCGGTTTTATTTTTTATTAGTTTTGCTCGAGGACTAGCAAATAATAAGTTTGGGGGTATTTGATAGACACATTGTTGTGTCTAATTTGTCCTCAATGTTCTGTATTGTTAATACTCGATTTCGTACTTATTATGGTGTTTTATGTTTTTGTAGATGTTTTTGGAAACATAAGCTCTTGCGGCGAAATAGGCTCGAAAAGTGGTGTTTTACACCCCCGAAATATGTTAAAGGCACCCCAGAAATGCGCTGAAGGAATCCCAGAAAAATTACTATTCACGCCCAAAAATACTATTTGCACCCCAGGGCAAGTGCTAAAGGGAGTACAGGATTAAGGGGAGGACATCTTCTTCCCAAAATTCAAAAATGAAAAAAGGCGGGAAAAATGGCAGCAACAATGGCAGAGTTTTCGATCGGATTTTGGAGGAGTTTTTGTGTGATTCAATCGCTGAAACTTCATGGGTAGTTGTGATATGTCCTAACAAAGCTAGTATGGATGTTTGTTTCGATCAAATTTGTCTGGATAACTTGGTTTAATCCAAACAGGGAGCTGGAGGAAAAACATGAGCTTACACGAGTTGTGGTGAATCTAAACGTGTACTGCACGTGTTTGGAAGCCTTAATCAACACTTTGGAACGTGAAGAAGATTTATAAGGAATTTAATCCAGCTGCAGATGCGTAAAAATCAAAATCATTGATAAAAAAAGAAAGAAAATATCCCGAGTAAAAGAAGATTATTTGGGATTAATGGAGATTCAACGCGTGTTTTTTTCTTTAAATAGATTCCCTGGGAGTCCTAGAGAGGGGGTCGAGATTTTGGGGGGGCTTTAGAAGGGCTGAGGAGTGAGAAATCAGGACGAACAACAAGCTTCCTGCTGCTGTTTTCTGCTGTTGTTGGTGCTGAAGAACGCGAAGAACAGACTCCCAGAGACAGTCGTTTTTCAACAGTGTCAGCGACACAGAGGCGAGAGTCGCAGCACAGTGTTTACAACACTTTCTGTCTGTCGTTTTCTGTAACAGCTGGTTTGTAACACTTATAACTGTTACAAACCCGGTTTTATTGTATTTCTCATATTCTCATCATTTGTAAACCATTTTTGAGCATCAATGAAATTATTTGAGAGGTTGTCCAACATGATGAGCGGCTAATTCTCTCACAACCAAGGAAATGAGGAAGCTATTTACGCATGAATAATTGGTAATTATTTATTCTCTCTAATTTGTAATTTATAATTCACTCAATCACTGCTTTTGCAGAGTTTTTAATTGTTTTCAAAAAATTTCTTCATTAGTTGTGATCCAATTAGATAGGTTATGCTTTGTTTAGATAATTTATGCTTAGGGGATACAATTAATTTTTGAGAACTTTCCAGATTATTTGTGAATTGAGAAATAAGAGTCTTAAAAGATAATTAGAGTTTTGAAATATGTATCATTCAATTTTGCGTCATAGTGGAATTTAGTGTCTTGGTTACCTCTCGCCCACTTTGTTAATATTTTTGTATATAATTTTATTAAATCTTTAAATTTAATCTTCACAAGTCCGAGAGTTTGAACCTCATTACTACAACATTAATCAAAAATTATCAGAATCTGAGGATGGGTTATATACCATTCTCTTTGTATGGATGTCCTCTACAGCTTGTCAAAATTTCATGACAATCCGATGAACAAGCAAGGAGATGTGGTCAAAACATTGAGCAACATACCATCTGAAAAAGTTCAGAAAGT
Source organism: Papaver somniferum (assembly GCF_003573695.1). Lineage (NCBI taxonomy): Eukaryota > Viridiplantae > Streptophyta > Magnoliopsida > Ranunculales > Papaveraceae > Papaver > Papaver somniferum. The sequence continues at coordinate 163,848,840 of NC_039364.1, read as the reverse complement.
CTCTTGTAAGTAAACTGTTTCGCCTTTTTCAGGCCTTGAACGTGCTCAAAACTTAAAAATCTTCTTTGCTAAAGCTTGGAAATTTTCCGGGCTTGAATACGCATATGCAGATCATGAAAATCCGACTCTAGATGAAGGTTTTACGGCGTTTTGCTAAAAAACTGAGTTATGAATTTTCTGACGACGAATTTCGACTAAGTTTTTCGTGTATACACATGGATTCTCATTCATTCATTCACAAATCAGAACTTTCATACTTCTATGAAGAGGATACAGGACATGTACTTACTTGGGGGGTCTCCAAAGTATTCAAGGAATTGGGATTGTCCGTGTTAATGACAAAAGGAATTGCTTTCGTCTCTATTCTCAGAGGATGGATGGGTATCAACACTCTCCGTCTCCATGACGACATCCTCCTGGATACATCCTCAACAATCAACATGTTATCTATAAAGCATCATAATTGAATATGCGAAGAAATACTTACGGCTTCTTCTTCATCGCACAAATCAGGAATTGTTTGCTCAGTAGCAGAAAACCGAAGACCGTCGATACTTGATGAAGTAAAATTCTGCAACGGAATAACAACATTGGTTTCATGATCCTAATAATGTGGGCGAGAAAAAGTCACGACAAGGGGAATACCGAGAACTCACCAAATAACCAACTGGGGACTTTATGGTATTAGGTAACAGCTTATAACTCTTGTTCCTTCCTTCTCCACCGTGAACAATCGCTTCAGTTTCTGAGAAATCTACACGGATTCGAGGTATTACATTACGACCGTCCTGTGGTAAACTTCAGTAAGATAATTAGAATACAGTTCTCATAATTTCATGAAGATTATACGAAGAAACATACCTGAGAAGATCCTGGAGACGATTTTCGTTTATCACCAGAGAGATACTTCAATCTTGGTAGACCAGAAATCATCTCAGTAGAAGGAGGATCCTTCACTGGAGGCTGACCAGCCATCACGTAATCATGCAATCGCTGAAGTTGTTGATCCCAAAAGTCTACATAGCCTGGAGTTACATATGCAAATCTCTCGGAGCAAGGGAACCAGTAATTACTTCCTTCCACATGAATATGGTCTAAATGGGTTCTAAGATGTTCAACTGACGTCTTCCTCATTCGAAAAGTTGGAACACACTGATCCATACCCATTTGTCGAGCTGTTATGTTAATATTATATTCCTCCACTGAAAGTCCTACGTATATAGCCGATATCAAATGACCAGGGGTGCAACTCAACATGAAATATCTTTCTCCATCACTCAGATTTGCACCGGACATCAACATCACACTCTCTCCAGTATTGAAAGTCGTTGGCTGGGAAACATAAGCAGGAACAGACACCCACGGGCGGAAGTTGAACTCAGATTCATCATCCAACACATCAATGAGGCGTGCTTTAGACATAGGCTGCTTTGTAGATCAACGCATGATCCTGGCATTATCTTTTTCAGAGAAGATGTGACGAGCATCAGCATTCGGTCCTTGCAAAATATTACGTGGAATAGGTGCATAGTTCTTGAAGTGTTCCCATATCAAAGATTGAAGAAACATCGTGTTGGGATAGCACTCAATCTTCATGAAGCCATTCGACACACTTGAGTCTATTATCAAGGAGTCCAAGTTAGAATACAAAGAACCCAGGAATAAGCTACCTATCAGAAGTTTCTCACCTTGAGCCATCTTGATAGCAAAGGGGATCACGAAGGGTTTCAAAAAATTTCCACTGTCTTCAAATATGTCTCTGGACAACCATAAACATAAGAAAGCAGCAATGGGAAATATACCGTCGATGGGACTATCGGAAACCTCGTCTTTTGGCCACCAGCGTGTTAACCAGTAAGCATAGCATCCTTTACTGCCAGACGCCTTATTCACTTCCTCCATTGCGGATGTCAAAATGTTAGAAACTGCAGTCTCCTCATCTGAAAGATCTCCAGGGAGATTTCCCGTAATTGGGAGATGCATCAAAGCAGCCACATCCTCTAAGGTAACGGTAAACTCTCCCCATCTGCATATAAAGGTGTGAATGGGAATACACCAATGAGCAAGTAGAGCCACAATACCTCTCGCATCATGGAAAATGAATAAGTCTCCTGAAGCCTGAATAGCTCTAGTCACTTGCGCCTGATCGAGCATAGCCTGACATGAGGGAAACCCAGCATATGTCTCGCCCATCCAGAGAATTTTTCCAAAGGTCGTCGAGAAATCTTAAACTCTATGATTGATGCAAGGAAGATACCTCGTTCAAGACAAAACCGAATCACTGTCTTAGGAGTCACCAATTTCTTCTAAGTAACATTTCTGGGATTTATCAGAAGACGATACACTGGAGATTTGAGATGATTCTCAGTTTCCTACTCAACCTCCGCAAAAATGCATCATCTATATTCGGGACATTCTTAATTCCAGAGGATTCATCCTCTTCTTCTCCAACGGAAGTCTCATCCATACATGTCTCATCTCTGGAGGTATCATCATCAATACACATTTCGTCTCTTGGAGTGTCGTTAGCTTGAGAGTTGGACATCTTTGCGGAGTAGCTGTAAAGTTCACACTACATTCTACTTCAGTATGTCGCCCAGATATAAATCAAGGGAGTACAATCATCTAATGGTAACTCTTAACTCTTACCTTTTACGCTTCCACTAACGATAGTGATAGTAATGCTAGAGTTAACACCTCAAAAATCGTTCGTTTCTTCGAAACCTACAAAAGACGAACGAAACTCAAATTTTTCATAAAATCATGAAAATTTCCACTGCGAGAACATTTACCATGGAATTATGAAAACTAAAACAATATTTCATCATAAATAATTGTTTACTTTGAATATTATTCAAAAATCAGTGTTGAAAATATATGTTTACAAAACATGAAATAATAACTCACGCAAAAAAAAGAGTGCCTTTTTTCGTGAAAGCATGCCACAATTTTGTATGCAAATATATTTTTCATGGACAGACCATGATTTTATAAAAAAAAAACTCTTTTCCTTCGTATCGTCGTTCGTCTTTAAAACGAAGATTTATTTCAATTTTGTGAAAGCTCACACCTTATAAGATAAAGTTTTGATTTACATGAAAGCTTATAAACAAAATTTTATCCCTGGACACAAGTTCATGTATAAAAAAAAAACTTTTCCTTCGTACTATCGTCATCCTCTAAAACGAAGGTTTATTTCGGTATTGTGAAAACTCACTTCTTTTATGATAAAAATTTGGTTCACATGAAAGCTGATAAACTAAACTTTATCACTAGACCTAGGTCTATATATATTAAAAATATCTCCTAAATCAGGGATTATTGTTAGTTTTCAAAACTAACGATCAAACGAACATACGTTTTCAAAAAACAAGGGTTTTTCAACAAAACTCCTACTCACCTACACACATATATGATTTCAACATGATCACTTCATGAAACTCATATAAACATTAGCAAAAAAAATAAAAAATTCCACACCTGGTAGTCGCCGGCCGGAAGTTGGCCGGACGGTGGCGGTCGGTGCTCCGGCGTGAAATCTTTCTCCTCCTGTTGCTGGCGTGAAGGTGGTGGATAGGTGTAGATGGTGGATTTTCGACAAATGCTAAAATCGTAGACTCATAATTATACGAAGCTCTGATTCAGCAATCATACGTGGGTATCGAGACATGGGTCTCTCATCGAATTCTCAATGGAGAGTACTTTCTCTCAGAGTACATGTAGATATGTAGTCTCACGACTGGACAACGGCATATCTCATGAATACTGAATACTTTCAGTGATTATTTCTATATAGTATCACGAGATGGACGGTTCCTAGACATCTTGCTCTGCTAGTATAGAGCGATAACGTCCTCAGGAACAAACAATAAGTTTACCCTGACTATATAAAGGATATGACTTACTGACAAGCTCATATCGGGATAATTAATGCTCCTAGACAGCCTGCTCTGCTAGTATAGAGCCACAAAGTTAATTATTCCTAATTAAGATTAATTCCGTCGTGACATTCACTACTCAATTCCCAGAATAATCTATTATTGCTCCTATTCCATGGTCGAATCCACGACTGGTCCCATGGAATGGCAATAAAAATTGCTCCTATTCCATAGTCGAATCCACGACTGGTCCCATGGAATGACAATAAATAATTGTTTTGATTCTATGATCGAATCCACAGCTTGATCTCATAGAATAGCAATAACTATATTATCTCATTACTCCGATTTCGTGATCGAATCCACAACTGGTCTCATAAATGGTAATAGATAAATCTTAATTACTCCGATTCTATGGTCGAATCTACGATCCCATGGAATGGTAATGCTCACTTTATTATTCTGAATTCGTAGTCGAATCCTCAGCTGATCTTATGAATTAATAATAAACATCTTATTGCTCAGTTTTGTGAATTATTCTCCACCGAATTCCACAATTAGTAATAAATAATCAACAACCGGGCGTCTGAGCTACCTCTAAGTAAGCCCTGATTCAAATGGTGAAGGTGTATTCAACGACGATACACTAACAGTCACCACACGAACGAGTGTTTCAAAATACAACAAAACGATGAACCTATGCAAAATAGAGAAGAAAATAATAAATAATTACAAATATTGACTAGGGTGCTGGGAGCACGGACACACGACCGACCGACTGTGTCGTGGTCATTCCCATGCCAGTTTTATATTTTTAATGCATTTTTATTATTTTCCATGATTTGATGAAAATTCTCTCATTTTATCAAATCTCCTTCGTCTCGAGGAAACTCCTCGGTTTCATGGTACTACCATAAATCCATAAAAAATATAAAATTAAGGAAGGAGTATGGGGCATGACCATTGGCCAACCGGCCATGCCTTTGTCCCAACCGGCCCCACACCCCACGGTTCCTTATTATTTTATTATTATTTTTATTTCTCTAATTTCATGAAAAAACTCCTTGATTTCATGGTATTTTTGCACAAATTATCATATAATAGTAAAATAAAATAAAATAATGAAAACTTGTGGGACCGGGCCACTAGCCGGTCCCACACGCCCTTTGCTTTATTATTTTATTATTATTTATCCTATTTTTCCTTGAATTCATCAAATTCTTTGATTTTATGGTATTTCTCTCAAATTAGGAAAAATTCCCTCAAATCATCAAAATACCTAAAAATATTAAAAAATTAGGGAAATTCGTGGGACCGGGCCCTAGCCAAACGGCCGCGCCTCCATGGTCCCACACGCCCTTGTTTTTATTATTTTAATATTTTTTGCTTCCCGGAACTCATGAAAACTCCTTCAATTCATGGAAACTCCCTAAATTCATCAAATTTCTCAAAATTCATGAATTTTTCATAAAATCATCAAAATATTATAAAATTAAGGAAAAGGCACCACAGGACCGTGGTCACGACCGGCCGACCATGCCTTGACCACGGCGGTCCCACGCCTCCTCATTCTTTATTTTATAATTATTTTTCATCATCTCATGGTGTTTTCCTCAGTTTCGTCGAAACCCTAATTTTGGCATATTTTCTCGAATGGATGCTCAATTGCACGCCAGAAAATATCAATATTCTCAGGACTGAGACGCGGACGCCTTGGGGACACGAGCACGCTATTTTGACCGACCAAGATTGGCTCTTTGGCTCACGGAAGCCGGTGCCATCAATTTTCACAGTTTTGACCTAATTTGCACAATTGCTCGTATTAGGTCCAAAACTCTTCCAAACACTTTGGATTTTCATGAAGTGATCGTCAGGCGGTCACGTGACAACCCAGGGCCGGTTTCGTGACTCCATGGTCGGTCCCTCGCCTCTTCATAATTAATTAGGTTTTCTCACTTAAGGCTCAGACGAGCATTTTTGAATAAATGATTAAGCCATCATTTAATCATTCTTCCACCAAAAAATCGTCAACTCTTCAGGAGTTCTTCGTATTTGCTCACGTGATTATATGGACACTACATGGTTGATCTACGGTCCCATGTAGTCGCTCCCTCCTTCGTCCCATGGTTAAACTTCTGACGAACCATGAATTGATCAAATTAGGGTTTCTGAATCTAAGGATCATCATTCCAGATTCCAACCTTAATAATTTTACGACGGACTCATGGTCATTAATTTTATTAATTATGATCGGTTCAACGACCAGTATTCTAACTAATATTTTTGGTACGCTGCCAATAAGCCATCAGATAAGCAACACATGCTCAGACGATCAAATATTCAACAATTCATCACATGAGCAACACTTGCTCAGATGATAAATATTTTCTCAAACCAAGGAATATTGATTCAACAATCAATATTCAACGATCCATCGAATGAGCAATACTTGCTCACTTCATCGTAAGAACTATACCTCTGTCTCATGACATGTTCAATTCATGAGTTTCAGAACATCATGTTCAACTCAACAACTACATGGACTCATCGTCCCATCAAACCACGAAGTCATCAATTGACTAACAAACCACGAGACGTCAATCGTGTCACTTGGGGGGATATCACTTAGAGTTTTGGCCCGGCGGTCTACGACACATGTGTTCAAACACACGATGGAATGTGAGCAAGTCGTGAAATCAATTGAAGGAATTCACGAGGTAGTGGGTGTAAAATCGACCAAGTCTCCACACGTTGAGCAACTGGTTTCAAACACGATCTCCACTTCCCCACTCATTAATTCTATCAACTGTCACACTTCATGGAATCATGGTGTCTAAAATTCCAACAATAGAAATAAGTCTCTGAATCATGATTGAATCATCAACATCAACGGTATCATCAATCTCACGTCTCATCGACAACACGAGATCATCAACCATCAATTGAGCAACTACTCTCATTTGAGCAATTTCAATCATTCAGAGCTTATCATATTCAGAATTCACACACCCACAATTTTTAATTACCATTGATTCCACACATTTCTCATCTTCCCTCCTCCAGATCAACCCATCCTCTATTGGGACCGAATTTACTCTGGAACGGTCATTGTCTTGATTTAGGCCGGAGTACTACAGATTGATCTCTCGAATCTAAAGCACCCCCTTTGCAGCGGTGCATCTGTGTGAGGTTTAACATTTCACCATCTATAGATTGGAGACCACAGTGGGAGATCATTCTCTCGGTTGCAATCTCACAATTCCACAAAGTGGTTGATCTCAGGTCAGGTTCCGTTACGAATCCTAACACAAACCGTGTTAGCACTAGCAACAAAAACAATCAGAATATCCCAGAGACAATTCCGACCTCCAACAATGATGGTGGTGACATTACTCCTCCTCACGCCGAAGGTCATCCACTTTCCGGACGACACTCTGAAGAAGTCAGGGGAGATCCACCACCTACCATTGTTGATCTTATCAAAGCGCAAGATACTCTTGCAAAGAATCAAACTGACATGGATTCTACACAGAAGGAGCTGTGTAATTATCTCAAAACTCTTACTGACAAGATGTCAGAGAAGACTCAAGAGAAGGTAAAGGAGTAGGAGAAATCCTCAGACGACGATCCTGAAGTAATTCCAATCCATACATTAGAAGACGACGAAGTCCACAAAACTGCTGCAGACAACTCATCAGCGAAGGGATCATCGAATTTCATCACTCGCGAGGATCTGGAACACCTTTTGGAGAACCGTGGAAAAGACAAAACATCACATGTCCATCATCATCAACCTCCTTATCCTGCCTCTACGCAGAGGATTCCACTCCCCAAAGGTTACGTTTCTCCAACCTTCACCTTATATGATGGAACTGGCAATGCTAGGGAACATGTCTCTCGTTTTCTCGAATCCCTGGGATAACATGAACACAATCATGTCGTCCGTCTCAAGGAGTTCTCAAAATCTCTGAAAGGCAGAGCATACACCTGGTACAACAACATCGCACCAGGTAATATCAACAGGAAAAATGGTTAACGCATTGTACAGGAAATACTTCTTCGTGTCAGAACAAGTCACCCTCTCCGACCTTGGAAGGATGTTTCAGAGGGTCAGTGAAAATCCCAATGATTATGTGAAAAGGTTCAGAGTCCAAGCTCTGGATTGTCATGACCCAAACGTCACGGAGCAACAACTGGTGGACTTGTGCATCAATGGCATGATCTCGGTCTACAAAGCCTTGCTAGAGAACCTTCGATTCCATACTTTCTTAGAGCTTCACGAAGCTGCGAAGAGGTCGGAAACCACTGCACCCGCTCTTTTGTAAAGAGAAAAGTCTACAAAGACTGAGGGTTCAAAAGACACTCGAGGAAGCAGGCGTTTGATCAACAAGCAGTACAACCTGCAACCTTCAACAAATGCTGTCGCGGAAGGGAGTAAGCAAAAAGCAGAACCACAGCACAAGCAGACTTCCTCCACCCATTCAAAGGCACACAAGAAGGAGAATTCGAAAATCCCTCCTCAGCATACGGAAGATCCAGAAGCACCTGATTTTCCCTTTTCAAGGGAAGAAGTTAATGAACTACTCGATGCCTGGATTCAAGATGGTGCAATCAAATTACCTTATGTCAAGAAGGAACCAACTGAAGAGGCCATGGAAAATCCTCGGTATTCCCGTTTCCATAGATACGTCAGCCATCCCACAAGTGATTGCAAAATTTTAAAGCGCATATTCAAGGAAAAGGTTGAATCAATAGAGCTCAACTTGGGGACTGAGGGAGTGCACAAAACCCCCCTCCCAGTCAGAACATTTACTATCTCTGAACCTCCTGTCAAGGAAGCGGTTCAATCTCTGATCGAACATGTAAGCGAGTTGTTATATCTTTCGAAAGCTCAAAGGAAAGACATGTTTGCTCCACTGAAACACATCGTGTCCGGAAAACGTCTGCTGATCCAAGAAACCACCACCGAATCTTCAGCCACCGACAAAGAAATGTATGACTGGGGACTGCTCACCACAGTGCACATTAAAGGAAATGAGTTCAAAAGGGCGTTCGTCGATGTTGGTACCGCTGTCAACATCATCCCTTTGAAAACTCCCAGAGCTGCCGGTATTACTCGACAGGAAGCCACCCACGCTTCCATAGCAATTAGGGACCACGAAGGAATCTCCAGAAACCATACGTCTTCATCACTCTCAAAGTTACGGAAAGATTGATCTGCACTGAGGTCAAGTTTTTCATAATCCGGGAAGACCCTGGGTACGACATGGTCCTTGGAAGAACTTGGATTCATGCCGGAAGGATAACGATGCCTTCAACATATCCTGTCATCGACAAGGATTCCGAGTCGGAAGACGAAGCAGAGGGCACACCACTGTTTGAGCATCTGGAAGAAGTAAAAACTCTGATGGGGCTTACGCAGGAACTTGGAGAAGATACGCACACCTTTGTCAAAAGGTTTCGAGCTCAGGCAAGTCTTATTCCTCCTCTTGATCCAATATTACCAATGTTCAAATACGGTACTATGGTCCAGGGACTTCTCCCCATGAACAATTTAGCAGTCATCAAAAGCTACGAGTGGGTAACTTCACCTCAGAAATATTACACTCAATGGTTGGGTTCAGAACTTCTTCAAATCGGTCGCTCCATCGAGAGGTTTATTGTTGAAGACTTGGCTAAGCATGATCAACACTATGATGGATACTCTATTCTGCGCGAGTGTCCATATGTGCCACAATCGTGGAATTCCATCAAACAGGGAATTCCGAATCAACGGAAGATATTCAAGGCACGATCGACCAAGCCTAACAAGTTTCATGAAGGGGACCTGGTTCTCAAAGCAGTTTATCGCGGTCTTCATTCTACAAGGAACTCCAATTGGGAAGGACCATTCATGGTCGCTGAGTCCGTGGTCGGAGGATACTACAAATTGATCAACACAGATGGCAAAACCCTACTGGTAATTCACGAAAATTGGCTCAAGGCGTTTATCTGAAATTATTGGACATTTAAGGTATTGGGGGTTCGAAGCATTCATGGCGTTGGGATTTAACATTTAGGATTTTCTTTCATTTGTATTTCAATTCCTCCAAAACATTTGCAATACTTGCAATCAGTATTTGAATTCATCAATTTATCAAAATTCAACTCATATTTCGTAAAAGAAAATCTCTATCAAATCTACAAGAAAATCCTTAACCATCAGTCAATCCAAAACCATCTAAATACCAAAACCCAAGTATAAACCTCACATCTCTCAGAAGTTCAGAAGTTCAAGAGATCAGCAAGAAAAGGTTTTTGCTCATCAGCATCCTTCAAGATTTGCAAAGCCGCCCTCTCCTTGTTCAACTCCTCGGTCAGCTTGGCAATCTTGTCCTCCTTCTCCTTCACAACATCATTGGGAAAGGGTATGTTCTTTTCACATGAATCCTTGATAACGTTTATTTGCTTACGAAGTGATGAGTGTTAAAAAGTGCATATTTCTATATATTTTTCTTGGCATTTAACTCATCTTTTGTGCATTAATTCTACATTTTATCCCATATTCTGTGTTTTCGTTTTTTTCAAGAATATATACTTTTCTTAATTAATTTTGCATTTTTAGGTACTAAATAAAGTCTGGTTATCTCACGGAGCGAAAAGAGCAAAGGAACGGCAAAGACTCTCGCTAGGAGGAAGCGAAGAATGATGTTTGCAAGAGCCGGATCAACTAGAAGTGGGCTTGAAGAGGAAGAATTGTTCTTAAAGAAGATATGGGCTTGACATACCCAAGACCCAAAACCCTTACCCAAATCCATTTCCATTATCCATACCCATTTCCATGAGATCCGTCAGATTGGATCCATCTTGTCATCCAACGGTCGCCTCATCATTGTGCATCAAAATCCGAAGCTCCTGTCAAACACTATAGTACCTAACTCCATCTGAAGCCGTCAGTTTTTTTGTATCTCATCATCCAACGGTCGTTCCTATCGCGCCGTTGGATCATTCCATCACCTTTTCATCATACGCTTTCGCTTCGCTGAGCATCAACCTTTGATACACCCGCCTCACACCCTAGCATCAGAAACCTACACTCTCAACCAAACGAACCCTAATCCCATTTCCATCGTTCTTTTCTCTTCTCTCCTCCCTCACCTCTGCAAAACTCTCTTCTCGTCTGCAACACCACCTCCTCCACTGTCTCCTCTGCCGCAACCATTTCTATCACTTCCACCACCTCCATCAGCTCAGTCCTTCCCCAAAAACCCATCCCTCTACTAGCCTAGAAATTTTACAAAACTCGCACCTCTTTCTCTGAACCCTAGGGTGTGGGATTTGTAAAACATCTCGAGCCAGTATTTCAGAGACGACAAGAGCAGCAACATTAGCAGAGGAGGAGAAGTACGAGCATGGGTCGAAGCAGAAATCACAGTGGGTGAGTTGAATTGAAAATTCCCAAAATCAAAATTAGGGTTTCAAAATTTAGGGTTTCTAAATTTTGGGGGAAAATATTGTACTATAAATTGAGAACATTGGGTGTATGTAAAACTTATGCCTGGGCTAGCCAGAGCTTCATCCAAGAGGACTGGACTAGCCAGTTTCTCAACTGTGTTATCTTCAGTTCATGTTTTGTTTGAATGCAATGTTGTTTCAAGTGTAATTTCCATGTTCTAAGCTCATAGCTAGGGTGATGAGGAAACCCTTTGAGCCATTGCTAAGTTTCATTCAGTTATAAACATAATTCTTGTTGTGCTTGAAATGTTTAGGATAGTCTTAATCAAAGCACTTTACATTTTGCTCTCACAGTGCATATCATGTATGCATTGTAGTTAGAACACCACCATGTGATTGTGCTACAGCTCATGCTTAATTGTCTTTTATGAATCCTCTGACTAGTTGTACTCTAAATCAGACAATTAGTACTTAGGATGAATACTTTAGTTGTGATTAGAACATCCTTTAGGTTGTTAAAACACCTAAGTGGCTTCTCTGTGGGTAGTTGCAGTGTGAGAGCCCAAACTACTACTAGGATTAGAATTATCTTAGTGCCTTTAGCTTCCTTTCTAACCCAACCCTTTGATAAGCAGCATGCATAGAACCTCCACTGCCATCTAGTTAGTCAGTTGATCCAAGAAGCTCACTGATAACTATACAAGGGACAAGATTTATGTGGAACTAGGATAACTTAGTCTAGGTGAAATGGTGGAATCTAATCCCTAGTCTTCACCCAAAATCCCTCTTTCCTTTACTGTTTCTTGTTTTTATTTGATTCCCTTTACTTCTTTGCTGTCACTTCACTGCCTTAGGCTCATTGCCTTTGTTTCATTAGATCATTGCCACTGCTACACTTAGAGATCTAGCTTAGCTAGGAAACCTTCAATCACACACACCTAGTCTCTGTGGTTCGACCCTGACTTGCACACATCTACTACAACAGACCCTGTGCACTTGCAGGTATAACAAGTAGGCTTCTTTCTTGCTCTTATTTTACACTCTTAAAAGCCTACCAAGTTTTTGGCGCCGCTTCCGGGGACTGGTGCTGTGTTGAAGTTGTTTTCTTGCTTACATTCCTGCATCATAACTTGCATATTCATCTTTGCATTGCATTCCTGCATGAGCATTTAGTGTAGCATCTAGTGTAATTTTCCTGTTCTTTGTAGCTTGCTCTTAACTGATAACTCTGTTGAGTAAAAGGTGCCTTCTCCAACTGACTTGTTGCTTTCCAAGGACCTGTTGCTGCTTTACCTGCTGCTGCCTGTGGTGCTGCTGCCAACAGCTGTTGTTGCTGAAGCTGTTGCCCCTGCTGTTGTTGCTGTGACCTTGCTGTGAGGGCCACAAACTGACTGGTGCTGCTGCTGTTTCCTGCCAGGCCAAGCCTGTTGCTGTTGATGAGTTGATCTGGTGTTGTTGTCTGCTGCTGCTGTAGCTAGACCAAAACATAACTAGGCTACACAAGCTAAGGAAAAGAACAAGGCCCAACTGGGCTGTGCAACTAAAAACAGAGCAGTTGGGCTGTGCTTAAGCAAGTAAGCCTAAACCCATTAAGAGAACCCAACCTATGGGCTTCCGTTTTTAATTTGTGGGCTTGTAATAATTTTTTCCATTTTTTTTGTTGGGCTTGTAATTTAAGTTAACTTTTGGGTTTGTATTTGAGCTTAACTGTGGGATTTCCCTACCAAAATTTTGGGTTTCAAAAACCCAACAAACAACCTAAACAAGTTTAACTGAACCTACCAACTCAGCTGGGCTTCGTTAGTTTCTGGGCTTGCTGAAATCGTTAGTGGGCCGTGTACCCAAACTCTAGGCCGAAAGTTGGGCTCTGTTTCACAACAATTTTTCCAAAACCCAACAGTGGGCTTGGCCTTTTATCCCATAAAACCAAAGTTTTCAAAACCCAATAAACCAAAGTGTTTTCTTTTCCCATTAAGTCCAAATTTTCTAAAACCCATTAAAAACCAAATTTCTTTTTCAAACCCGACAAAACCAAATGTTACCCATAAAAACCAAATTTTTCCCAAAAATCCAAACCCATTAAAAACCAAATTTTGGGATTTGTAACATAGTTACTTAGCTTTTGAGCCCAATCATGTCTAGATCTTGGTCTACAGTTGGGGAATACAACAAATCCCTTAGAGGACTTGCGTATGGACATACTTCACGTCATGAGCCTCCCATAGACCATGATGTCAATAGTTATAGGAATTATTATGGACATTTTCAAAGTCCCGAGCCTCAATACATGAACCCTAATGACTATTCACACATGCATCGTTCACTACAACGTGAAAATGAACATTTTGCTAATGCCTCACTCACACAATCATCTCTTGTGGATCAATTAGAAGCTCGAATCGCAACTTTAGAAATGCAATCACATGAAGAATCTGTCACATCTAATTTTCTTAGGCAACCTGAAATCTATGCATGTCCAGCATGTGGTAGTTTAGACCACCCTGTTGAGAATTGTCATATTTTGCATAATTTTAGGCAATCTAGAGAAAATCCAAGGTATGAAATGCCCATAAATTGTGAGGCTGGTAGTCATTGGGACCATAATCAAACCTTTGAGGGTTGCGATCAATCTTTTATAAACCCTAATGACCATGCACACATGTACCAATCACCACAATTTGAACATGAAGAATTTTGTACTCCCATGAATTTAGACTCCACCATAGAAGCTCTCAGTGAGCTAAACTTTGATAGATCTACATCACGAATTCAGGCGAAGTTAGATCAGATTTTGCTTCACCTACAAAAGGAGGAAATTCATGAGGAAATGTATGTTGTCCCTAATGAAGTGTCTAGTCCTATTCATGTAAATGATGTTGAATATGAACCTAATTTAGAGGAACATGAATCGACTAATGACACCACCACTGTTAATGAGGACCAATATGCATGCTACCATGATGATGATTATGATGATTATGATGATATGTTAGAAGAACATGAAAATATTGTGGAACCTGTTGGTTCAATAACATATGGCTTCTCGCCCTCGACCTTCATGAATGTTGTTTTTTCTAATACTCATTGTAATTCATATGATTTTGATATTGACATGGGATTCGTACAATTATTCTGTGAAGATGAGCATGACATAGGAATAGTTGAATCTTCTGTAGACACTAATGTTATTATGCATGAAAATATATTTGATGTGTCTGATTCTCTACCTAGGTCACATTGTGATATTTCTCCTGATTTGCCGATGCATGAGAATAAATTTGTTGATGATGTTGATTCTGATTGTGGACTTGCTAATTTATTTGATGAATGTGAGCATGTTGTGACACTTGTAGAAGACTTAGGAGATATTGATTTGATTAATAATGATGTGCCTATCGTCCTGCCTGAGTCACAATCGAATGGCCTTCCACCCAACCTAGATTTGGTTTGTACCGATATTGTCAAACCAACTTTTCTGAAAATGCCCAACCTAGGTTTGGAACTGTGTGCTTCCCAAGTCCTCTTGGACTATTTTGCATCTAAGTATAATACTTTTGAGGAACCACAGTTGTAATTAGCATGTTTGCCCGTCCCTAGCAAAGTTCATTTCGAGTTAGACCTTGTGCATGATGAACCCCCAAAACTGCGAGATTTTGTATCCAAAATTTTATCTGTTGAAAAATCCAGGTTTGGGGGTAGCTCATTTTGTTTCACAGTTTCACTTGCGTTTCTTTCCTGTTATATTTGTGTGAAGCTGTTGAAACCTCTACACTTTGTCTTTTGGGTTGATCCTCAACTCTTTAGATTGTTAGTGTATGGTGAATTTTTTGTATATAATCCAGTAGATAAAAATTTTAAAAATCCTTTTGTTCCTTTTGTATATATTTTGCTAATCCAATATGATCTCGGCTGAAATATGTTGGATTTTTGCCTTGAATAACGGAGTTCTAATCTTGCTTTCGCCGACATCCGGGTATTCTCTTTCCTTTTTCTCTACTCAACATGATCCTCTTCATATGTTGTATTATAATTCTTTTTATTCATCTTTTGAAACATTGAGGATAATGTTTAGTTTAGGTTTGGGGGTATAAAGTAGATACCATGATAATATGCCATAATTGAAAACAAGAACTCATGCTATATTGAAAAAATTGAACTCTTCCTTTTTGAAAAAAATGAAAAAATCAAAATGAAAAAATTAAAAATTGAAAAAAACATAAAAATGGAGCTCATTTACCTTGAAATGTTGACTCTTGTGCAAATATGTATTTTTATTAGGATTCTTAGTCTAGATATTTAGGCACCCTGATTCTAGCACAATTCACATAGTGATAAGAAACTTGCGCGCGCACGATCTACCAATACATGTATAGCCTCATCCTTGAGGTGTTCTATCGGAAGTTTTAGTTGCCAATCACTTTAGAATACTGAACGAAACTTGACTAGCTTGTTCTTTGGTTGGTTGGGATAGAAGGTGGAGGTTACATTAAGAAAGACAACCATCGAATTTAACTGGGTGCATCAAAAAGGGCTACCTCTTGCAAAGTGTCATGTAATTTTTTGTTTCTTTTTGTTATGTATCAAAAGAGCTACCATATGTAAAAATCAATTCGTTCTTCAAAAAAAAAAACAAAAAAAAAACGATGTATATATTCAGAAAAAAAAAATAAAAAATAAAAAATAAATAAAAAATAAAAAATCAAAAAAATCAAGTATTTAGCAATTCCATTCTCTCTTGTCTAAAAATAAAAGAGAGTAGTCAATGTAAATAAGAGTCATGTAAAGAGTCATCTTTTGTGTTTTTGTGTTATAAGCAAGGAAGGGTGTATGCCATTGATGTACAACGCGAGTAATTGTGAAATACCTCCAACTCATTCACAATTCTCGTAAAGTCCGGACAACTAGCTAGATTTCGACCTTGGTTCTTAGCCTGAGAAACCATCTCTTGGTGATTAGTAGTCATAACATCCGATCTTTCTTTACACATGTGTAGATACACTTTACACTCTTATCACATGTCTTTATTTGTTATCAGTGCTAGGATTGTGCCTTAGATAGCTAGATTGACATCTCCATTTTGCTGTGAGCTTAAACTGTCTTGCACATGTCACATTTGATGGAATATGAGCTTATATTTTGTCATAGAACTTTGTAGGTACGTTCTAAGCAAACCTTCACGAGACTTCACTCGTCCACTAGGGACACTTAGTGGTTTAAAAGGCTTATTGCATACGCTAAATGCATTCGAGAGACCAACGACAGTGGTGTAGGTAGGATTTCCTTAGTTTTGTTTTACTTGAGGACAAGTAAAATTCAGGTTTGGGGGTATTTGATGAGTGCTAAAAAGTGCATATTTCTATATATTTTTCTTGGCATTTAACTCATCTTTTATGCATTAATTCTACATTTTATCCCATATTCTGTGTTTTCGTTGTTTTCAAGAATATATAATTTTCTTAATTAATTTTGCATTTTTAGGTACTAAATAAAGTCTGGTTATCTCACGGAGCGAAAAGAGCAAAGGAACGGCAAAGACTCTCGCTAGGAGGAAGCGAAGAATGATGTTTGCAAGAGCCGGATCAACTAGAAGTGGGCTTGAAGAGGAAGAATTGTTCTTAAAGAAGATATGGGCTTGGCATACCCAAGACCCAAAACCCTTACCCAAATACATTTCCATTATTCATACCCATTTCCATGAGAGCCGTCAGATTGGATCCATCTTGTCATCCAACGGTCGCCTCATCATTGTGCATCAAAATCCTAAACTCCTGTCAAACACTATAGTACCTAACTCCATCTGAAGCCGTCAGTTTTTTTGTATCTTATCATCCAACGGTCGTTCCTATCGCGTCGTTGGATCATT
This sequence comes from Papaver somniferum, assembly GCF_003573695.1. Classification (NCBI taxonomy): domain Eukaryota; kingdom Viridiplantae; phylum Streptophyta; class Magnoliopsida; order Ranunculales; family Papaveraceae; genus Papaver; species Papaver somniferum. The sequence goes on along the minus strand of NC_039364.1, from coordinate 163,831,665 downwards.
CCATCACCTTTTCATCCTACGCTTTCGCTTCGCTGAGCATCAACCTTTGATACACCCGCCTCACACCCTAGCATCAGCAGCCTACACCCTCAACCAAACGAACCCTAATCCCATTTCCATCGTTCTTTTCTCTTCTCTCCTCCCTCACCTCTGCAAAACTCTCTTCTCGTCTGCAACACCACCTCCTCCACTGTCTCCTCTGCCGCAACCATCTATCACTTCCACCACCTCCATCAGCTCAGTCCTTCCCCCAAAACCCATCCCTCTACTAGCCTAGACATTTTATAAAACTCGCACCTCTTTCTCTGAACCCTAGGGTGTGGGATTTGTAAAACATCTCGAGATAGTATTTCAGAGACGACAAGAGCAGCAACATTAGCAGAGGAGGAGAAGTACGAGCATGGGTCGAAGCAGAAATCACAGTGGGTGAGTTGAATTGAAAATTCCCAAAATCAAAATTAGGGTTTCTAAATTTAGGGTTTCTAAATTTTGGGGGAAAACATTGTACTATAAATTGAGAACATTGGGTTTATGTAAAACTTATGCCTGGGCTAGCCAGAGCTTCACCCAAGAGGACTGGACTAGCCAGTTTCTCAACTGTGTTATCTTCAGTTCATGTTTTGTTTGAATGCAATGTTGTTTCAAGTGTAATTTCCATGTTCTAAGCTCATAGCTAGGGTGATGAGGAAACCCTTTGAGCCATTGCTAAGTTTCATTCAGTTATAAACATAATTCTTGTTGTGCTTGAAATGTTTAGGATAGTCTTAATCAAAGCACTTTACATTTTTCTCTCACAGTGCATATCATGTATGCATTGTAGTTAGAACACCACCATGTGATTGTGCTACAGCTCATGCTTAATTGTCTGTTATGAATCCTCTGACTAGTTGTACTCTAAATCAGACAATTAGTACTTAGGATGAATACTTTAGTTGTGATTAGAACATCCTTTAGGTTGTTAAAACACCTAAGTGGCTTCTCTGTGGGTAGTTTCAGTGTGAGAGCCCCAACTACTACTAGGATTAGAATTATCTTAGTGCCTTTAGATTCCTTTCTAACCCAACCCTTTGATGAGCAGCAGGCATAGAACCTCCACTGCCATCTAGTTAGTCAGTTGATCCAAGAAGCTCACTGATAACTATACAAGGGACAAGATTTATGTGGAACTAGGATAACTTAGTCTAGGTGAAATGGTGGAATATAATCCCTAGTCTTCACCCAAAATCCCTCTTTCCTTTACTGTTTCTTGTTTTTATTTGATTCCCTTTACTTCTTTGCTGTCACTTCACTGCCTTAGGCTCATTGCCTTTGTTTCATTAGCTCATTGCCACTGCTACACTTAGAGATCTAGCTTAGCTAGGAAACCTTCAATCACACACACCTAGTCTCTGTGGTTCGACCCTGACTTGCACACATCTACTACAACAGACCCTGTGCACTTGCAGGTATAACAAGTAGGCTTCTTTCTTGCTCTTATTTAACACTCTTAAAAGCCTACCACGAAGCCATTTTGCGTTGAGGCCAAGTCTTTCTGAATTCTCCAAGTTAAACTCCCAATCAAAGGGTATATCCGGAGTCACGGTATTCCTGGGTCTCGTATGCATATCACTCACGACACGCAAGATAACGCCTACTTTCATGGTTAAAGCATAAGCACGCCCAGAGTTCCTGTCAACGATCATGTGGCCAAACTTCTTCCACATCGTCTCGTACAAGCGTGCATATCCAATGGGAACGCTGAATCCACCGACCAGTTCATGATACGGGAGTGAAGTGTTAAAGGGAGGATCGAAAGCAACCCTGCAGTTGGATATTCATACACTATTATACGGTTCTCAGTCGCTGGAGCAGCTTCCACGACCAAAGCAACAGTTCCTTCGGTATTCTATGATGCTATCTCGGTTTCTTCTATCGCTGAGGCAACAAGCATCTGGTTTTCCATAACATCAGCAGCGACCATATCATGGCCTCAAAGTACAGGAATGGTTGTATCTTCATCAATAACTTTGGAAGGGTTAGAGTTGTCATCATTGGCTCCAGTATCCTCAACTTCGGTATTTAGCACCTAATACGAAGATTACATGAGGTTAGAGTCACGAAGCCAAAGGAGATTATGAAACAAAGTATACCCTCAAGGCAATATCATCAAAGTTCATCATAATACATTCAAGGCACAAGCAAATAACATGAAAGTCATGAAAACACATTTTACGATGAGTCCGTCTAAAGAAACTGAACTCTTCCCTGTACTAAGAGACGAACTGGGAGCAATATACGAGGAATCTTAGGATGGGTCATATGCACTTCACTTCGTATGGATGTCCTCTATGACATGTCAAAATTTCATGACAATCCGATGAACGAGCGAGTATATGTGGCCAAAATATCAAGTGACGTGCAATCTGAAAAAGTTCTGGAAGTCTCCTGGAAGTTTACTATTTCGCCTTTTTCAGGCTCTGAACGTGCTCAAAATTTAAAAAGCTTCTTTGATAAAGCTTGGAAATTTTACTTGCTTGAATTTAAACATGCAGATCATCAAAATCCGACTCCGGACGAAGATTCTACAGCGTTTCTACTAAAAAGCTGGGTTCTGAATTTTCTGACGACAAAATTCGACTAAGTTTTCACATATTCACATGGGTTCTCATTCATTCATTTACAAGTCAGCACTTTTATACTTCTATGAAGAATGTACAGGATATATACTTACTTGAGGAGTCTCCAAAGTGTCCAAGGGATTGGAATTGTCCACATCAACGACAAGAGGAACATCACTTCCATCCGACTCCGAATCTTGGGAATTACCTACATTCCCATTCCCAGAGGATGATTGAGTTCCAGAATTCTCCATATCCATGACGACATCCTCCTGTACACGTCCTTTACAATCAATATTTTCATCTATGAAGCACCCCATTTGAACATGTGAAGAAATACTTACAGTTTCTTCGTCACTCAAATCAGCGATTGCTTGTTCAGTAGCAGAAAATTGAAGACCTTCAAGACTTGATGGAGTAAAATTCTGCAACAAAATTAACAACATTTGCTTCATGATTCTAATTCTAATAGCCATGAAAGTCACAGTGAGAAATATTGGGAACTCACCAAAGAACGAACTGGGGACTTCACGATATTAGGTAACAACTTATAACTTTTGTTCCTTCCTTCTCCGCCGTGAACAACTTCTCCAATATCTGAAAAATCTGCATGGATTCGAGGTATTACGCTACGACCGTCCTGTAAAGAATTCAATAACATGATCAGAATACAGTTACCCTGGTTTCATAAAATACATGTGGAGAACCTTACTTGAGAACATCCTGGAGATAATTTTCGTTTATCACCGGAAAGGTACTTCAGTCTTGGTCGACCAGAGATCATCTCAGCAGATGGAGGAATCTTCACTGGAGGCTGACTAACTGTCACGAATTCATGCAATCTCTCGAATTGTTGATGCCAGAATTCTATATAACCTGGGGTTACATATGCAAATCTATCAGAACCAGGAAACCAGTAACTACTCCCTTCCACGTGAGTGTGATCTAAATGAGACGCAAGCTGATCAACCGATGGTTTCCTTCTCCGGATAGTTGGAACACATTGATCCATACCCATTTTTCGAGCCGCCCTATCAATGTTGTATTCTTCTATGTCCCACTCTCCATGCATAACGGATAACAAGTGACCAGGAGTACAACTTAACATGAAGGATCTCTCACCATCATTCAGGTTCACACCAGATTTTAGAGTCGTGCTCTCTCCAGTATTGAAAGTCACTGGTTGGGAAACATAATCAGGAACCGACACCCACGGACGAAAGTCGAACTCCGATTCTTCATCCAACACATCAATGAGGCGTGCTTTAGACTGAGGCTGCTTTGTAGACCAACGCATGATTCAGGCATTATCTTTCTCGGCAAAGATGTGACGGGCATCATATTTGGTCCTTGCAGGATATTAGGTTGGATAGGTGCATAATTCTTGAAGTGCTCCCACATCAAAGCTTGAAGAAACATCGTGTTAACATAACACTCAATCTTCATGAAGCCATTCGACACGCTGGAATCTAACACTAAGGAGTCTAAGTTAGAATACAAGGAACCCAGGAATAAGCTACCTATTGGGAGTTTCTCACCTTGAGCCATCTTAATAGCAAAAGGGATTACGAAAGGCTTCAACAAATGTCCACTGTCTTCGAATATGTCTCTGGATAACCATAAGCATAAGAAAGCGGCAACAGGTAACATACCGGTGATGAGACTATCAGAAACTTCATCTCTTGGCCACCAATGTGTCAACCAATGGGGATAACAACCTTTACTACCAGACGCCTTGTTCACTTCTTCCATCGCAGCTTCAGAGTGTCAAAAACCACTTTTTCCCCATCCGAAAGACCTCCAGAGAAACTACCTGTAATCGGGAGATGCATCAAAGCAGCCACATCTTATAAGGTAACACTAAATTCTCCCCACCTACATATGAAGGTGTGAGTGGGAACACACCAACAAGCCATCAAAGCCACGATACTTTTCACATCATGATTAATAGACAAGTCTCCCGAAGCTTGAATAGCTCTCGTCACTCGTGCCTGGTCGAGCATAGCCCTGACATGAGGGAAACCCAACATATGCCTCGCCCATCCAGAATTTTTTTCCAAAGGGCGTCGAGAAAGCTTAAACTCTATGGTCGATGCAAGGTAAAGCCCTCGTTCGATACAAAGACGTATTATCATCTTCGGGGTCACCAATTTATTTAGAGTCACAATACTAGGGTTGATCAGAAGACGATATACTGGGGATTTGAGATATGCTTCAGCTCCTTTTGGATCCTCCTCAAAGAACACGTCGTCTATATTAGGAATGTTCTTCACGCCAGTGGCATCCTCCTCTTCCTCACCAATGGAGGTCTCGTCCATGCATGCATCATCCCTGGATATGTCATCATCAGTATGCGATTCGTCCCTTGAAGTATCGTTGGCCGAGGAATTGGTCATTTTTGCTAAAAACAACTGCAAAGTCCACATTACATTCTACTTCAGTATGCTGTCCAGACATGAATCAAGGAAATACGACAAAAATGGTAACTCTTAACTCTTACCTTTTGTACTTCCACTAACAATAGTGATAGTAACGGTAGAGTTAACACCTCAAAATCGTTCGTCTCTTCGAAAACTGCAAAAGCGAACGAAACTTTATTAATTTCGAAACTGATTTTTCATAAAATCACGGACACAATTTTCATAATGTGAACATTCACACAACTGACCTATGAAGTTTACAACAATAAAATATTTCATCATAAATATATTGTCTATCTTCGAAGGTTCCTCAAAACCCACGTTTCTGATTTTTCAAAAAAAAAAACATCAATTAATGCAACATTTCTTACATAAATTCTCAAGGATTTTATCTAATGAAAAAAAATTCATGCAAATAAAATATACCATCATATTTTGCACAATATATGTCACGGCTGCATATATAAAAAATAACTATTTTTCCTTCGTATCGTCATTATTTGTCTTTAAAACGAAGGTTTATTTCAAAAAATATTGTGAAAGCTCACATCTCATACATATGATAAAGTTTTGTATTTACATGAAAGCTCATAAGCAAAATTTTATCACTGGACACAAGTTCACCATACATATTTTCCTTCGTGTCATCGTTATTTGTCTTTAAAACGAAGGATTATTCCGATTTCATGAAAATTCACTTCTTTTATGATAAAACCTTGGTACACATGAAAGCTCATAAACTAAGTTTTATCACTGGACCTAGGGTCATATAAAAAAAATCTCTTCTAAGTCAGGGATTATTGTTAGTTTTCAAAACTAACGATCGAACGAACATACGTTTTCAAAAAAAAAAAACGAGGGTTTTTTCTTCATAAAACTCACACTAATATACACACATGTATATGGCTTCATCATGATCAAAGCATGAACAACCCATGATACTCATGGACATCAGAAAAAAAAAAAAAAACGCACCTGGTCGGCGGAAATTTGGCCGGCGACAACGGCGACGGCGGCGCTGATCGGCGGAGAACTTCTCCTTCTCCTGTTGACGTGAAGGTGGTGGAGGGGTGATGGAAGCACTGGTCGTGAAGTTAAAAAAATGTATTAATACCTTTTATATCAATTTTATTTTCAAAACCTAATTTTCTAAGGATTTCCTTATTGGGCCCGACCCGCGAATCCTAACCGACCACGGACTCGTCGTCCAAACCAGCGGTTCAACACCAATTTATGCTCATCAAACGACGCTCCAATCATGAAATTGAAGCCTTCATCAAGTCGTGGTTTGCTCATGTTCTCTAAATCCGGTAACGTCTCAACTTACGACTAAGTTCAATTACTGGTATTATTATTTATGGTCGGAAAATCACCATTTAATGCTGACTGAGGAACACAACTTTCCTCAGTAAGCAGGGGACTTAATGTAGATGGTGGATTTTCGACAAGGGCTAAAAATCGTAATCTCATAATTATACGAAGCTCTGATTCAGCAATCAGACGTGGGTATCGAGACACGGGTCTCTCATCGAATTCTCAACGGAGAGTACTTTCTCTTAGAGTACATGTAGATATGTAGTCTCACGACTGGACAACGACATATCTGATGAATACTGAATACTTTCAGTGATTATTTCTATATAATATCACGAGATGGACGGCTCCTAGACAACTTGCTCTGCTAGTATAGAGCGATAACGTCTTCAGGAACAAACAACAAGTTTACCCTGACTATATAAAGGATATGATTTACTGACAAGCTCATATCGGGATAATTAATGCTCCTATACAGGCTGCTCTGCTAGTATAGAGCCACAAAGTTAATTATTCCTAATTAAGATTAATTCCGTCGTGACATTCACTACTGAATTCCCAGAATAATCTATCATTGCTCCTATTCCATGGTCGAATCCACGACTGGTCCTATGGAATGACAATAACAATTGCTCATATTCCATGGTCGAATCCACGACTGGTCCCATGGAATGGCAATAAACAAATTTTTTGATTCTATGATCGAATCCACAACTTGATCTCATAGAATAGCAATAACTATATTATCTCATTACTCTGATTTCGTGATTGAATCCATAACTGGTCTCATAAACGGTAATAGATAAATCTTAATTACTGCGATTCTATGGTCGAATCTACGATCGCATGGAATGGTAATGCTCACTTTATTATTCTGAATTCGTAGCCGAATCCTCAGCTGATCTTATGAATTAATAATAAACATCTTATTGCTCAGTTTTGTGAATTATTCTCCACCGAATTCCACAATTAGTAATAAATAATCAACAATCGGGCGTCTGAGCTACCTCTAAGTAAGCTCCGATTCAAATGGTGAAGGTGTATTCAACGACGATACACTAACAGTCACCACACGAACGAGTGTTTCAAAATACAACGAAACGATGAACCTATGCAACATAGAGAAGAAAATAATAAATAATTAAAAATATTGACCAGGGTGCTGGGAGCACGGACACACGACCGACCGACCGTGTCGTGGTCAATCCCACGCCAGTTTTATATTTTTAATGCATTTTTATTATTTTCCATGATTTGATGAAAATTCTCTCATTTTATCAAATCTCCTTCGTCTCGAGGAAACTCCTCGGTTTCATGGTACTTCCATAAATCCATAAAAAAATATAAAATTAAGGAAAGGAGTGTGGTGCGTGACCATTGGCCAACCGGCCATGCCTTGGTCCAAACCGGCCCCACACCCCACGGTTCCTTATTATTTTATTATTATTATTATTTCTCTAATTTCATGAAAAAACTCCTTGATTTCATGGTATTTTTGCACAAATCATCATATAATAATAAAATAAAATTATGAAAACTTGTGGGACCGGGCCACTAGCCTGCCGGCCATGCCCTATCCGGTCCCACACGTCCTTTGCTTTATTATTTTGTTATTATTTATCCTATTTTTCCTTGAATTCATCAAATTCCTTGATTTTATGGTATTTCTCTCAAATTAGGAAAAATTCCCTCAAATCATCAAAAATACCTAAAAATATTAAAAAATTAGGGAAACTCGTGGGACCGGGCCATAGCCGGCCGGCCGCGCCTCCACTATCCCACACGCCCTTGTTTTTATTATTTTAATATTTTTTTCTTCCCTGAACTCATGAAAACTCCTTCAATTCATGGAAACTCCCTAAATTCATCAAATTTCTCAAAATTCATGAATTTTTCATAAAATCATCAAAATATTATAAAATTAAGGAAAAGGCACCACGAGACCGTGGTCACGACCGGACGACCATGCCTTGATCACGGCGGTCCCACGCCTCCTCATTCCTTATTTTATAATTATTTTTCATCATCTCATGGTGTTTTCCTCAGTTTCGTCGAAACACTAATTTTGGCATATTTTCTCTAATGGATGCTCAATTGCACGCCAGAAAATATCAAAATTCTCAGGACTGAGACGCGGACGCCTTGGGGACACGAGCACGCTACTTTGACCGACCAAGATTGGCTCTTTGGCTCACGGAAGCCGGTCCCATCAATTTTCACAATTTTGGCCTAATTTGCACAATTGCTCGTATTAGGTCCAAAACTCTTCCAAACACTTTGGATTTTCATGAAGTGATCGTCAGGAGGTCACGTGACAACCCAGGGCCGGTTTCGTGACTCCATGGTCGGTCCCTCGCCTCGTCATAATTAATTAGGTTTTCTCACCTAAGGCTCAGACGAGCATTTTTGAATAAATGATTAAGCCAGCATTTAATCATTCTTCCACCAACAAATCGTCAACTCTTCAGGAGTTCTTCGTATTTGCTCACATGAGCATATGGACACTACATGGTTGATCCACGGTCCCATGTAGTCTCTCCCTCCTTTATCCCATGGTTAAACTTCTGACGAACCATGAATTGATCAAATTAGGATTTCTGAATCCAAGGATCATCATTCCAGATTCCAACCTTAATAATTTTACGACGGCCTCATGGTCATTAATTTTATTAAATATGCTCGGTTCAACGACCAGTATTCTAATTAATATTTTTGGTACGCTGCTAATAAGCCATCAGATGAGCAACACATGCTCAGACAATCAAATATTCAACAATTCATCACATGAGAAACACTTGCTCAGATGATAAATATTTGCTCAAACCAAGGAATATTGATTCAACAATCAATATTCAATGATCCATCGAATGAGCAATACTGGCTCACTTCATCGTAATAACTATACCTCTGTCTCATAACATATTCAATTCATGAGTTTCAGAACATCATGTTCAACTCAGCAACTACATGGACTCATCGTCCCATCAAACCACGAAGTCATCAATTGACGTCAATCGTGTCACTTGGGGGGGATATCACTTAGGGTTTTGGTCTGGCGGTCTACTCCACGTGTGTTCAAACACACGATGGAACGTGAGCAAGTCGTGCAATCAGTTGAAGGAATTCACGAGGTAGTGGGTATAAAATCGACCAAGTCTCCACACGTTGAGCAACTGGTTTCAAACATGATCTCCACTTCCCCACTCCTTGATTCCATCAACTGTCACACTTCATGGAATCATGGTGTCTAAAATTCCGGCAATATAAATAGGTTTCTGAATCATGATTGAATCATCAGCATCAACGGTATCATCAATCTCACGTCTCATCGACAACACGAGATCATCAACTCATCAATTGAGCAACTAATCTCATTTGAGCAATTTCAATCATTCAGAGCTTATCATATTCAGAATTCACACACCCACAATCTTTGATTACCATTGATTCCACACATTTCTCAGCTTCCCTCCTAGAGATCAACCCATCCTCTATTGGGACCGAATTTACTCTGGAACGGTCATTGTCTTGATTTAGGCCGGAGTACTACAGATTGATCTCTCGAATCTAAATCACCCCCTTTGCAGTGGTGCATCTGTGTGAGGTTTAACATTTCGCTCGGTTCGAGGAGTCTCCTTCGTACGGTCGTCTCCTCAATTCCTTAAAAGCCAGCAAATCGTTTTTCCCCATCTACAATAGGTGATGAAGTTGCTGGTCGTGGAAAAAAAAGAAAATAAAGGGATTAATTCCCTTTTATAACAATTTTTATTTCCAAAACCTAATTTTACAAGGATTTCCTTATTTGGGCCCGACCCGCGAATCTTAAAAGACCAAGGTTCCATCGTCCAAACCAGCGGTTCAACGCCACTTTATGCTCATCAAACGATGCTCTATCATTCCACTAAGATCTTCATTCTAGTCATGGTATGCTCGCACTATCAAAATCCGGTAACGTCTTAACTTACCACTAAGTTCAATTACTTATATTGTTTATGACCGGAAAATCACCATTCAATGCTGACTGAGGAACACGACTTTTCCTCACTAAGCAGGGGACTTAATGTAGATGGTGGATTTTCGACAAAGGCTAAAATCGTAAACCCATAATTATACGAACTCGTGATCCAGCAATCAGATGTGAGTATTGAGACACGGGTCTCTCATCGACTCTGACTGAGAATACTCTCTCTCAGAGTACATGCAGATATGTAGTCTCTCGGCTGGACAACGGCATATCTCATGAATACTGAACACTTCAATAATTATTTCTATATAAAATCACGAGATTGACGGCTCCTAGACAGTTTGCTCTGCTAGTATAGAGCGATAACATCTTCAGGATACAAACAACGAGTTTCCCTGACTATATAAAGGATATGAAGCTCCAGCAAGCTCATGTCAGAATAATTAATGCTCCTAGACATCTTGCTCTGCTAGTATAGATCCATAAGTTAATTATTTCTAAATTCTGATTCATCCACTGAATTTCCGAAAATATTCAAATATTTTCGCAGTATTTCGTTACTTCAATCTATGGTTCTTCCCAACAGAATTCCATGGGTTAGTAATAAATATTCAACACACGGGCATCTGAGCTACCTCTGAGTAAGCCCCGGCTCAAAAGGTGCAAGTGTACTCAATGATGATACACTAACAATCACTGCACGAACGAGTATTTCAAAATACGACGAAACGATGAATCTATGCAAATAGGAAAGAAAATAATAAATAATTAAAATATTGACCAAGGCGCCAAGGGATTGGGCTCATCGACCGGCCGGATGTGTCGTGGCGAATCCCACGCCAGTTTTATATTTTATCATGTTTTTTGTTATTTTCCTTGATCTTATGAAAATCCTTTCATTTGAACAAATATCCTTCGTTTTGAGGAAACTCCTCAGTTTCATGGTGTTTCCTTCGCACGAAGAAAATAATATAAAATTGGGAAAAACATTGTGGAGTCGTGATTATTGGCCAACCGGCCATGCCTTGATCCCGGCCGGCCCCACACCTCATGGTTCCTCATTATTTTATTATTATTTCCGTAATCTCATGAAAACTCCTTAATCTCATGGTATTTTCACAAAACCATGAAAATATAATATAAAATTAGGAAAACTCGTGGAACCGGGCCCCAACCGGCCGACCATGCCTCAGCCGGTCCCACACGCTCTTTATTTTATTATTATTTTAAGGTTTCCTTGATCCCATGAAATTCCTTGATTTCATGGTATTTCTTTCAAATTATGAAAATTCCTTCAAATCATGGAAAATAATACACAAAAATTACATAAAATTAGGGAAACTTGTGGGACCGGGCCCTAGCCGGCAGGCCATGCCCTAGCCGGCCACATACGCCCTTATTTTAATATTATTTGCTTCCTTGATCCCATGGAAATTCTTTCACTTTAAGGAAACTCCTTAATTTTAACGAAATTCCTTGATTTCATGATATTTTCATAAAATAATGAAAAATATTATAAAATTAGGAAAAGGCACCATGGGACCGAGGTCACCGGCCGGCCGGCCGTGCCTTGGCTCCAGCGGTCCCATGCCTCATATTCCTTCATTTTATAATTATTTTTTTCCTTCATCTCATGAAGTTTCCTCAATTTCAGCAAAACCCTGATTTTATTGTATTTTCTCAAATGGTTGCTTAAACGCACGCCAAAAATATCAAAATTCTCAAGACTGAGACGCGGACGTGTTGACGATGTGAGCATGTTACCTTGACCGACCAAGGTTGGATCTTTGGTTCGCAATGATCCGGTCCCACGTATTTTCATGGTTTGACCTAATTTGCGCAATTGCACGTATTAGGTCCAAGACTCTTCCAAATAATTTTGAAATTTCATGAAGTGATCATCATTCGATCCCACAACCATCCAGGGTTGGTTTCATGACCCCTTGGTCGGTCTCTCACCTCTCCATAATTAATTAGGTTTTATCACCTAAGGCTCAGACGAGCATTATATGAAAAATGATTGAATCAGCATTTGATCATCTTTTTACCAACTCTTCAAGGGGTCTTGGTATTTGCTCACGCGAGCATATGGACGCTACATGGTTGACCCACAGTCTCATGTAGCCGGTCCTCCTTCATTCCATGGTTAAATTTTCAATAAACTATCACTCGGTCATCAATTGATCAAATTAGGGTTTCTGAGTCCAAGGATCATAATTCCAGATTCCGCTAACAATTTTACGACGATCTCATGATCACCATTTTATTATACTCGGTTCAACTACCAGTATTCTAATTAATGTTTTATTTCGGTCACACTGCCAATAATTCATCAGACGAGCAACACTTGCTCAGATGAGCAATATTTGCTCAAACCAAGGAATATTGGTTTAACTATACTATTCAACAATTCATCAAATGAGAAATACTTGCTCACCTCAACGTGAGAATTATACCTCTGTCTCAACATACACGTTCGATTCATGAGTCTCAGAACATTTTGCAAAATCATGTTCAACTCAGCAAATACATGGACTCATCGTCCCATAAAGTCATAAGTCAACAACTGACTAATTAACCACGAGACATCAATCGTGTCACTTGGGGGGATATCAACTAGGGTTTTGGTCTGGCGGTCTACGACACGTGTGTTCATACACACGATGGAATGTGAGAAAGTCGTGCAATCAGTTGAAGGAGTTAACAAAGTAGTGGATGGAAAATCGACCAAGTCTCCGCACGATGAGCAATTGGTTTCAAACACGATTTCCATTTCCCCACTCTTTGATTCCATCAACTGTCACACTTCATGGGATCATGGTGTCTACAATTACAACAATATAAATAAGTCTCTGAAATCATGATTGAATATACAAGAATCTCACGTCAAACAGACAACACGAGATTAACAACTCAACATCTGAGTAATCACTCTCAACAGGGATTCAATCATTCAGAACTTATCTTATTCAGAATACATAATCCACCTACAATCTTTGATTATCATTGATTCCACACATTTCTCAGCTTTCCTCCTACAGATCGACCCATCATCTCTTGTGACCGAATTTACTCTGGAACGGCAATTTTCTTGGTTTAGGACGGAGTATTACAGATTGATCTCTCGAATTCAAAGCATTCCCTTCTTGCAGTGCATCTGTGTGAGGTTAAGCATTTAACTCGGTTCAAGGAGCCTCCTCCGTACGGTCGTCTCCTCAATTCCGTAAAAACCAGCAAATCATTTTTCCCCATCTACACGACGGACCGAGTCCATTTCACTAATGAATCTTCTTACCATAATGAAGTTTCAGTAGATGTCAAGGATTCTTTACAAGTCTGGCTCAGACTAAGCTAGGTATGTTATGAAGTCGGCTTCATAAGAAGTCTCAAGTCTAATTATTTTACTTCTCTTAGGCTCAACCTCAACTTCATCTTCCTTTAAGATAAGTTCTGACTATTTGAAAATAAATCTAGGGGATCGACATCACATCTCTAATGAGGTACATGATTAAGAATAAACATGTTCAAAGAACTCAGCATCCCTAGATTCCGTAATAATATTCACACCAAATTCAAAAATATCAGGACACACAACCAAAAATCTATATGTTGAAGTATACTCAGCATACCCTATATGAAGACACAATCAACATTTTTGGTTTCTATCTAGTTCTTTTAGGAAGAGGAATGATAATCTTAGTTAAACACACCCACACTTTGACGCATTCATAAGAAGGTCATCTACCTTTCCATAAATTATATGGATTTCATATGATCCTTACAAGGGTACTCTATTCAGGATATACCAGTTAAGAGGACTGCCTCCCCCCACAAGGCCGTAGGTAATCCTGAACTAACCAACATGGCAATTTCATCTCCTCAAGGATACAGTTGTTATGTTCAAGGCTTCTAATTGGTTTTGAACTTCAAGTTTATACATCTTAAGGCTTCCAAGGCATCATCCTTATCCCTAAGCAAGTATACAAGATAGTACCTCGTACAATCATCAACGAAAGTTATAAACCATCTTTTACCATAGTGTTTTTGGGTTGAACTCATGTCAACCAGGCCTAACTGAATTAATTCTAAGGGCTTAGACTTACTCTGTACACTCGTGCTAAAAGATTTATAGCATATTTTAATTCTACATAGATTTCACTTTTGTGTTCAAAATCCAAACTAAATTTGGGTACGCAGCCTATGCTGGCCAGTTTAAGCATTGAATTATAAGTTTACGGTTCCAAGTGTACCACGCAAAACATTCAATCACACAAAGAAAGCATAAGAATCAATTATGTTCACTTCATCAGTTTTTCCGTTAAACTTATATAGACCCAAAGTCCTATAACTCTTGCCTAAAAAATCACTGCCTAGTTACAACAAGTTTTCCAGATTCAATTAAAATTTTAAATCTTTACCGTCTACAACTGTTGATACATGAAAATAATTATTCTTAGAAAAGGAGTCCCCTTAACCCTTTAGGAACCCCCCTTAAGATATGGAGACTTGGGGACTAGGACAACCCATAGGATGATGGGTGATCCTAACCCAAAAAGAGGAAAATAGAAGAATTGGGATTCACTCCAAGCCAAAAGCCAGAAGCCCATGGTAACTTGGATAAAAGAGAAATGGTAGTTTTTGTAATATATTGATCTTATGGGTGCCTATTCATAGGAAGAGGAGGAATGATTATTATAAAAAGGGAAGAAAGGACATTTGGAAATTCATTCTGAACTCATCCATTCTCTCTCTTCACCTCAAGGGAGGTGGGCTTGTTGTGGCTTGTACTTGCTTCTCTTTCCCACTTTTACCCTATCAACATTGCGACCACAGTGGGAGAGGTTGAGTTTCTCTCCCAAAAAGACCCGTCCGCCCAAATTCTTGCAACATATTTCATTTCTTACAACATCTGTCTTTGCTTTCCGCGTCTCAACTCACCCCTTTTTTTTGATAAGAAGACATTTATTTATATATAAGCTGAAGTTTGCAAAATATACAAGATAGGAGTTAATCCAAGATTAACTCTTTCTAGGATGTTTGACATTACATTTCCATTTTCATTCTCCGTAGAGAAATAACTGATTTTCCTAGATCTTACTTCTTTAGCTAATTTGTCTTCGAAATTAACATAGGTTTTAGATTTATACATAAAGGAAACCGAAACACAATGCATAAGAGAAAATTTGCATCTATTGATGCTTGTTTGAGACCTCCAAGGTTGGTTTTCAGGATCTGCTTCACCTTTCAAAAATTTCATCAAGATTTGACAATCACTGATTATGCAGCAATTTTGTAGCTTTAGTTCCTTCATCCGCCTTATCGCCTCAATTCCGGCTTTTGCTTCAGCTTCTAAGGGGATGGAAGCCCAGCTGCATCCTGCTCGATAATGTTTTCTGGTCCCTGTTTTATAAAGAATAGAGATTGCATATTCCATAGTGTAATCAGCTTCAATAAAAGAGGCCTCAAAGTGTATAAACCAATCATAATTGTCATTGTCAGAGTTGTGACTGTTGTAATGAGACTTCTTAGCATCGGTAGAAACATGACCAGCTTTACTGTCCCTATCTAGACTTAACTTCAGGTAGGATTCTCTAATATTATCAATCATTTTTTGCACATCAGGAACTACAGTATCAAAATGCACATTGTTCCTATATTTCCAGATGGACCACAAGATAAAAGAAATCAAATTGTGCTTTTCATTAAGAGATTCAACATTCATCCAGGTTTTAAACCATTGCAAGATATTAGTATTTCCACTGTTAAGGTGGATGTTATTCAGATTAAAAGCTTGCCAGACCTTCCTATAAAAGCTACAATTCACAAATAAATTCATTTCATCCTCAACATTCTGATTATCACACATCATGCAATATGGTTCAGTATCCTTAACATATTTAGACATGTTTTTCCCAAGAGCAAGAGCATTATTCACAACTTTCCAACAGAACATATTCACTTTAGGGGTAATATTAAGTTTCCAAATCTATTTCCAGAAATTAGCTTCATCTTTGTCAAAGTGAAGATTAGTCAGGTAATTATAAACTGACTTAGTCGTGAGATTCCCAGAAGTCGTGGATTTCCATCTGATTCTATCATGTTCATATGTATTAGTAGCAATAGCTTTAATAGCATTATGATAAGCAATATCAATGTAGTAACTAATAATGCACATATCCCAATCTCCATTTGCATTCATAATATCACAGACATAATTAGGCATATTACAGTCATAAATCATAGGAGTTAAAAGTTGTGTTTGGTTGGGGAGCCAGAAATCAGTCCAAATGTTAATTGTCTCACTATTATTAACTTGCCAGACATAATTGGACTTAATAACATCTAAGTCCTTTTTTGATACTATTCCAGATCCACGCGTTCTTATGCTTTCTAGTTTTCTTTAAAGGGTGGTGTCCTCTGAAATATTTATGCTTAAGAATTTTTGCCCGAAATTGTTCCTGATTGTGAAGTAACCGCCAAGCCAGTTTAGTGATTAAAGCTAGATTATATTTATGCGGGTTTCTAATCCCTAGTCCACCTTGCCGAATATCTTTAGTAATACTAGGCCAGGCTTTAGGATAGTAACATTTTTTTTTATTCTTTTTCTGCCACCAGAAATCTCTCTGGATCTTATCAAGATTATCTAAAGTTTTTTTAGGAAAAGCGAGGCACTGCATTTGATGATTAGGGTAAGCACTAAGAACATGTTTTATTAAAACAGTGCGACCAGCTTGGTTAAACATTTTTCCAATCCAGCCTTGAAGAACAGTGTAATATTTGTTAAGCAGAGGTTCAAAATTATTCACTTTATTTTTATCAAAGAAAAGCGGAGTTCCTAAATATTTATCATTCTTAGAGATTTTTCTAATTTTTAAGATTTTAGAAATAATTTTACAATGTTTGTTATGCATCTTAGGTGTGAAGTAAACACACGATTTATTAAAGTTTACTACTTGACCAGTCATTTCACCAAAAGTGTTAAGAATATTAACTAAATTTTTAGCTTAAGTAAGGCTAGCTTTAGCAAATAAAAAGCAGTCGTCAGCAAAAAAAGGTGCGAAACGGTAGGGGCAGTTCTAGCTACTTTAATACCAGTTGTAAGTTTATCTTCCTCAGCTTTAAAGAGCATTTTCGAAAGCACTTCCATGCAGATAATAAACAGGTAAGGGGACAAAGGATCCCCTTGCCTGATTCCTCTAGAAACAGTGAACCTTTCACCAGGAACACCATTCAAAAGAACAGAAAAGGAAGTTGTAGTAATACATTGCATAATAAGATGGCAAACATCTTCACAGAAACCAAAAGAGAGGAGGGTTTGATTCAGAAAATCCCATTTGATTCTATCAAATGCTTTAGAAGGATCAATTTTTAGAGCCATGTGGCCATTTTTGTTTTTTGAATTCTTCATGGTGTGTAAGATTTCATGCGCAACTATGATATTATCAGTAATTTGACGACCAGGAATGAAAGCAGACTGGTTTTAAGAAATAATCTTAGTAAGCATAGGTTTTATTCTGTTTGTTAAGATTTTAGCTATCAATTTATAGGTAGTATTACTAAGGCTGATAGGTCTAAAGTCACTAGGGGTGGAGGGGTTTTGAACTTTGGGAATAATAGTTATATAAGAATAATTCTTTTCTTTAAGTAAAAACTTCTTCCTGAAAAAATCTTGAACAAAGTTAGTGATATCCGATTTCACTAAATCCCAGTTTTCTTTAAAGAAACCGGCAGGATAAGCATCAGGGCCAGGAGCACCCCATTGGTTCATGTTGAAAAGAGTATTTTTTATTTCAAGCTCATCAGGAATCTTAATAAGACTATTGTTATCAGCTTCACTAATACAAGGTTTAATAAGACTGTTTAGTAAGTTAAGGTGTTGCGTATTGTTAGTTGTGCTAATTGTTTTAAAATGTTTGATAAGCATATTATATAATTGAGTGTTGTCATCAATCCAGAGACCAGTATAATCTTTAAGAGTGTGAATATGATTAATTCTTCTTCTGTTGTTAGCGTATTGATGGAAGAAAGATGTATTACGATCGAAGTCTTTAATAAATTTATCTTTCGAGAGGTGATTCCAGTAATCATATTCTCTGTTGTACCAGACTTCTAAGCTGTTCTGAGTATCTTTTATTTCTAACATAGGTAAAGGATCCATAGAGTGGAGAAGTTCTATTTTTTTATTAAGATTTTCGATATTTTGAAAAATGTTACCAAAAACAGATCTGTTCCATTCAGAGAGAGTGTAAGAAAGATTTTTAAGATTTCTTTGCAAACTAAAGGCAAAGGAGCCTCTGATATTACAGTCCCAATTATCAGCAACATGCTTTTTAAAATTATCATGACTAAACCAAGTTCTAATAACTCTAAAAGGTTTGGGAATATTAATCTTAACAGGCTTACAATTTAGCAAAATCGGAGTGTGATCAGAACCTACTCTAGACAAGTGACTAACCAAAACATCAGGATACATGGCAAACCAAACAAGGGAAGTGAGCACTCTATCTATTCTTTCTTTAATGTTCTCGTGACCTTCTCTGTTATTGGATCATGTGAAAGGGATTCCTTGAAATCTAAGATCCATTAGTCCAAGACTCTGGATGTTGTCATGAATGAATTTATTAATATGAGTGATGTCTTTCCCTCCTTGCTTATCATTAACATGCAACACAAAGTTTAAGTCACCTATAATGATCCAGAGAGTATTAGGATTTAAACTACAAAAATAGTTAATTTTGTCCCATTGCATTTTATTTCCTAAATCATTTAAGGACCCATGCATACAAATCACATTCCAACAGTTATTATGGCAATCATGCAGTTCAAAAAAACAGATGTCAAAAAATTCAGCAATGCATCTTACAGATATGTTATTGTGCCAAGCTATGAGCATCCCACCAGAAAGGCCTATTCTAGGGACAGCTAACCAGCTATCAAACTTAAGATTTCTAGCTAAGATGTTTATATTGTCTTCTGTGGCTTTAGTTTCAGCAAGGATTAAGAAATCAGGGTTATGTTTCCTTAGGATAAATTTTAAGTGGTTTCTAGTAAGGGGTTTTCCATCCCCTGCACATTCCAAGATATTAACTTCATCTCAAAATTTAGGAAAGACTTTATTTTAATAAAAACTAAAAGATAATACTTCAAACAGATATAAAAACTAAACAAGAATAGGGCTAAATTTTGGTTGCAAAGATTGAAAAAAGAGAAGATGTGGAAACTTAAATGGCTAAAGCAGAAATCAAAGGCAATTTTTTTTTTTAAATAGTGATAAAAAGGAACCTAGTTTATTGAGAGGTTTTGATTTCCATCATCTGCAGCAGAAGAAGTATCATACCCACCAAGACCATATACATTGTCCACACCTTCAATGTCCTTCATAATCACTTCTCTAGATGAAGATTCACCCAATACCATTCTTCTAGAAGCTCCATCATTCACAACTTCATCATCAAGAACATGAAGAGCTCTATCAATTTCTTGGATGTAACCCTCCATTTCCATAGCTTCCAAGATAACATCATCAGTCCTCCTTCTCTTATTGGTTCTTAAGTCAGATCTGTTGATTTCTGACACATACGTTCCATTTGCTGAGTTATCAACCCCTATATCAACAATAATTTCTTTATTAACCTCTTCATTCCCTTCATCATTTTGGTTCTTTGAAACCTCAGTATCATTCTCAGCCATATTAAGAGCTATGTTGTCTGCTCCAGCTTCATTTACTTCCTAAGAATTATTCTCAGCCTCAATAACTGGTTCTTGATTAGATTGAGCTCCATCACCATTTTGTATATCCATGTTCTGCTGAATAGCTTGCACTAATTCTTCCACTTGTTCTTCAAAAGGGTCAACACCTTGCAAGTTTAGAACTGGCACAACCATCCAGGCTACATTAGCAATCATCCCACGGTAGTTTTCATTGTGATTGAAAACATAACAACTTCTACATGTTGCTGAGGTAAAAGATAGCTACTTTAATTCTTTCTACATCCTCCAGAGTTATATGCACTTTTCTAACAATAGGCAGATTAACATCCAGTCTAATTTTTTCTTTGACAACACCAGTTGGATCTCTATTAAATATAGTAATTGGTTCTCCAGCTTGAGATGCAATCTTAAAAGGAATGTTGTCTCTATCCAGGTCAGCTCTGAGCCTAAACTCAATAAAGAAGACTTCAAATTGAAAAATAGCTCTATGCACATTTGGTAGGCTTTTAAAAATCCTACAAATGATAACCGCAAGTGCACGGTGTCGATTGAAGCTAATGTGCAAATACGGGTCGATCCACAAAGACTTGTGTGTGTAGTTGAAGTTTCCTAAGCTAAGCAGTGACAGTAAGTGACAGTGGAAGTGAGCCAAAGATGCAAAGATTGACAGTGGCAAAGAATCAAAGGCAATGAGCCTAAGGCAGTGAGAAATAAAGAACCAAGGAAGTAATGGCAGTGAAGCACTAGAACAAAGAAATAAAGAATTAGGGATTGAATCCACCACTAACTTAAGTTAAGTCATCCTAGTTCCATTATGTTCTTGTCCCTGGTGTAGATATCAGTGAGCTTCTAGGCTTGCTGACTATCTAGATGGCAGTGAAGGTTCAAGCCTGCTGCTCATCAAAGGGTTGTTTCAGGAGGATGGTTTAGTATCACTAAGATAATTATCTAATCCTAGTATTAGCTTTCCTCTCACAAAACAAACTAACCGCAGATCAATCACTTAGATGAGTAAGCAATCCTGAAGGATAATTTCAATCCTAGCATTCTTAGCACAACAAGACTATATCAAAACTTGAACTGAACTTAACAATGAATTAATGGTTTCATCTAACCCTAGAAGTGAACTCAGAACATAATTAACATTAAAATGGAACTAAACATGATCATGTGAAATAACATTGCATTTAAACAACTAAACAGTGAATGAAAATTGCAAATGAAGAACCCTAAAAATTAACAGTGAAATCAAATTGACATTGAGAATTAAATTAACCCAATTAGGGGGTTTCTCGGATGACCCAAGAACAAGTTTTGCATTCTCTACAGCTTCCCTTTTATAGCTTACAACAAAATCCCTAATTTCACAAAACCCTAAATTTGCAAACCCTAACTTTTGGGGAAAATCAAATTTGACATACCCATGTGTGAATTCTGCTCGACCCATGCTTCTTGATGTCCCTCTGATGCTCTTCCTGCTCTTGTTGCGCTGTTGGCCTAGCCCTAGACTTCTGTGAACCCTAGCTTCTCTCACTGTCGAGTTTGTAGCATCAGGACTCGATGCTACAGACGAGAAAGGAAGAGACAAGGGTGGTGATGGAATACTGAGTTTGTCGGGGGAAGGTGGTAGTGGTGGTGTTCGAGATGAAGGTGGAAGAAGTTGCAGGTCTGTTAGGGGATGGCTGTTGCAGAGAATTTGGGGAGAAGAGAGCTCGATGGATAATGAGATTAGGGTCTGTTTGTTTGGGGTGTAGGTGTTCGGTTGCTAGGGTGTGAAGCGGGGATAGCGAACTTTGATGAACATCGAGTAAAGAGCGTTGGATGATCCCATATAGATTGAATCGAACGGCTACGATGGAGAGGTATGTAGCGACCGTTGGATTATGAGATACAACAAAATTGACGGCTTCAGATGGAGTTAGGTACTATGGTGTTTGACAGGAGCTTCGGATTTTTATGCACAATGATGAGGCGACTGTTGGATGACAAGATGGATCCAATCTGACGGCTCTCATGGAAATGGGTATGGATAATGGAAATGGATTTGGGTAAGGGTTTTGGGCCTTGGGTATGCCAAGCCCATATCTTCTTTAAGAACAATTCTTCCTCTTCAAGCCCACTTCTCGTTGATCCGGCTCTTGCAAACATCATTCTTCGCTTCCTCCTAGCGAGAGTCTTTGCCGTTCCTTTGCTCTTTTCGCTCCGTGAGATAACCAGGCTTTATTTAGTACCTAAAAATGCAAAATTAATTAAGAAAAGTATTTATTCTTGAAAACAACGAAAACACAGAATATGGGATAAAATATAGAATTAATGCACAAAAGATGATTTAAATGCCAAGAAAAATATATAAAAATATGCACTTTTTAGCACTCATCAAATACCCCCAAACCTGAATTTTACTTGTCCTCAAGTAAAACAAAACTAAGGAAATCCTACCTATACCACTGTCGCTGGTCTCTCGAATGCATTTAGCGTATGCACTAAGCCTTTTAAACCACTAAGTGTCCCTAGTGGACGAGTTAAGTCTCGTGAAGGTTTGCTTAGAACGTACCTACAAAGTTCTAGGTCAAAATATAAGCTCAGATTCCATCAAATGTGACTTGTGCAAGTCAGTTTAAGCTCACAACAAAATGGAGATGTCAATCTAGCTAAAAGGCACAATCCTAGCACTGATAACAAATAAAGACATGTGATAAGAGTGTAAAGTGTATCTACACATGTGTAAAGAAAGATCGGATGTTATGACTACTAATCACCAAGAGATAGTTTCTCAGGCTAAGAACCAAGGTCGAAATCTAGCTAGCTGTCCGGACTTTACGAGAATTGTGAATGAGTAGGAGGTGTTTCACAATTACTCGCGTTGTACATCAATGGCATACACCCTCCTTTCTTATTACAATGAAACAACAAAATGACTCTTTACATGACTCTTATTTACATTGACTACTCTCTTTTATTTTTGGAACAAGAGAGGATGGAATTGAAAAATACTTGTTTTTTTTTTTTTTTTTTTTTTTTTTTTTTTTTTTTTTTTTTTGAGAAGGAAACACTTTTGATACATATACAAAAGGAAACAAAAGATTACATGACACTTTGCAAGAGGTATCCCTTTTTGATGCACCCAGTTAAATTCGATGGTTGTCTTTCTTAATGTAACCTCCACCTTCTATCCCAACCAACCAAAGAACAAGCTAGTCAAGTTTCGTTCAGTATTCTAAAGTGATTGGCAATCGTGACTTCCTATCAAACACCTTGAAGATCGAGGCTATACATGTATTGGTAGATCGTGCGCGTGCAAGTTTCTTATCACTATGTGAATTGTGCTAGAATCAGGGTACCTAAATATCTAGACTAAAGACTCCTAAAAATTACATATTTGCACAGGAGTCAACATTTCAAGGTAAATGAGCTCGATTTTTATGATTTTTCAATTTTTTAATTTTTTTTTTCAAAAAGAAGGAGTTCTTGTTTTTCAATTATGGCATATTATCAAAGTATCTACTTTTCACCCCCAAACCTAAACTAAACATTGTCCTCAATATTTCAAAATATGAACAAAATTATAATACAACATATGAAGAGGATCATGTTGAGTAGAGAAAAAGGAAAGAGAATACCCGATTTCGGCGAAAGCAATATTAGAACTCCGTTATTAAAGGCAAGAATCCAACATATGTCAGCCGAGATCATATTGGATTAGCAAAATATATACAAAAGGAACAAAAGGGTTTTTAAGAAATTTTATCTACTGGATTATATACAAAAAATTCACCATACACTAACAATCTAAAGAGTTGAGGATCAACCCAAAAGACAAAGTGTAGAGGTTTCAACAGCTTCACACAATAATAATATGATAGGCATGCAAGTGAAGTTGTGAAACAAAATGAGCTACCCCCAAACCTGGATTTTTCAACGGATAAAATTTTGGAAACAAAATCTCGCAGTTTTGGGGGTTCATCATGTACAAGGTCTAACTCGAAATGAACTTTGCTAGGGACGGGTACACATGCTAATTCCAACTGTGGTTCCTCAAATGTATTATACTTAGAAGCAAAATAGTCCAAAAGGACTTGGGAAGCACACAGTTCCAAACCTAGATTAGGGACTCTCAGAAAAATCGGTTTGACAATATGGGTACAAACCAATCTAGGTTGGGTGGAAGGCCAACAGATTGTGACTTATGTAGGACGATAGGCACATCATTACTAATCACATCAACATATCCTAAGTCTTCTACACGTGTCACAACATGCTCACAATCATCAAACAAATTGGCAAGATCACAATCAGAGTCATCAACATCATCAACAAATTTATTCTCATGCATCGGCAAATCAGGAGAAATATCACAATGTGACCTAGGTAGAGAATCAGACACATCAAATATATTTTCATGCATAATAACATTAGTGTCTACAGAAGATTCAACTATTCCTATGTCATGCTCATCTTCACAGAATAATTGTACGAATCCCATGTCAATATCAAAATCATATGAATTACAATGAGTATTAGAAAAAACAACATTCATGAAGGTCGAGGGCGAGAAGCCATATGTTATTGAACCAACAGGTTCCACAATATTTTCATGTTCTTCTAACATATCATCATAATCATCATAATCATCATCATGGTAGCATGCATATTGGTCCTCATTAACAGTGGTGGTGTCATTAGTCGATTCATGTTCCTCTAAATTAGGTTCATATTCAACATCATTTACAAGAATGAGACTAGACACTTCATTAGGGACAACATACATTTCCTCATGAATTTCCTCCTTTTGTAGGTGAAGCAAAATCTGATCTAAATATGCATGAATTCGTGATGTATATCTATCAAAGTTTTGCTTACTGAGTCTTAAAGCTTCTATGGTGGAGTCTAAATTCATGGGAGTACAAAATTCTTCATGTTCAAATTGTGGTGATTGGTACATGTGTGCATGGTCATTAGGGTTTATAAAAGATTGATCGCAACCCTCAAAGGATTGATTATGGTCCCAATGACTACCAGCCTCACAATTTATGGGCATTTCATACCTTGGATTTTCTCTAGATTGCCTAAAATTATGCAAAATATGACAGTTTTCAACAGGGTGGTCTAAACTACCACATGCGGGACATGCATAGATTTCAGGTTGCCTAAGAAAATTAGATGTGACAGATTCCTCATGTGATTGCATTTCTAAAGCTGCGATTCGAGCTTCTAATTGATCGATCAGTGATGATTGTGTGAGTGAGGCACTATCAAAATGTTCATTTTCACGTTGTGGTGAATGATGCATGTGTGAATAGTTATTAGGGTTCATGTATTGAGGCTCGGGACTTTGAAAATGTCCATAATAATTCCTATAACTATTGACATCATGGTCTATGGGAGGTTCATGACGTGAAGTATGTCCACACGCAAGTTCTCTAAGGGATTTGTTGTATTCCCCAACTGTAGACCAAGATCTAGACATGATTTGGCTCAAAAGCTAAGTAACTATGTTACAAAGTCCAAAATTTGGTTTTTAATGGGTTTGGATTTTTGGGAAAAATTTGGTTTTTATGGGTAACATTTGGTTTTGTCGGGTTTGAAAAGAAATTTGGTTTTTAATGGGTTTTAGAAAATTTGGACCTAATGGGAAAAGAAAACACTTTGGTTTATTGGGTTTTGAAAACTTTGGTTTTAGACTTTGAAGACAAAGCCCATTTGGGAGCTTTTGGTTTTGATGGGAGCAAATTTGGTTTTAAAGAGGTAGAAAGTTTGGTTTTTAATTGGGAGAAAAATTTTTGGTTTTAGTGTTGGGATCAAGCCCACATTGGTTGGAGAAATTGCTTTGCCAAGGGAAGGTGAACTAAGCCCACAATGTGTATGCAAACTGAAGCCCAATGTAGCTTTTGAAATAGCCTAACTGTTGCTTGTTTGGTCTGAGGCCCAGTTGGGCTTTTAAAAGTTCAGTTTTTCTAATTTAAAACTACAGGCCCAAATCAATCTAACACCACAAGCCCACAAGCAATTAAACAAACAAGCCCACAAGTAATTAAGATTACAAGCCCAACAGAAAAATGGAAAAAATTATTACAAGCCCACAAATTAAAAATGGAAGCCCACAGGTTGGGTTCTCTTAATGGGTTTAGGCTTACTTGCTTAAGCACAACCCAGATGTTCAGTTTGGTTGCAAAAGCCCAGTTGGGCTTTGGATCATCCTAAGCTTTGGCTTCAACACTCAAGGCCCAGTTGGGCTTTGGTCCTTCTTCTTTGGCTTGTATTACAGACCAGTTTGGCTTGGGTTCTAGCTGCAGCTTTGGTTCAGCAGGTTTCAGCATTAGCAGCACAACATCAAGCCCAGCAGCTCACAGGCTTCAAATTCAGCTAGAACAGCAGGCAACAAGGGTAGCAGGCAGCAAGGGCAGCAAGGGGAAGCAGCTCAGCAGCACCACAAGTTCAGCAGCACCACAAGTAGTAGCTGAACAGGGGCAATGTTGCAGGCTTGGCAGCAGCAGCTCTACAGGTTCAGCACAGAAGCAAGCTGCACAGGCCAGCAGCACAGGGAAGAGGAAGAAAGTAGCAGCAAGTGGCAGGCCCAGCTGCACCTCAATCAGCAGCAACAGCAAGGGATCAGCCAAGCAAAACAGAGTCACAACAGCACATCAACAGGAGCAATTCAGCAGCAACAGGCTGCAACAGCAGCACCACAAGCACCTGGCAACTCAGAGAAGAGGCTCAGTTCCCAGAATGATGCAGTTGAAGCAAAGGAGAAGAGATTATGCAAATGATGCAGATGTTTATGCTTACAGCTAAAGATGAACTACACTAAGTTACAGGTGCAGATGCAGCAGCAGCACTAGAGGCTGGCTAAGTTACACTAATATGCAGCACCAGAGGCTGGATAAGATGCAAACTAAGATATGCAAGATGCAGATGCACTAAGTTACAGCTAAGATGCAATATGCTGATGCAATACAAAACAGTAAGATGCACAACAAGTTATGCAAAAACAGCAAACTAAGATACAAGAAAAACTTCAACAAAACAGTAGCCAAGTCTCCGGCAGCGGCGCCAAAAACTTGGTAGGCTTTTAAAAATCCTACAAATGATAACCGCAAGTGCACGGTGTCGATTGAAGCTAATGTGCAAATACGGGTCGATCCACAGAGACTTGTGTGTGTAGTTGAAGTTTCCTAAGCTAAGCAGTGACAGTAAGTGACAGTGGCAGTGAGCCAAAGACGCAAAGATTGACAGTGGCAAAGAATCAAAGGCAATGAGCCTAAGGCAGTGAGAAATAAAGAACCAAGGAAGTAATGGCAGTGAAGCACTAGAACAAAGAAATAAAGAATTAGGGATTGAATCCACCACTAACTTAAGTTAAGTCATCCTAGTTCCATTATGTTCTTGTCCCTGGTGTAGATATCAGTGAGCTTCTAGGCTTGCTGACTATCTAGATGACAGTGAAGGTTCAAGCCTGCTGCTCATCAAAGGGTTGTTTCAGGAGGATGGTTTAGTATCACTAAGATAATTATCTAATCCTAGTATTAGCTGTCCTCTCACAAAACAAACTAACCGCAGATCAATCAATTAGATGAGTAAGCAATCGTGAAGGATAATTTCAATCCTAGCATTCTTAGCACAACAAGACTATATCAAAACTTGAACTGAACTTAACAATGAATTAATGGTTTCATCTAACCCTAGCAGTGAACTCAGAACATAATTAACATTAAAATGGAACTAAACATGATCATGTGAAATAACATTGCATTTAAACAACTAAACAGTGAATGAAAATTGCAAATGAAGAACCCTAAAAATTAACAGTGAAATCAAATTGACATTGAGAATTAAATTAACCCAATTAGGGGGTTTCTCGGATGACCCAAGAACAAGTTTTGCATTCTCTACAGCTTCCCTTTTATAGCTTACAACAAAATCCCTAATTTCACAAAACCCTAAATTTGCAAACCCTAACTTTTGGGGAAAATCAAATTCAACATACCCATGTGTGAATTCTGCTCGACCCATGCTTCTTGATGTCCCTCTGATGCTCTTCCTGCTCTTGTTGCGCTGTTGGCCTAGCCCTAGACTTCTGTGAACCCTAGCTTCTCTCACTGTCGAGTTTGTATCATCAGGACTCGATGCTACAGACGAGAAAGGAAGAGACAAGGGTGGTGATGGAATACTGAGTTTGTCGGGGGAAGGTGGTAGTGGTGGTGTTCGAGATGAAGGTGGAAGAAGTTGCAGGTCTGTTAGGGGATGGCTGTTGCAGAGAATTTGGGGAGAAGAGAGCTCGATGGATAATGAGATTAGGGTCTGTTTGTTTGGGGTGTAGGTGTTCGGTTTCTAGGGTGTGAAGCGGGGATAGCGAACTTTGATGAACATCGAGTAAAGAGCGTTGGATGATCCCATATAGATTGAATCGAACGGCTACGATGGAGAGGTATGTAGAGACCGTTGGATTATGAGATACAACAAAATTGACGGCTTCAGATGGAGTTAGGTACTATGGTGTTTGACAGGAGCTTCAGATTTTTATACACAATGATGAGGCGACTGTTGGATGACAAGATGGATCCAATCTGACGGCTCTCATGGAAATGGGTATGGATAATGGAAATGGATTTGGGTAAGGGTTTTGGGCCTTGGGTATGCCAAGCCCATATCTTCTTTAAGAACAATTCTTCCTCTTCAAGCCCACTTCTCGTTGATCCGGCTCTTGCAAACATCATTCTTCGCTTCCTCCTAGCGAGAGTCTTTGCCGTTCCTTTGCTCTTTTCGCTCCGTGAGATAACCAGGCTTTATTTAGTACCTAAAAATGCAAAATTAATTAAGAAAAGTATTTATTCTTGAAAACAACGAAAACACAGAATATGGGATAAAATATAGAATTAATGCACAAAAGATGAGTTAAATGCCAAGAAAAATATATAGAAATATGCACTTTTTAGCACTCATCAACATTCATATGAAACTGCCAAGGTAGTAGAACTAGCAAGTGTCCTCCTACTGAATGGGGTCTTTCCCTTAAGACTCTTTGAAAGATCTCTCTTGAGTGTATTCTGAAGATGAAAACATTCCTCCTTCCAGTTGTAATAATCACCACTTCGTTCTGAGCACCCCATCTTTGCTTGATTGCAGAACTGACAACATTTCTAGTGACTTCACTTTCTCTACAAACATATCCGATTAGAACATAAGAATCAATAATTCTCCCTTTTCCTTGCAGGTTGACATGCTCGTTGTTTCTTCTTGACAAATTTTTGTTTCTCAGAGAGTTACCAGTATTGGTATTGAGACTAGTTGAAGAAGAGGCCATTGAATTGATTAACTGACTTAGCAAGATTTCTTTGCAGACAATGTAAACTTTTTGCTTTTCCTGGGTTGAGACACACAAGTGAGCTGTGTAGTTTGTGAAATGAGTTCTTTGGCGAAATCTTTTTGTATGAATGTTGTGAAGATAGTGGGTATGTAAATATATGCATTCCCAGTCAAGTTCAAAACTTGAAATTTTCCAAGTGTAATTCATGCTACTGACTTGTATATTGCGCAAGAGAGAGTAGTTAAAAACTTGGGAAGAAAGCTGAATTTGTAACCTCGGTGGAAGGAATAGAGGATGATTGCTAAAAAGAGTGTAGACCTGGATTACTTGCACGAGTGAATGAAGTAAACTAGGCGCTTCTGTATTCATAAACAATTCCAGAGTTTAAAATTGAAGAAGATTTGCTTCCACTGCCAAAATTTGTAGAATTAGAATAATGTGATAGTATATAGAAAGTGGGTCTTCACCTCGACCACTGCTTCCGCCGAAAACCCTAATCCTCCCAATCAGTTTTGGGAAAGGAGAGAAGGGATGAAATCTGAAAAAGGAGAATGAAATCACAAGAAATCAAGTTAGATTAGCTCGAGGTAATCATAACAAACATTGATTATAACAACCTATGGAACTAGGTTTTGCAGCTTCAAAAAGAAGACGAAAGATTAAGACAACGACATAAAAACAATTGATAACTAATAATAAAGTCAGAAGTTGGGAAGGTCGATGATAGCAAGAAAAACATAATCAAATTCGTGCAGGAAAAAAGGTTTGCGAAGAATCAGAAGATTGAAATTTTTGGTGAGTTGTGAATCGTCATCGCCCTCGACTCTCGTTTTCCATTATCCGCTCAACAACCTCTTTTTCTTCTTTAACTTCTCTACCGGACCACAACTGCTCCACTACGTCAACGCCGCTCAACCCCATCACCAGCGCAACCCAACTACATCAGCGGTTACCTACACATCTCGTCTTCTAATCTTCCGAGCAGCCTTGTTTTCTCCGTTTACCTACGCCGAGTCACACCAGCTCCGCTCCATACCCTTCGACTACCCCATGACCGAGAATCAACACGGAGAGAAACTCTCGCGTACTCATGTTTCTCTGAAAACAGAAAAGAGTGTACAAATTACGAAGAGCAACCCCAACTCAGAGATGAGGAAAGGATCAGGGAAATAATCACCAGCCGAATCAGAAGACTCAATTGTCAGAAACGAATGAAAAGATTAGTCCTATTCCATATTTTCATTAAAATCCTTCTGTAATTGTTATCTGATCTATTTCATAATCGATTTTCAGAAAAATCTTTTACCTATTTTCATTGATTGCATCTTGAAATCTTTATTCAAAGCTGGATACAACTACAGACCTTTAATGACCAATCTCGATCTATCTTTTGAGATGAAAATCTTTAAGAATTTTGCTTAAAATTTCTAGGGTTTCTCGATTACAAAATCAAAAAAAAAAAAAAAAAATCTCAATCCTTAGCTCCGATTTAAAATCGGTTTTCTGATTCATAATCAGCGTACACGAATCTCTATCACCCCTTTTTCATTAATTTCGTTTTCATAAAATTTCAATTTATCTCTAACTGAGCTTATATCTATTCTAGATTAATTATAAAATCAAATTTTGTTTTGTTGTTCATAACAGGATAGTTAATATGATATGATGTCTGCCATGGAAATGTGATGTCTAATTGAAAACATTGTTGTCATCTTGTGGTCAAAGCAGATCTTATACAGAACATCTAGGAAAGATGAAGCAGTTGCTGCCTAGTGAGGGCTCCGGACTGATGTTTCAATGAGTTGAAATCTCATAGAAGAGCTGCACCTGTCATCAGCACCTGTGGAAGAATTCAGCTCAAAAGAGATTATTTCTTAATGATCAATCTAGCCATGTATCTTAAAAGTATAGCAACAGTGCATAGCTTGGAACAGCTGTTGAGTAGCACAAACAGTGAAATCAGTATATCATGCTCATTTGTTGTCGCCTGGAATTGTCACTCGAGGAATTGCACTTCAGCTCCAACTGCCGCGTATCGATGGCCGGTCACCATCCAAACAAAACTAGAGGACCACGGATAGCACACTAAAAAATCGGTAACAAAGGTCTCTTGAATGAAGCAAGTCTGCAGTTGTAGTTATTGTTGTTGTGACTAATTTTTGGGGAAGTCTACAATGAAATTTGGAGTTTTGCTGGAATTGGATGGCGATTTCGGTCAAGTTCTATCGGAGATTTCGATTGAAGAGGGGACGTCAACACGCCGGCACCGCTTAACCACACCAGACAGATCTCATTGCTTGGACGCCAGTGCTACTGCTTAAACAACATACCTGTGTGAATAGGATTGTGCCTTTGCGTGGAGCATTATGGTGTGAACAGATTCAACTGGTGAAGAATCCGCAATAGTCTGAACCTATTGGGAGAATCTAGGCAATTTCAACTTATATTTGTAAGATCGAGGGACTAATACAAATAGATGAGCTCTAGCCTCAACTGCAGCAGTGAAAGCTCAAAGGAAATCATGGCAAAGCCACTTCTCTGCCGCCATACAGATCGCAACTAGTACGAGCCGAACTCTCAAAGAATAGCACTCAACCTCATAACCATCCATGAATTGACACTAAATCACAATAAACACACCAAAATCATGGCTAGAGTCCCAGAACACCAGCTGAAGCATCCGGATTATTTGAAAGATAAGTATAACTTGATCTCCGCTCGTATCTCCATCTACAAAACCTTGTTGTTGAATAAGATTTGGCAAGATTCAGTTTCAAAGTTGCATAAAATTGATTGTCACTGATATTTATGTGTGAAGCTCGTAGCCCTTACGGGTATCACGATGCGAAGATATAGGTTAGATGATTTTGCACATTCTTTGTCAAGGCACCTTCATGGTTTCATCCGACAATTTCCCACCCGACTTCATCAGCACTGCTCGACTGTACCAAGCGCCATCCGCTCATTGTCAGTAACAGCACCCGCGTCTTTCATCCTTAGCCGCAACCAGCTTAGCTAGGGGAGACACTACCGACGCTTCTCATACCTACGAGACCATCTCTGCTTCGAGAATACGAAAAGTTTCAAATCGCTTCAAAAAGATAAGTACTTGCTGTCTTTGCTTGTTCTCACTTAGCATTTATCTTATGATCCTTGGTTGTTCTAGAATACAAACTTGTGCATTTTGAGCTTACTTAAACCCATAGGCCACAACTGTTACAATAGCGCCGGACATTCTCAAAAAAAATCTAATATAGCTTTAAGTTAGCACTGCATCACTGCATATGTTGCTTCACACCATCGCATGTATGTACCTTTGGCATTCTAGTCAGTAGCATAATTGCCTTGTACATCCGCTAAACTTGTTGACTGTTACCCACAGTAAATTCAAGATGATTCATCATTGTTAGCTTCTACTAGTCACTCGTAAAAATAAGTTCCCACTAAAGAGTTGATGAGCATTTTTGCAAGCTTGAAGATTCTAAGATGATCTCGTTTTGTTGTCTAGTAGCTAATATCATCAAATGTCATAGCGCTTTGCTTGTGATAACGACTAACCGCCTAATATCCTTGTATGTATACCTCGCCTTGAATCCTTTAAGCATGGGTACCCATGAAAGCTCACTTTTCTTAGAGCATCGGTAGCTGTGTATGTATGCCACCTGAATCATTTGTATTACAATGTATTTTTGCCCACCTGTGTGGTGAAAGTTATTTATTAAACTTGAACTGGGAGTGTAAGCCCGTTTGATCATTGTTGCTAAATACACTATAGAAAGCATACTTGCCAACACAACATCACTATACTTGGTCTCTTGTTTATGATAAAATAACCTGATACCCTTTGAATGTACAAATGCACGCATATTAACATACTAGTGTATTCGCTGTTTTGATATACTATTGTTTCATTTTGGTCGAGTAAAAGTTAAGAGTATGATTGTATTATCTCGCCTTTACATTTTTCCAAACATACAAGATGCAACTGTTCTCACCATCATGAGTGCATGAGCCTATCTCATGCTTTAATATAGATATGTCAGAGATAGTGCCTATTTGTGTATTGATATTTGAGTTCCCTGAAACCCGCGTATGGCACATAATCTAGCCGCATATGTAAAATACCATCTTACTAGTTTAGAATCTTCATGTCATATAATGTCAGGAATTGAATTGTGATAACACCATGAATTGAGAATAGCCATGAGTATGTCCGAGTAATGAGAAAAGGTGGCCTCGAATGCACCGTGAGAAATGAAAAAAGAAAAAGGGGCTACGAGTACGACCCATATATTAAAAAAAAGAAAACCTACGATACGGCCCATAAAATGAATAATAGCCCCGAGTGGCTAGGTGGCTAGGCTCCGTGCATGGCTTAATGAAGTGCACCAACAGTCCCGGAAAGGACTAGGCTCCATGCATGGCTTAATGAAGTGCACCAATGGTCCAAGAAAGAACTAGGCTCCGTGCATGGCTTAATGAAGTGCACCAATAGTCCAAGAAAGGGCTAGGCTCCGTGCATGGCTTAGATGAAGTGAACTAATAGTCCAAGAAAGGACTAGGTTCCGTGTGGCTTAATGAAGCGCACCAATAGTCACAGAAAGGACTAGGCTCCGTGCATGGCTTAATGAAGTGCACCAATAGTCCGAGAAAGGACTAGGCTCCGTGCATGGCTTAATGAAGTGCACCAACAGTCCAAGAAAGGGTTAGGCTCCGTACATGGCTTAGATGAAGTGCACCAATAGTCCAAGAAAGGACTAGGTTCTGTGCGTGGCTTAATGAAGCGCACCAATAGCCCAAGAAAGGACTAGGCTCCGTGCGTGGCTTAATGAAGCGCACCAATAGCCCAAGAAAGGACTAGGCTCCGTGCGTGGCTTAATGAAGCGCACCAATAGCCCAATAAAGGACTAGGCTCCGTGCGTGGCTTAATGAAGCGCACCAATAGTCCAAGAAAGGACTAGGCTTCGTGCATGGCTTAATGAAGCGCACCAATAGTCCAAGAAAGGACTAAGTCTCGTATACGACTCAATAAAGTGCACCAATAACTCCGGGAAAAGCTAGGTTTTGTGCATGACCCAATGAAATGCGCCAACAGCCCCGAGTCTGGCCAAGACCTTTACATGACTGATGAAGTGTATCAATAACTCTAAGCATGGCTAGATTTTGTGTATGACCAATGAAGTACACTAAAGCTTCAAAGCCAACTAAGTTCTGCGCGTAAAGCTTACTAAGACCGCGAAAGATATCATAAGCTAAGTATAAGCGTCGGCTCCGACTAACCCAAGTAATAAATACACTACAGAGGGAATACTCTTAAAGGAAGTCATGCGTACATACAATACATAGAAAGTAACATAAGTGATATATTCATAAAACATCCGACATAATACATAGAACAGATAAAGTGATACATTCTGTAGCAAACCCCATCAAGTCAAAGAACTGAAGATAGGACTGATTCGCGCGCCTTAATCTGCCGCGCGCAACAACCAGGTCGCTTTCTCTATGCTCCATCCGGGCACGAACATCAGCAAACGCCTCAGAAGCTTCATCCGAAGCCATAAGTTTTCTATTGAAGGGTTGATCCGACTAGCACTTAGTCGATCCACATACAAATCCATTACGTGAAGGTATTGCATTTGGCTAACCTCAAATAATTTTTCACATTCACGAGCGGCATGCCTAGCAACAGTAGCTTGCAATAATTCAATTTTTTGATTCTTAAGAGACAAACATAAAGCATTGACTGATTCTTTGATCCACCACATCCCGAGCATATTTACAGTGGTATGAGGGGACTTACCTCCAGAAATATATCATCACTCCTTGAACCCTTGCAGGGGAGACGAGCAAGTCAAATGTCATATACTCGTCCGCCAACTTCACCTATTTAGGCGCGTCTAGTAAATCCGCATACCAGTACCGACTCGTGCACACAAGTAGAACACCAAGCACTTGTCCGCCTCATTCTTAAAAAAAAAAAAGGGTGTGGAGTCGCCTCTCCCCAAATAAAAAATAATACGTTTTATTTAGATAAATTAACACACTTCAAGTGCATTGAGTGCAAAGCCTCTGACGCGCTTTCACCCATTAAGAGGATAATTGTGAATGTTTTCATGCTTATGATCACCCATCTTTATCCAATAATTGTGCACAAATGACAACCCCCTCAACTAACGACGAGCATGCTGAGCGCACATCATTTAACGCCGGATTGAACGACCGTGTCGGCCTATATATGCTCGAACAGTGAAAACTTGTAAGTAGTCGCTGTTCACAATGTCGTTAAGAAGCAAAGAAGAAGGAAGTACACCCTCCTATGAGCTTCCATCTCAAACAGATCGACATTTATCAGTCGGGAATATCAAAGTGATCACATGCGGCGGAGTACATTCATTAGATGATTGAGGTGCTTCATCTCAAAAACCAAGCAAACTGGGGTCATAATAACAAAATAATACTCCAACAAGATGAAGTAATTGATCAAAGAACAATACTTACTATGTGGTTGACATATGCAAAACAAAATTAAATGTTCCTACCGATTATTAGAAGATTATACTTACACAGTATGTATGAATTGTCAAATCAGATAAGCGCCAAACACCGCCTGCCATACAGGCACGCATAACTAACATCTAGGGGGTTATACTTATGCAACATGAACACCCAATGAGCCATGTTTCGTAGCTCTAACACTCAAACAAAAGCCAGAATCATGTTGCTTAGGAGGCGCACAAGTTGCACTCATTCGCCCTCCACTTGAACATTTAAATAAAATTCTAGGAGGCACTCAGGTTGCATTGATCCGCCCTCCACTTGAACATTTAAATAAAATTCTAGGAGGCGCGTAGGTTGCATCCATCCGCCCTCCACTTGAACACTTAAGCAAGATTTTAGGAGGCGAGCAGGCTTTTCCTCGGGTTCAGCAATCTATCTTAGAAGAAGACTGCGCGCACCGTTATTTATCTTAACAACCTCCAAAAGCTATTTCAACCATTGTCACACGCACAAACATATTCTCTCTAAGAGTATCCACTCGGGCTAGATGATTATGACCATGTGAGTGCTGCAACTAAAACGCCTCTCTGAAAACCGCGCAGTCATACATCATAACTACCACATACTCGCGCCTCATGTGGCATAACTGCATATGCAAGCACCTTAAACATAATTTATTCGTCATGGCCTAATATCTGTTCGCTTTGAAACTCGGGGACTGCCTTGTAAATATGAAAATATTGTCTTGATCGCCCGCGCCTTTATCACATATTATCCTAAGAATAACCTGCGCCTATTAGGATGCAAACATGAACCCGTTATTGACATATAATAATCTTATTGGAGTATTATTAGAACACGATAAACATTGATTTGAATGATAATATTGGGGACTTGGAATCACAGATATATACTATTCATTGTGTTTTACCAACTCGCATAAATCTTACCAATTATTTCAGCGCGGAAGGACGCCTCCTCTTCTTTGAGCCCGACAAAGAAGGCGAAGAACTGCCCCTTCTAATAACCTTCCAAGGAGTATCATCATCGGGAAGAAGCTCCCAACTCCTCTTTATCCTACCCTTCCCCCGGAGCCTCAAATTTAACTTCGTCCAACATTTGGAAGTTTATCGAATTTGCCTTGGCTAGAATCAAATGATCTTGAAGATCCCTATCGCTCTTATTTATAGCTTTGAAGATACAAAACTCAGAATTGCAGGTATCGCCATGAATAGGCAAACCATTAGGCGCACCTACATCTTCCATCACTGAAATCGTCTCCCCCAAGAAAATAAAACATGTAAAGATCAATCATCCAACGAGCAAATAAGCTCACCTAACTGTCATGATCTCACCGGACAACTCTATACCGAGAGGATGCTATAGCGCCATGTATGCTCAAATAACGGAGCATTTCCCTATGATCGGGGTCAGAGTATATGTAATCCACCCAAGGCTCCCAAGCGGGTGGAGATACAGCGGACGAGCAAAGTGCAATTGTCAAAAATATAGTCTCCTTATAAGTTGTTAGGCGAGGTACCTCCTCTAAGGCGGCTATCGGGGACACATCCGCCTGGGACGGATAACCGACCATCAGATGAGGATAGAGGGAACACATGAGGGTTCGACATGCATGTAAGTGTCCGTCTAAAAATCCATCAGTTGCATCCACTAACTGACGAATCAACATGTGACTGTTGACCTGACCTATGACCAGTCAACAGTCAGGGGACTAATGTTGTCAGGGGACTAATGTTGATACATGAAAATAATTATCCTTAGAAAAGGAGTCCCCTTAACCCTTTAGGAATCCCCCTTAAGATATGGAGACTTGGGGACTAGGCCAACCCATAGGATGATGGGTGATCCTAGCCCAAAAAGAGGAAAATGGAAGAATTGGGCTTCACTCCAAGCCAAAAGCCAGAAGCCCATGGTAACTTGGATAAAGGAGAAATGGTAGTTTTGTAATGTATTAATCTTATGGGTGCCTATTCATAGGAAGAAGAGGAATGATTATTATAAAAAGGGAAGAAATGACATTTGGAAATTCATTCTGAACTAATCCATTCTCTCTCTTCACCTCAAGGGAGGTGGGCTTTTTGTGGCTTGGACTTGTTTCTCTTTCCCACTTTTACCCTATCAACAACAAGAGAACATGATACAAGATTCTTGCATATGCTCGGAACATGAAAACTTCATTCAATGTGAGAATATTACAGATATGAGCTTCTGCTCGACCTTTTCCTTTTATGCAACCTCTGTCGCAGATGAGTTACTCACAAAGAGTTTCTCGACATCCCTTATCCTCTGACAAGAGGTGAACATGTCTCTGTTTCAACAAACATGCTTAGTGGCTCCAGATTCCACCCAGTCTCTCACATTGGTTATTAAAATAACTTCCGACATCGTGCCACTGAACTCGTTCTAGTTTGTTTCAACTAAATTAACATTATCTTCCTACTTATTAAGGTTTTTATGTTGTCTACACTTTACTGCCGTGTGGCCAGGAACTTTACAAACATAACAATCACCCTTAATTAAAGTAATGCCGAATTCAGTTTTACGAAACATACCTTTTTTATGAAGACTACGCTCAGAGTTGTGTTTGATGTTCTTTCCTTTGTCGTCTTTGGAAGACTTGTGTTCATCCACATGCGCCTGATAGCCATGTCCCTTTTCAATTTCATGTCACAATCTTCGTTTATACTCTGACCGCATACACGGTAATTTCCCAATCACCCCATAAAACTAATTTAGTCAACAACAAATTTCCGCTCGTCAGAATTTTTCAGGAACATTTCTCTGTTTTGTAAAATATCAAAAAAATACTTTTACAACTCCAAAAATTCTGAAACTTGGTGTGGGTAACTATCAGGATGTCTACTACATTAGGTCAAAAGGGTTCATCGAAATTCCTTCTAGGTTAAGAGATAAATTCGAAACTATAGAGCTGACCAAAAATTCGTTTTTTGTTTTTCACTTCACAATTGATATCCATGATTATTACGAATTATAATGTCTTAAGATTGTTGGGTGCAATAATCAAAATAAGGAAAATCAAATAAGCAAAAGTTATTGATACTTAACTCCTTTATAATGGAAGTGATCGATTCGATAAAACGGACGAGCTCCCCAAATCTCCGCAACAACAACAAGGAAAAACTTTGGAAAAACAGAATGAGTCACGTGTTCAACACGCTGCCCTTAAGACATTAGCGCCCGGATACACTCAAGAGTGATGATGGAACCGGTAAAAGAAGGTACAAAGACGACTTAATCAGCTGCCATGAAAGAAAGAAAAAACAGGAAAAGCCTAATGAATTACAGCTTTCCAGTTTTTTTATCTTTGCATTTGAGATGCTCTTAGCCAGATCAGTCAGCTTGATCCGAGTCTAGACTATTAGGCACCTTATGTGCCACGTTTTTTAAAGCAAATGTTAAGTTCTCTTGTGTTCAACGTAGCAAGTAGATATTCTTAGAGCAATTCCTATGGTAATGTTCAAACTCAAAATTTTGTTGAGCCACGTGGATGGTCAAACGTGTTTCTCCACTATGATAAAGCAGGACAAAATGAACAGATTTGGTTTTCTAGGCCCCACTAGTATTTCTTTTTAATATAAAATGTTTTGTAGGATAAAGATGAAAAATAAAATAAAATATTTAAGTGAGATAAAATAGGATGAAGTGAGATAAAATAAGGTTAAAAAGTAGTAAAATAATCAGGGATTGTACTTGGCGTCAATCCAAGAGTCGCGGGCGTCAATCCAAGTGTCGCTGGCGTTTTTTGCATGAACGCGCGTCATTTCTTCTGACGCCAGCGTTAGAAAGGATGGTGCCCGTCCTTACAATAGACGCGCGCCTGATGTTCCGACTCGATGCCCAAATGAACAGATCTATTCATTTGAACATCCATTTTCTGTGTTTGTTCATTCCACAGCGGGAGCAAAATGAATAAACTTCCATAAGAATTGCCCTTATGTATTGGAGATATGCTTTTAGCTGGATTCCACTTGATCAGAGTCTAAACTACTGGCCACCTTATGCGTCATTTTCTTAGCACGTAGGTACTTCTTATGTGATTAATACTTCGCCAAACTCAAAACCGGTAACAAAATGCTGGCTGCTACCGACAAAGACTAGCAGTTGAGTATTTACTTCATAACACGTATTTTTATATACATGTACAGAACGAGTCTTATCAGACGTCCAAAGAAAGGAAATGAAAGAGTCTTCTCCATAAAAATCCCATAACTCGATCTCCCTTTTCTCGAAGTGCTCTTATTCATCTCAGATAAATTCTTTTTCACAGTAGGTATACAATCTTCTTTTTCTTTTCTTTGGGACTTATTATACGTACTAAACATTAACATTGTGGTCAATATTTGAATCATTAGTGTTCCAACAACATACTTAAATGCTTGTCAAAAAAAGAAAAAAAAAAGAACATATATTCTGTTATTCTTTAATGTGTATATCTTATCTGTAATGAGTCATCTCTTTTTCACTATCAATTCGTATTGATATTACAGGAACTACAGGTTGTATCAATTCAAACAACAACAATCCATCAATCAAACGACGAATAGCAAGAGCACTGGCTGATATCCAAGTATGTGGAAGCTAAAGGTGGCTAATAGTGAAGGTCCGTTTAGCAAATGGCTCTTCAGTACAAATAATTTCGTTGGAAGACAAATTTGGGAGTTCGATCCTGATGCTGGTACTCTTGAAGAACGAGCTGAAGTCGAAAGGGCTCGCGATGAGTTTTACAGAAACCGTTTTGAAGTTAAGCCCTGTGGGGATGTTCTTTTGCGTCTACAGGTACGTGACCATAAAATCTATGCACCTGTACTATCTCTAACTAGCTGGTCTCACCTTATAACTTTCATCCGTACCTTTTATACATGCACTGCCACCGGACATGTTTTTCCAATTAATTTGGGGACCGTTATATTTTATGGCTTCCTATGTTTGGGTTTGTTAATGGGCTTTTTTATACTTTTCCGTACGATCCCGAGATATTTCCACCACGTTAAAACTTTGTTATCAATTTTGTCGTTTGGTTAAAATATTACAGCAACTGAGAAACAACAAAGGAGAATTCGACTTAAGTATACCAACAGTAAAATTAACTGACGACGAAGATGTAACCTATGAGGCAACAACAACTACCGTGAAGAGAGCCGTTCAATTCTTTTCCGCCATACAATTGGATGATGGACATTGGGGTGCTGATTGTGCTGGTCCGTTGTATTTCATGCCACCCTTGGTGAGATTATTACATGATCATGATCCGTCGAAGGTCGCCGATTAGAGCATTGTTGTGAAACGTAAAAAAGCTAATAACGTATTTTTTGTTACAAAATGCAGGTATTCGCATTGTATATCACGGGAACTTTGCATACTATGTTATCGACCGAGCATATAAAGGAGACTCTGCGTTACATGTATTGTCATCAGGTGCGTTCCTGTGAGTCAACTTTAGAGTTTTTGTAATTCATACTATGTAATGTTTCATTTTGATGATATTTGTAGAACGAAGATGGGGGCTTTGGGTTTCATATTGAGGGTCATAGTACCATGTTTGGTACTACTCTGAACTACATTTGCATGCGGATATTAGGATTAGGGCCCGAAGATGGTCTTGACAATGCTTGTTCAAGAGCAAGAAATTGGATTCTTGATCTTTCTCTCAAAACCAATTTCTGTCGCTTCTAATATATCTTTGTCGATTATGTATGGGTTATAGGGTCCAAAAGGTGGCTTGTCAGCATGGGAGCCTGCAACGTCACACGTGTGAACATAGAGATCAATGTCATCTGAGTATTCACAAATAATGCGCGCAGACTCATGACAATACAGTAAATAAGCTGCGTCTGAGGGGAATGGATTGGTTTTGTCGAATCCTTGACTCAGAGTTCTAATACTCTTCCTCGTCTCATCAACTACAATCATTGTTCTTAGCGCATACAATAAGATAAATAGCGGATGAAGTATAAAATGTACGAACATGATATACCACAAGTATCGAATTGAACATATAAAGTATAAATGCATGACCATAGACGAAACGATTAACTTATATGATTCTCTGTCTGCGGGTTTGGGTTTTTCATTATATGTATGAAGGTTACAGAAATAGTCGAATGACTTTGAGATCAACATAAGCCTGCGTAGCAGGAGGAACTTCACTTACACTTTCTCTATCTCTCTGTCTCTCTCCTATTCTCCTCTCAATATTTTTCGCCCCCCTCTTCACTTGGGGGAGAGGGGTATTTATAGGGAGGTTACGTGGGGTACACTTCTGAAGCCCGTTATAACCTTATCCTCTTGTGTTTTGTGCCACTCACGCAGAAGTCTTCGTGTTCTCGGCTGCATCTGCGTGTTGTGTCTGGATACGCAGTATTATCTGCGCTTCCAATACAGGCTGACTGACACGTATGCTGTTTGAG
This sequence comes from Papaver somniferum, assembly GCF_003573695.1. NCBI lineage: Eukaryota > Viridiplantae > Streptophyta > Magnoliopsida > Ranunculales > Papaveraceae > Papaver > Papaver somniferum. Next base: position 163,789,405 of record NC_039364.1, on the reverse strand, counting down.
GGTATTTAATGCGGGTAGTTGAGATGTCTGTCCGCGGTAGACAGCTGTCCTCTGTCCCTGTCTTGTCTGCGTCAGTCTGACTATCCCTAGCCGTAGATCTTAGATCTTTCTGGGGATAGGATAAAGTGACTCTTGGGTTATCCTCCGGTGCTTCACAGTGTTCTAGTGTTTCTGTCTCCTCGATCCTCTACCGTTGGATCTGGTGGGTAGCGACGCTATCTTGTCAAGGCGCGTTTCTTGGCTGTCCACGTGTGATATCATATCTTGATGCTCTCAGCCGCATGTCCTCCACGTGTGTCTTTGTGGACACATGGCGGAAGATGAAATGTCTACCTACAATTTGCCCCTTTTCATCCTACTGGGCGGTTAGTCGAAGTGGGAAGAAAAACGTGTTACTCTCTTCATCTTCTCTTTATTATTTTCCTAGATTTTAGGGCACGTTCCCCACTATTTGCAATAACTTCTTCTTGGGTAGTGTGGCGGTTTTATTTCTCTTTGTTCATATATATTCGAAGGAATATGAAAATTCTCTAGTCATAAATTTCATTCCTTCTCTTTCCTCAGAACTTTAATTTTTTGTTCTCTGCTTTTGTTTCCTTGTTATTAATTGTTGCTGTTGCTACTGTTGTTTTTGTCTTTGTTGCTGCTGCTGTTGTTGTTCCTTAAAGCTTTCTTCTGCTGCTGTTGTTGTTCCTCGAAGCTTTTTGTTCTTGCTGTTGTTGTTCCTCGAAGCTTTTTTCACGACCCTGATTTTTTCTTTATAGGTAAGTGGTTCTACTGTGTTTGATTATCTTTTGAAAAATATATTCGTTTTCTGTTATTGCTATATGTGTTTGTTATGAAGAACATATATATAGATGTGTGTATGATTGCCCCTGTTCGTCATTACAAACAGTAATGATATCTTCCTTCGTGCATGCTTGCCCCTATTTGTTATTTCCCCTTATTTTCCATCTGGTTCATGATTATGAAGAACTGGATGAAATTGGGTTTTTTGATTTTCGTTTTGTCTCCGCGGAAATCTGAAACTTGTTTGTGTACTACGCAGACATGGCTGACCGTCCGCGGGTTTCTTATCAAACTCCATCGCCTAGTCCGCGTAGATCTCCTCCGCGTAGGGATCCTGATGTTTCTCCGCCTGGTGGAGGTTCGTCTAAATCTTCCCAAGGTGATGCCCGCGTTCATAGGGTTTCGCCTTCTTCTGATCAGAGGCACTTAACTTCTAAGAGGGGTGAGTCGCATAGAGGGAATACACAAAAGGGGAACCGGCCAAAAGAGGCTCCTGGATCCCGGTATGCTGTTTCTCGTCCCTTGGTTAATACGCGTGATGATCCTAAGAGAACGTGGATTTCCTACCTCTTCGGTCAGTGGCGCCTCCTTCCTCGTCTCATCAACATCCTCTACCTCCCCCTCCAGTGTCTCAACTCAAGGGGAGGTCTTCGAAAGAAGTGGTTTCGAAGACTGATGTATCTAAAGTTCATCCTAAGAGGAAAGATTCCGAGAGAAACCCTTCAAAGGGTTCTGCGCCTGATCCCGTGGAGGAGGAAGATATTTCTCAGGAAATACGTAGCGTCACTGTTGGGGAAAAGAAAGTGACCTTCAAACATATTGATCTGGAGGTTTTCAAGGAAAAGCATGGTCTTCAGCTATTCGATGTTCGTTTTTACGCTGCTGATGATGATATTACTTATGAGATGATATCGAAATATAAGTTTGATGAATTTCATCTGCTGACCACGGTGGGGGCCTTTGAAGCGGGTCTTATGTTTCCTTTGTACAAGTCTGGGGATTCTTTTTATTATGATGTGCTGGCTGGTCGAGAGGGTTCTTCGAAGAACACATACTGTCGCTCTATTTCCCAACTTCATGGGAATGATCTTCGTGCACTGAGGGAGTGTTATCTTCGGAGCAAAGGAGAGACAATTATGACTCTTTATGTTCCCAATCCTGAGGAAAGGGAGTGGTATACGCCTGAGAATTTTAACAAGTCTTTCGGTGACTATGTTAACAGTAGGAACCGTAAACCGTGGAGTGTCTTCGGAATATTGTCGCTCCTCGTGGTGAGATCCGCCTTCTGAGTGAAGTAAGTGGTGCTAAGGTGAAGTACGTCCCGGGTACAGAGAATTCTACTAACAAACTGGTGTTTCCTACTCGTGAGCGGATCAAGCGTGATCATGACTATGAATGACACGCAACTGTTATTGAGGTTGTCGGTCCCTGGGCTTGGGGGTGGGTTCCAGGTCCGCAAGGATGGCGTCCTACCGCAGATAGCCAGATACATGCGGCTCCTCCTGCTCATTATGGGAATTTCCGTCCTTGGCATTTGAATTTTGAGGGCATGAATTTCCAATATGCCCTCGATGTTGTTGATGGAGATGACGAAGAGAGTTCCGGTGCTGATCTTCAGGAAAAGAATGCTGCGGTTGTCAAGGTAAGATTTCCATATGCCTTGCCCTTTAGTTGAGGCAGTTTTAATTCTTTTCAAAGTCAGGGGTTTTTATTCTTGTGCCTTGTCTTTTTAGGCGACGAAGAAAAGGAGCATAAATCCCAAGCAGTCCACCACCACAACAATCGAGGAGGCGGAGGTTTATGAAGAAGTTAAGAGTCCTGTGACTGAGCTTGGAGAGGATGAAGATATGTCTGATATGGAAGAGCGTACTGATACATCCGCTTCAGGTCATGATGATGAAGAATTTGTTGAAGAGAATACTACCGCTGGTGGCAGCGGTATTGGTGGTGAAATTAATCCCGCAGGTTGTCATGATGCTGGTGCCGAAGGTAATCCTGCGGGTTGCAGTGATGCTGGTGATGATAACACTGGCCATGGTGATGAGGGTGTTGGTGGTGAAATTCCTGCTATGTCTCAGGAGTTTTCCTTTGGTCGTATTTATTCTGCGGAGGATAGTTTTGACATAAACGCTGCCCTGGGCCTGACTTCTGAGTTCAACCTGCTTTCCCCAAACGATGATTGGGATGTGCTTGGTAACTCTAACAAGGCGGAAGGAAAGGGAAAGGGAGTCGTGGATGCTAGTGATGTTCCAGAGGGGAGCGGTGCTAGAGACCTTCCAGATTTGGATGCGGGAGTATCCTCGAACTCTTCGGGTGCTAAATTCACGGACATGGGTAAGGCCTCAGTTGGGTCTTCTGGAGATGATTTTCCTCAGTCACTGATCCTTGAGGGTGATGATGCCATCTTAGCTGGGTTTAAAAAGAAGAACTTGATGTTCGTACCCAATCCAGCTCCTGTGGTGGAGGGTGAGAAGAAATCTGATGCCTATACCCGTAAGATGATGCAATTGTCTCCCGAGGACCAGGTTGCAGAAGCGTGGGATAAGAATCTTCGGGCCTTGGAGGCTGCTCTAGTAGTTGACGCTCCGTCGACTGTTGCTGATATGATGGCGTTGGCTGATGGGTATCAGTATGGATTTCCCCAACAGCGGATGTTAGAGGTGAGTTCTCTTATCATTTTTCCTGGTATCAATTTTTAGCAATTTTTAGAGTCAGGGTGTTCTAATCTTCTGATTCGCAGATGATGAGGAGTGAGCATTGCAATCACATGTTGTACCAGTTTTTTAAGGCCAAATGCCTTAAGTTGGTGGCTAAGCTTCGTCTTCGGGAAGAGGAGCTTACTGAGGCTGAGACTGTCATTGCTGATAGGGATAGAGAGATATGTGAGTTGAAGAGTCTCCTCAAGGCTAAGGAGCAACAAGGCAAGGAGGAGGAGAAGCTTCGCATGGATCTTGCTATGGCTCGTAGTGAGTTGGAGGAGGCCAAGAAGAATTCTTCGGCTGTTACAGGTTTTATTATCTGTTCTCTTCCTTGTTGTTGTCCTTTATTGTAATTAGTGTTCTGTCTGAGTCTCCCTCCCCCACCCTATCTTCAGTGGGTGGAGTTCCTGAGTTAGTATGGATTCGGAAAGAGCGGCAGCGTCAGAAATATCGTATCGCAGAGTTGGTAGAGAAGATAAAGAGCGAGGCTGATAAGTGGAATGCTCGTGCCGATGAACATAATGCTCTGGCAGAGGAGTGGCGGGTCAGACGAGTCCAAATGATTGATATGCAGAAAAAATATAACAATGATCGTCGTTTGTTTGATGGAACGTTGTTGTGGACGCGTGATAATCTTCGTGAATTCCGAGAACATGTCTCATCATTGGAAGCTAAAATAAATCTCTTGGAAGAATAATTGCGTCAAGCTCGTTCTTCTCAGTCTTCTGATGTTAAAGATTACATTCAACGTCTTGCTAGGGAGAGAGATGACGCTAGGGCTGAGGCTGGTGCTCTTAACAAATCTTTAGTTGCGTTTAGGGCAGATGTGGTATGCCAAGCTGAGTCTGAGAGAAATCTTGAAGTGAATATGTATCGGATCAACAAGGGTCTGGAGGGTTTAAACAATGAGGTCAACCATCTTCGTCACTTGGATTCAATGAAACAGGTAGAATTAGATGCGAGTCAGTACGCCCTTTCAACCCTTCAAGCGGATTATAAGAAGTTGTCAGATGAGTATGATTTTCTTGATGAATCCCGTGATGCTGTTGCTAACGAATATGAAGTAGCTTCGGCGAGAGTCGAAGGTATATGCTTATATTATCGAGTGTGATTCTGTAATTTCCTGGACCTAACCATCTGCATTTTTCTTTTCCTTTCAGAGCTCCAGGGACAGTTTCACACTGCAAATGAAGAGCTTGCGGAGGCTCAATCTCAATTAGTGCATCAGGAAAGTCAGATTAATTATCATAAAGGTTAAGCTACAGCAAGGGACGAGGCTGCCCAAGCCGCTTCGAAGGAAGTGAGTCGCCTTTCCTCGTTGTTGTCAAAGGCTAAGATGATGAATACTGTTATTGCGTACAAGGTGTTTTTATTGAAGAGATGATATGATTCAGTGAACTCTGTAACGCCATTACGTCGTTGCATATTAACTGAAGAGATGATATGATTCAGTGAACTCTGTAACGCCATTTATTGAAGGAATTTAAAAACAGTCCAAATTCGTCCTCAATCAATGAATCACCTTAAGGAATACAATAACTCGCTTACAGGAGATTCGCGAGTGTTTCGATGGACTTACCTCCCGTACCAGACGGGCGAAGAACCGTTGAAGTCGACTCGGGCCACGACTCCTATGTCATGTACGAACCCGAGGGCTGAGACGATATTGTAATCGTCGTCCTTCCCTGCAAACAATTGATATTTAATTTTGACCCTTCCGTAGAGTTTAAAAATAATGTCCAAGAATATCCAAAAAGTCGAAAAATAAAAATGTCCCAAAAAGGAAAAGAAAAATTACAAAAATAATATCCTATTTACAGTTTCTAAAAATAAAACAAAATAACTATATACAAAATCTTCTTCTTCACTCCTTTCGGATTCCTCTTTTCTTTCCTTCTTTGGCGATGCTTTCCTTTTATAACACTTTTTCTTTCCTTGTAGCTTCGCTCGAAATCTGAAAAGAATCAAAAAATACCAAAGGCGTAAAAGAGAACAAAAATTCTAAAATAAATAAAATAAATCTAAAACCTAAAACCTAATACAAATCCCCGGCAGCGGCGCCAAAAATTGATGTAGTTTTAAAGTGGTAAGTAAGGTTGTCGTTCACTCGGACTTGTGTAGACTCGATTTTAGACTCAAAAATAGAAAACACTAAAAATAAAGAAAATATATTCACAAAAGTTTATCACAGTATCGAGAGGTACTGAGACTCAGGATTCCACCAAATTCCATTCATGTGATTCAAATAATAATTCCAATCAATTATAGTTCAAATAATAAAAATATGGACTCTTGTTCTTTGCCAAAAATAGATTTTTGAAAAGCAGAGATTGTAAATCAAAAGCATGATGTATCAAAAATACATAAACCAAGCATACACCATCAACCGAAATCACACCCATTCAATAAAAATCATAAATCGATTAAAAATCAATGCAAATAGTCATAAAAGAATTATTAGAATTACCACATGCGTGAAATAGGGATTCCTCCGTCATTCCAGTGTTGGGGTTTAGCTCCTCATATCAAAAACAGGCTCAAAAGAATAAATCTTGGCTCAAAAGTTTTTTTTATTGAAGAGATGATATGATTCAGTGAATATGCAACGACGTAATGGCGTTACAGAGTTCACTGTTACAAAAAGTGTGGCTAACTGAAGATAAATGTGGCTGTTAAGCTGTTACAGAGAGAATATTGTATCACTGTTGTGAATTTGAGACGCGGTTCTTATTTGCAACGTTGTTCTTCAGCACCACCAGCAGCAGCATCGACAGGCTTCCTGTAATCTCTGATTCTCGCCTCCTGAGCTCTCCTTTCGACCCCAAACTCTCGACACCCCTTCTTGAGACCCTAGGAAACCTATTTATACACCACATGGCGATTAAATCTCTCCCAAATCGCTTCGAAATCTCTTCTTTCCTTCCTTGGCAGTCACGGCAATAATTACTTCCAGAAATTGTTTTACGCGTTTATGGGATTCCAAACTTATCTCAAACTCTTCCTTAGATAGAATATGTACCTTTGGAACGAATTTGTTGCCTTTAATCTCTCTGAATATCCAAAAACAAACCCAATAGGACCATGTTTCCTTATTCACCTTTGTTTCCCTTTTCCAGCCATTCCAGCCCAATTCAATCGATCCAATTGCTTCTAGTAAACTTGTCTAGCCATGAAAAGTCCAGCCCAATCAATTTCCGTTGTTGAATCTCTTTAAAACTGGTCCAAAACTCACGTCCAAAATCATGCAGACGTATGCATGGCTTTTCCCGCCAATTTTCTAATTTGAAACGTGAAGAAGAAATCCCCCCTATCCTGTGTTGTTCTCCCTTTAGCAGCTGCCTGGAAATGGGTCACCCCTTAGTAATTAGGTTAGCCCTTATCCAAAGTGAGAGTCCGTATAGTAATTTTCTCCCACGAGCGCAAAAACCACTTTTTTAGCCAATTTCTCCGCAAAAGCTTATTTCTCCAAAAATACCTACAGGGACATAAAAAGCCATAATAAATATAAAATCGAGCACTAATAATATATACAATTGAGATTATATAAGACAAAAAAATGTGCCTATCACAAGGCTCGGTGTCAACTAGTGGAAGAGACTAACAAAATTCTGGATAACATCGAGTATGATCTTAAGACCGAGCATGGCCTTATCAAGAGCTATCCGCGCAGTGAGAAACCCCCGCCCCCTACACCTGGTTCTTCAGGGCCTTCCTCGGGTGGAAGCGTACCTTCAACGCAGAAGGGGAAGATTGCTAAACCTGCTGGTGGGGTTGAACCACCCAAGTAGATTTTCGTAGAGAGTTGATCTTTGTTGATTATGAGGCTTCGTGAGATTCCTTTTGTATTTTCTTGTTTCCGCGTATCATTGCCAAGCTTGTAATCAACTTTTAATGAATTGATCATTGTTATGGTTAATTTGGAATATAACTAAATGTAATCAGGGATAGTGAAGTGTTTGAGTGCGAACCCGAAGATATGTGTATCTTCGTGAACGTCTTGAGACCTGTCACCCCGCTGGCTAATCCTGGGCAGAGGATTCCTAGACGGTGGGGGTCGGGGCATCGTTCTAGGATATGAGTTGTTTGGAATGTACGTTCATTCCGTCAACCCGCTGCCATAAGATTGGTTGGGTATCTCTTTCTGCAGGATGCCTTCCCCATGGTCCTACACTTATAGACGCTGATAGGGTAGTCCCGAGAGATTGTAGGTGACTACTTTCCCCAAGTAAAATAGAACAACAATTAACACCAGTGTTTACGTGGTTCGACAGCAGAGTGTCTACGTCCACGGGTGAAAGATATGTGTAAGTGAAGTGTTTGAGTGCGAACCCGAAGATATGTGTATCTTCGTGAACGTCTTGTGACCTGTCACCCCGCTGGCTAATCCTGGGCCAGAGGATTCCCAGACGGTGGGGGTCGAGGCAGCGTTCTAGGATATGAGTTGTTTGGAATGTACGTTCATTCCGTCAACCCGCTCCATAAGATTGGTTGAGTATATCTTTCTGCTGGATGCCTTCCCCATGGTCCTACACTTATAGACGCTGATAGGGGAGTCCCGAGAGATTGTAGGTGACTACTTTCCCCAAGTAAAATAGAACAACAATTAACACCAGTGTTTACGTGGTTCGACAGCAGAGTGTCCACGTCCACGGGTGAAAGAGGGTTAAAGTGCCTATTCATTTTGTTGAGTTACATTTAAAAGAATTCCATTGATGGAACCTCTGAGGTAGCAAATAGTAAAAAATAAGAGGATGAAGTATTGACGCGGAGGCTGTATTTACAGGTGTAGGTTTCTCGTGAGGTGTTATATTTACACGCAGTCGTCTTGTTACTATGTTGCTCCATGTATTGTGACTATTTTTTGCCAAAAGTTTGCTTGATTGATAGGTTGAGGTTTGCTATTCCTCTCTTAGAGATAGAAACATGTCGATCGCAAGCGTCGTTTTCTTCTTCTGGCGCTCTTCACGCAGATGCAGGTCTGCGCTGCCCTCTACGGTAGTATGGCTTGAGATATTTTGCATTCCATGGGTGTTTGAGGATCTCCCCTTTTAGGTTGTGCAGATAATAAGACCCATTTCCTGCAACATCATGTATGACGATGGGTCCCCCCCACGTTGGTGCTAATTTTCCCCACTTCTTTTCTCGTTGGTATTGGGGAATGGTCCTCAGCACATACTGCCCTTCTACGAAATCTCTAAGCTTAACCCTCTTATTATACTCCCTTGCTAGTTTCCTTTGATAGTTTTCCATTTTTTGTAGTGCTGCCTCCCTCATCTCTTTTAGATCATCCAACCTTTCCAACATCATGTCCGCTGTGAGGTTCTTCTCCCATGCTTCAGTCTTCGTAGTTGGCATGATTATTTCTGTTGGGATAATAGCTTCGGCTCCATAGGTGAGTAAGAATGGGGATTCTCCCGTGGATGATCTTCGAGTTGTCCTATAAGACCACAAAACGTTGTGTAGTTGCTCACACCAACGCTTCTTGTATTCGTCCAACTGCTTTTTGAGGATGAGTGCGAGGGTTTTGTTTGTGGCTTCTGCCTGACCATTTCTTTGAGGGTAAATTGGTGTTGACTTGTTCTTTCAAATTTTGAAAGTATCGAAGAGTAAGTCGATGTTTTTTCCCTGGAATTGCTTGCCATTGTCAGATACAATCTCAGCTGGTATGCCAAACCTGCAAATGATGTTTTGAAAAATGAATGTGAAGACATCTCCGTCTCGAATCCTTGCCAGGGATTTAGCCTATACCCATTTGCTGAAATAGTCCGTGGACACTATCAAGAATCTTCTCTTCCATGATCTTTCGATTAGGGGACCCACGATGTCTATGCCCCATTTTGAGAATGGCCAAGGGCTGTCTACTGGGTTCAACATTGTTGCGGGTGCGTGGATTTTTTTGGCAAAACGCTGGCATTCTTCGCATCTTCGTGACATTCTTGCAGCGTATCGTATCATTGTTGGCCAGTAATATCCTTGAGTTTTCGCAAATCTTCCTCGCACTCTGCCGTCCATTCGAATTTGCTTCCTTTTTTGAGAATGTTAAAAAAGTGCTTACATCTATCCGAGGACCTGGATATGAACCTCCCCAGCGCAGCCAGCGAACCATTGAGTTTCTGAACCTCTTTTAAATTCTTTGGGGATAACATTCTTACGATGGCTTCAATTTTAGCGAGATCGACTTCAATGCCCCTCTTCGTCACCAAATATCCGAGGAACTTTCCGGAAGTGACACCAAAAGTGCACTTCTCTGGGTTTACCTTCATGTTGTGCACTCTCATTGCTTGGAAAATATCTTTTAGATCTTGGTGATGATCTTTGCGCAGCTTGCTTTTAACGAGCATATCATCCACATATACTTCCAACATACTTCCAATCCATGGTTTGAAAATTGCATCCACCATTCTTTGGTAGGTTTCCCCTGCGTTTCGCAGTCCAAAGAGCATTCTTACATAGCAATAGAGGTCGTGTGGTGTATAGAATGCCGTATGTTGCTGATCTTCTCCTGCTAGGAATAATTGATTGTATCCAGAGTATCCATCCATGAATGACATTTCTTCGTATCCTTCAACTGCCTCGACAAGTTGGTCAATGCTTGGCAGTAGATAGCTATCTTTAGGGCAAGCCTTATTGAGGTTGGTGAAGTCGATGCATATCCTTACTCCGCCATTTTTCTTCGGTACGATGACCATGTTAGAGATCCATGTTGGGTACTTAACTTCTTTGATGAATCCTGCGTCCAGTAGTTTGCGGAGTTCCACTTCAACTACTCGATGGTATTCTGGAGCTACTTTGCGCACCTTCTGCCTAAAAGGGGGGGTACCTGGTTTTATTCGAAGTTCGTGATGAACTAACTTGGGGTCAATTCCCGGCATGTCCCCCAATTTCCAAGCAAAGATGTCCGCGTATTACTTTAGAAGTTTGATTAGCGCGGCTTCTCTTTCTTCATCCATCAAGGTGCCTATTTTGATAATCTTCGGGTTTCCCTCAGTACCTATGTTGACTTCTTTAGATACTTCGACAGGTGTAAACATGGGTTTTGGTTCCCCCAAGAGAGGAACATTCTTTGATTTCTATTTGGTGGGCTCTCCGTCTTCTTTTGTCGCGGAGGTGCTGGCTTCTGCGCTGCCAGTGGTGCTTACATTCAGAAGGCTTTTTCCGGAGATTTCTTCCAGATATGTATCTATGGTTATTTCCTTATTTTTGGCTCTTCGGGACTGGTGATTTTCTTCCCGCTCATTATTGATCTGATTCTGTAAGGTATGACATTCCCGCGCAGTTACTTGGTCTCCTTTAATTTCCATGACTCACTGGGGTGTTGGGAATCTGAGATATTGATGGTAGGTTGCAGCTACTCCCTTGAGCTTGTGAACCCATCTTCTTCCGATGATGGCATTATAAGGTGAAGGTGCATCTACGACGCTGAATCGAGTGTCCACTTTCATGGGCCCTGCGTCTACTTGTAAGACAATGTCCCCTAGGGGCTTTGTATCTGGGCCGTTGAATCCTTAGATGGTGTAGTAAGATGACAACAGTTGCTCGTCGTTGAGTTCCATACGTTTGAACGTGTCATAGAACAGGAAGTTGACTGAGCTTCCTCCATCGATGAGAATTTTCTTGGAATTGCACCCTGCTATTGGGAGTGTGAGGACTAGAGGATCATTATGGTGTTCCATGTCTTCTTCCACATCGTCTGCATCGAAAGTCATGGGCGCGTCTATCCATTGTTCGTGATCGTTTACCTCTTTCCCATCGATCTTATAAAGCTCAGAATAATCTTCGAATTGTTTTCTCAATCTCTTCCCAATCTGGGCGGTTAGGGATGATCCTAGAATCTCTGAACATGAAATCGTGTTGAGGGTGCGGTTGCCTTCTGGTAATTGAACCTGCTTGCCTCTCTTGGTTCTATCTTCGTTATCAATCTTCCGTATCCTGCGTCGATTAGTTTTTGAATCATTATCTTGAGATTATTGCATTTTTTGTTTGATGACCGTTGAAACAGTGGTATTCACAGTATTCCTTGGATTTTTATGATCTAGGAGGCTGCTTTCCATTGGACCATGGCCAATCGAAGTTCTCATTCCCTTTGATCTCTCTCAGGACGCGCGAATAACTGGTATTCAGCTTGGTATAGATTTGATCTTCAAATTTTCGATCACCTCTTCGTTTATCATCTCTTCGTTCTTTTCTTTCTTCGTTGGGACGTTCTTCTGTGATTCCTCTTTTGGACCCGCTGGCTTGATCCACGGAATTTGTGCGTGTGGGACGTTGAGTATGAGATCTGGGATTTTCACGCTGAATTTCTTCTAACCTTGCATGATTTTCTATGATTATCCGGAGATCTCCTTCGGTGGTAGGGATGGTTCCGTGGATCTCGACAAATAAAGGACTCATCCTGTCCATCCCCCATTTGTAGCAGTTGATACTAACCACGAGATCTACGTTGCCAATAGCTTGGCAAATCTTGTGCCATCTATTAGTATATTTTCTGATGGTCTCTTTGTATTTCATATCCAGCGAGAATATTTTGTCCATGCCGGTATTGACAACCTTGTTGTACATGTATGTTGCTAGAAATTTTTCCGTGAGTTGGTCGTAGGAGTCGATTGAGTTTGATGGCAAGTTATCAAACCATGACAACGGGACCCTTTTAAACTTGATGGGAAGTATCTGCACAGTATCGAGTCTTCGTTATCCCAACGGGCCATCATTCGATTATTGTATCGAAGATGAGCCGCAGGATCAGTTGATCCGTCATAGCAATCGAAAGCTGAAACCGAACACTTCTGCGGTATGGAAGCCCTGGTCAAGTGTGGCGTCAGCGGGGTAGTGTTTGATTCCTTAATCACTTGCTCTAGTCTTCCGCCTCCCTGCCTAGTCTTTAGCTCCTTGATTTCTGCCAGCATCTCAGCACGCAGATTTTCCATTGCGATCTGGTGCTCTTCATGAATGGTAGATTTTGCTCTTAGGAGGGTGGTACCGTCGTAGTAGTTCGAGTTCTCGGGATTGTAATCAGGGTCTGTTCTTTGGCTGCTCCTTGCTCCTCTTCGGTTCAATGGAAGAGGGTTGTTTGCGATCACCATTCTTCTATCTTGATTAGGTGCTACAGCCTTGAAGTTAGCTTCGTCGTGTTGGTTTTCTACCTCTGCACTATGAATGATTCTTTCCTTGAGTGTTTGGTTCTCTTGTGCTAATATCGTCACAACATCTGCGTATGCCTTCTGGTTCTTTCTCAATTCCGTCAGCTCGGCCATCATCTAAGCGGAACGATTTGACCCTTGATTTGGTGTTCCTTCCCGCAATTGCTCATCAGCGGCTATGGTTTGTTCCTCATCCACGATCTGTATTACTGGTTCTGGTGGATCTAACCGTGCACCTTGGGACCCCGACGGTTGTTGTGAGGGTTGACCTGCTATTAGAAGCGGTTGCTTGGCCGGAAAAGGTATGTTCTGTTCGTTGGTTAAGGGCATCCCGTAGAGGGGTTGTTGTATTTCTGACTCTGCTACGACTTCCTGATGTTCCTGTAGTTGAGCATTGGTTACTCTGGGAGATCCAACTTTGGATCTGCCAGCTCTTGAATCTCCTGCTTTGGCTGCCGCGGCATTTAATGCGTTTGCTGCGATGGTGTTGGCATTGATGGGGGCCGTACTTTCTACATTATCCTGCGCCCTATCCGCTGCCTTCAACTTTTCACCTCTCTGCTTACTCCTAGTTACCACTGGGGTTTTCCTTGGCATCTCTTTTGACGAAGCTTTTGCCTTCCCGACATCTTTGCTTTTCTCTATCTTTTAATATTTTCCTGAAAGAGGGAGAAAAAATCACGAAGACAATGGGCCCCATGTGATATCTATTAGCGTTTTGAGTTCTCTAAGGTGTAAAATCTTGAAGATACGAAAGGCGCCCATCTATGTAGATGACCGCAGATCTGTTCGAAGTTTTGATTTTCAAAGACGTGAAAACTTAGAAAATGCATGAAAAATCAGATCTACTTAGATAAACGCGGATCTGTTCATAATTTTGGTTTTCAAAGATGTGAAAACTTAGAAAATGCATGAAAAATCAGATCTACTTAGATAAACGCGGATCTGTTCATAATTTTGGTTTTCAAAGATGTGAAAACTTAGAAAATGCACGAAGAATCAGATCTACCTAGATAAACACGGATCTGTTCATAATTTTGGTTTTCAAAGATGTGAAAACTTAGAAAATGCATGAAAAATCAGATCTACTTAGATAAACGCGGATCTGTTCATAATTTTGGTTTTCAAAGATGTGAAAACTTAGAAAATGCATGAAGAATCAGATCTACCTAGATAAACGCGGATCTGTTAAAAATTTTGGTTTTTGAAATTATGAACGGAAAAAACCGTAGTGTTCCATACATCGTTATTTTCAGAAAACGAAGCCTGAAACAAGTCACATGAGAAGATAAATATTTTACCGGGATGAAAATCCCTGTTTCTAGCGCCAGATTGTGAACACAGAGATCAATGTCATCTGAGTATTCACAAATAATGCGCGCAAACTCATGACAGTACAGTAAATAAGCTGCACCTGAGGGGAATGGATTGGTTATGTCGAATCCTTGACTCAGAGTTCTAATACTCTTCCTCGTCTCATCAACTACAATCATTGTTCTTAGCTCATACAATAAGATAAATAGCGGATGAAGTATAAAATGTACGAACATGATATACCATAAGTATCGAATTGAACATATAAAGTATAAATGCATGAACTTAGACGAAACGATTAACTTATATGATTCTCTGTCTGTGGGTTTGGGTTTTTCATTATATGTATGAAGGTTACAGAAATAGTCGAATGACTTTGAGATCAACATAAGCCTGCGTAGAAGGAGGAACTTCACTTACACTTTCTCTATCTCTCTGTCTCTCTCCTATTCTCCTCTCAATATTTTTCGCCCCCTCTTCACTTGGGGGAGAGGGGTATTTATAGGGAGGTTACGTGGGGTCCACTTCTGAAGCCCGTTATAACCTTATCCTCTTGTGTTTTGTGCCACTCACGCAGAAGTCTTCGTGTTCTCGGCTGCATCTGCGTGTTGTGTCTGGATACGCAGTATTATCTGCGCTTCCAATACAGGCTGACTGACACGTATGCTGTTTGAGGGTATTTAATGCGGGTAGTTGAGATGTCTGTCCGCGGTAGACAGCTGTCCTCTGTCCCTGTCTTGTCTGCGTCAGTCTGACTATCCCCAGCCGTAGATCTTAGATCTTTCTGGGGATAGGATAAAGTGACTCTTGGATTATCCTCCGGTGCTTCGCAGTGTTCTAGTGTTTCTGTCTCCTCGATCCTCTACCGTTGGATCTGGTGGGTGGCGACGCTATCTTGTCAAGACGCGTTTCTTGGCTGTCCACGTGTGATATCATATCTTGATGCTCTCAGCCGCATGTCCTCCACGTGTGTCTTTGTGGACACGTGACGGAAGATGAAATGTGTACCTACAACACGAGTGGTTGGAATTTCTTAATCCAACTGAGTTCTTTGAGGACATTGTTGTTGAGTATGAGTAAGAAGACCAACCTTAGTTAACTTCTCAATTTATGTACATCTCGGTTAGTTGTATACCTAGCCGAGTGGTGTTAATTAATCCTGTACAGATATGTGGAATGCACTGCGTCGGAAATTCAAGCTCTTGTGATATTTATGAAATTACATCCTGGACATCGTAAGAAAGAAATTGAAATTTGCATTGCAAAGGCTGTTCGCTACCTTGAAGATCAACAACAGGCTGATGGTTCATGGTATGGGAACTGGGGAATCTGTTTTATATATGGGACGTGGTTTGCGTTACGTGGTTTAGCAGCTGCTGGAAAGAACTACTACAATAGCCTGACCGTCCGTAAAGCTTGCAAATTTCTATTATCAACACAAAGAGAATCCGGGGGTTGGGGGGAAAGTTATCTTTCATGCCCAAAGAAGGTAATTGTTTTGAAGAAAATTCTTGTGGGTTCATGAAGGACAATATGAACAACGTAGTTTTTCCTTTCTGACCCTTTTCATAAATTGACGATGATTACTGCTTGTTGAAACAGGAATATATTCCTCTAGAGGAAAACAAAACTAACTTGGTGCATACTGCATGGGCGCTAATGGGTCTCATTTACGGTGGCCAGGTAATTTGCCGATGTTGCACTAGTGGACATCGATATAATATCATGTGTATTCTTTTAAGTAAATTTACTTATGATTACGTATGGTTTGATTTCATTTCATCTGTTGTGAAAGCAGGCCAAAAGGGATGCAAAACCTCTGCATCATGCGGCAAAGGTACTAATAAATAACCAAATGGAAAACGGAGATTTTCCACAACGGGTAAACCAAAACTGAAAACATGATATTACAGGAACAACAATCAATATGGGGTTTTCACAGACGTTCCTACTTTGACATGCACAAATGTATTGTTTATAGGAAATTACTGGTGTTTAAGAAGAACTGCATGTTACACTATGGGGCATTTAGAAACATTTTCCCGTTATGGGCACTTGGAGAATATCGTCAGAAGGTCCTAATCCCATCCCAAATCCTAAATTAAGTTAACTATCCCATATATGTAAAGTATTAATTAAAATGTCAAATTGTATGAAATATAAACGTGTACGATGCGCTGTCCAGTTTCACTCGAATGAATGATGAAGTATAAACGTGTGCCATTCAGATATCTAAGAATACGCTTGATAGCAGACCAATAAGCTTCAGAAGGATGTTGCATAGTTTGACAAGCTTTGTTGACTGCAAAGGTTATATCTGGTCTGGTGATGGTTGCATACTGTAAAGTTCCCACTGTACTTCTATTAAGAAGAGGATCATCAAAAGCAGGTGACTGAGCAGGAGAAGCAATAGTTGTAACTGGTGTACTATAGGGATGAGTTGATTTCATTTTTGTCTTAACCAAAAGATTGGTAATGTATTGCTCTTGGGATAACAATACACCTGCATTTGATGTAGCATGGATTCCCAGGAAAAAATGAAGAGGACCCAAGTCCTTGATAGCAAATTTTGTACCTAAGTCATGAATGAGCTGGTTGACTACTGAAGGAGAGCTTCTTGTAACTAAAATATCATCTACATAGATGAGAAAGTAAATATCAAAAGAGGCAGTTACCTTGATGAAAAGAGAAGTATCGGTTTTTGATGCAGAAAATCCATCTTTGAATAAAAACTAACTTAGCCTGTCAAACCAAGCTCTAGGTGCTTGCTTCAAACCATAGAGAGACCTCTTCAACTGGCACACATGATTAGGCATAAGTTTATTAATATATCCTGGAGGCTGAACCATAAACATATCCTCTGTCAAATGACCATAAGGAAAGGCATTCTTCACATCTAATTGCCTGATTTGCCCACCTTTGTAAAGAGACATAGAGAGATTCATTCTAACTATAGTAGGTTTGACTACAGGGAAGAAAGTATCTTGATAGTAAATTCCTTCTATCTGATTATACCCTTTTGTAATTAATCTTGCTTTGTATCTCTTTATAATGCCATCTGCGTTTCTTTTTATTCTAAAAATCCACTTGCAGCCAATGACATTTTGACCACCCATAGCAAGAACCAATTTCCATGTCCCATTATGCAAAAGTACATTTATCTCCTCATCCATGGCAACTCTCCATTTACGATCCTTACAAGCTTCAATATAACATGTAGGTACAATAATATCTTCACAAACAGATTGTACTTCTGAAGCATATACTTTTGGTTTAAAAATACCTCTTTTGCCTCTGGTGGTCATGGAATGGTCATTAATAGTGGGAACTGAAGAACAGGTTGGTGGTAATATAGTTGGTGGGATTGATGAAGAAGCAGTTACAGTAGGTAAAGTAGATGAACAAGATATGCAAGCAGTGTCAATGTCATTGGAAATTGAATCATAAGTACATGGAGAAGGTGAAACTGACATTGTGGACAGAGATGGAGTGTTGGACTGCGTATTGTAAAGGAGAGTTGCATAGGGAAAGTCATGTTCATCAACGTGACATCTCTAGAAATAATAATTTTGTTAACCAATGGATTGAGACATCTGTAGCCCTTATGCAAGTTATTGCAACCTAGAAAAATGCCTTTCATTGACCTAGGTTGAAGCTTGTGATTGTTGAATGGTCTAATACAAGGATAACAAGCACATCCAAAGGTTTTAAAAAAGTTATAATCAGGTTTGAGATTAAACAGACATTCAAGAGGAGATAACTGTTTTAGAGTAGGTGTTGGCAGTCTGTTTATAAGACAACTGGCAGTTTCAAAAGCATAAAACAATATGATAGGGGCAAAGAAGCATGAGAAAATTGGGCCAAACCAGTTTCAACAATATGCATATGCTTCCTCTCTGCAGTTCCATTATGTACATGAGCATGAGGGCATGAGACTCTATGAACAATACCACAAGTATCCAAGTAGGTAGAGACATTCTTGTATTCTCCTCCCTAATCTGACTGAACAAACTTGATTCTTCTATTAAAAAGATTCTCAACATGTCTTTTAAATTTAACAAATGTAGATAACACTTCAGATTAAGATGATGGATATAACTAGGTGAATCTACTAAAAACATCAATAAAGGACACATAAATTTGAATCCATTTATTGAACATAGGGGAGAAACCCAAACATCAGTATGAATGAAATCTAATGAACCATACAAGTTATCATGGGTAACAAAAGGAAAAGGTAATGCATGACTCTTTTCTTGTTGACAGGCAGTACAAATTGAAGTTGATAAATGATCATCAATGACTCCATCAATAGAAGATAAGATGTGCTTCAGAGTCTTGTATGAAGGGTGTCCTATTTTATTGTGCCATTGAGTAGTTGGAGAAGTACCAGAAGTAAAAACTTGTTTCAGTTTAGCAGCTGTGAATTCCAAATGGTAGAGTCCATCTTTAACAGGGCCAGTGAGCAGAATATGATGAGTATCCAAAGCTGAAAAAGCGTGGGTACAACAACCACACCCAATATTTTGATTAGCAATCTGTATGGACTAACTCCAATATACTTTCAAGAGAATCAACTAGACTCAATCTTAATAAAGTATATCAAAGAGTTATAATATCTCTATTTCACAATGTAATCAGCAAATCGAACAGATAGAAATCCGTGAGCCTGATTACTATGTGAAATAACTTGAACGGTACCAAAGACCAATGTTCAAGTGTCAATTAATGTAAATCAACAACCAAAGGTTGGATATTCTAATTGATTGATCTTAACGCACAACCTGTGATATTTCAATTATATAACAAAATATAATGCGGAAAACAAATAACATAGACACCAGAATTTTGTTAACGAGGAAACCGCAAATGCAGAAAAACCCCGGACCTAGTCCAGATTAAACACACACTGTATTAAGCCGCTACAGACACTAGCCTACTACAAACTAACTTCGGTCTGGACTGTAGTTGAACCCCAATCAATCTCACACTGATCCAAGGTACAGTTGTGCTTCTTACGTCTCTGATCCCAGCAGGATACTACGCACTTGAGTCCCTTAGCTGATCTCACCCACAACTAAGAGTTGCTACGACCCAAAGTCGAAGACTTTAATAAACAAATCTATATCACACAGAGATAATAGATAAATCTGTCTCCCACAGAAATACCTACAAATTTTTGTTCTGTCTTTTGATAAATCAAGGTGAACATGAACCAATTGATAACCCAGACTTATATTCCCGAAGAACAGCCTAGTATTATCAATCACCTCACAATAATCTTAATCGACGCGGCGAAAGAAGATATTTTGAAATCACAAACGATGAGACGAAGATGTTTGTGACTACTTTTATATCTTGCATATCGGAGATATTAATCTCAAGCCAATCGTTACGATGGTACTCAACACGATAGAATCAGCAAGATCTGATCACACAACTACAAGAAAGTAGTATCGGTCTGGCTTCACAATCCCAATGAAGTTTTCAAGTCGTTGACCTACAGGGTCTCGAGAAGAAACCTAAGGTTAAAGGAGAATCGACTCTAGCTTATACAACTAGTATCACACAGGAGGTGTGGGGATTAGGTTTCCTAGTTGCTAGAGTTCTCCCTTATATAGTCTTTCAAATCAGGGTTCGCAATCAATGTTAGCTTAGTAACAAAGCATTCAATATTCACCGTTAGATGAAAACCTGATTAGATTCAAGCTAATATATTTCAACCGTTGGATCGAAAACTTAGCTTGTTACAGATACATGAAAAATAACCCCCCTTAACCAGGCTAGGGTTCCCCAAAGAGGGAAAAGGCCACACATGGAACATGGAGACTAGGGACCAAGTTCACCAAAGAAGTATCCATGAGGTGGAAGGGACAATGAAGGAATTAACAAGGAAGAAGAAGGTTATATTAGAGAAGGGATAACATTAGTAGTAATTAAGGAGGTTTAAGACACATGGCAAGATGTCATAAAAAGAAGGGGCTTTTGAAAAATCTATATAAGGAAGGACAAGGTACAATGGAAGGAAAACTCTCTCTCATACTATTCTAATAAAAGTGAGGTCATCTTGGTACACTAGGACGGGTAGAACCCAACGAGAATTCCGGTATTAACATTTGGCGACCGCACCCGGAGGCTCGTGCCTAATCCACCATGATGCATCCAAATAGCAGTAATCCTGGCACGACAAGAAATCAACCATCCAACCGCCCTGTCGACCTCGACGAGGTCATCATAGAAGAATGGGATAACGAGGAAGAAACATCACATCAAACCGCAGAAAAACAATTTGAAGACGCTCACCAAAATACCACGCACAAAAAAGACGTACAAATAGTTCGACAATCAAAACCTGCAACCCCGGGCATGCAAAGTATTCAGAAAGAATTAGAAGAGCGACTGCAAAAGAGGCAAGCGTTGGAAGAATGGATAGCACAAGCTGTGATTGCAGTCCAAAGTGCCCCTGGGGAAGCAACCGAAGCGGAAAAACATCAGAATACCAAGGCCGCAGTAATCACACAGGAGGAAATGGCGGAGTACCTGGATCATAGGTATCATATCACGAAGCAAGATAACCACCATCAAACAAACAACCCATATCCTTTAAGTGTCTGGGAATATCAGTACCCCGAGGGCTATGTTTCTCCCAAGTTTAAGACTTATGATGGACAGGGGAATGTGCGGGAACATGTCAGCCATTTTCTCTCAGCCATGAACGATAGAATCTCCGACGAGAAACTATGTTTGAGGGAATTCCCCAAATCATTGACATGAACAGCCTTTACTTGGTACGATAACCTAAAGGCAGAGAGCATAGACTCTTGGACCATTATGTAATCGATGTTTATGGGAAAATTCTATTCAGCCAAGCGGAAAGTTACGTCCGTAGACCTGAGCAGAAGCGTACAGAGGATAGGTGAAGAAATAGGGATATATATAGCAAGGTTCTGACGGACGACACTGGATTGTCATGAAGACATTAGTGAAGAAGCACTCGTGGAAATATGCTTACGGGGAATGATTCAGTTCTTCAAAGGGAGTTTGATCAACTTCAGATTCCAAACCTTTGTCGAACTAGAGGAAGCTGCTGAAAGAATCACTGACTGCATGGAAGAGTTACCCGCAGGTGTTAACTGGCGTCATACTGTAAGTACCACATCCGTACTTCCCAACAATCCTAATAAAAAAGAGGGAAACGGAAGCCGACAACAAAGAGGGGACCTCATCCAAAGTAAAAACAAATGGATTAGAAAGGATTCAAGACCATCTCCCCATACTACCGCATGGAAGAGAACATACAGTTCGACTCCTCAACCAATGGGTAGCCGGGGGTGAGGTTCAATTGCCGCCGACGGTGATGGATGTCAACAAAATGAATAAGGATGCTGCAAGGTATTTCCATTATCATAGGAGAATGGGACATCCGACAGTAGAACGTCTCGCGATAAGAACCATATTTGAAAGAAAACGTGAGTATGGAGGGCTTGAGGCAGCAAGACAAATGATCGAGCGAGATCCTTTCCCGCGTCACTAAGAACGAAGGAAATCGATGAGCTAAATGTAAGAGCGCAATAGCGAACAACGGGTAAAGAAAAAAAAATATAATCTGTAATGTCTTTCCCTTATCTACAATCTCGAAAATAAAAAAACTCTCCAGAGTTGATTACAAAAAAAAAAAACAGAAACAAAAAGGGTTGCGGGAAAGCCAATGGCGCCTGATCGACTAACAAAAGGTTGCGGGAAATCCACTGCCGCCCGATCGACTGACAAAAGGTTGTGGAACGTTAATGACGTCCGATCGACTGACAAAAGGTTGCGGGAAAGCCAATGGCGCCTGATCGACTAACAAAAGGTTGTGGAACGTTAATGACGTCCGATCGACTGACAAAAGGTTGCAGGAAAGCCAATGGCGCCCGATCGACTGGCAAAAGGTTGCAGAACGTTAATGACGTCCGATCGACTGACAAAAGGTTGCGGGAAATCCAATGGCGCCTGATCGACTAACAAACGGTTGCGGATCGTTAATGACGTCAGATTGACTGACAAAAGGTTGCGGGAAACCCAATGGCGCCCGATCGACTAACAAAAGGTTGCGGAACGTTAATAACGTCCGATCGACTGACAAAAGGTTGCGGGAAAGCCAATGACACCCGATCGACTGACAAAAGGTTGTGGAATGTTAATGACGTTTGATATACCGACAAAAGGTTATGGGAAAGCCAATGGCGCCCGGTCGACTGACAAAAGGTTACATAACGTTAATGACGTCCGATCGACTGACAAAAGGTTGCGGGAAATCCAACGGCGCCCGATCGACCGACAAAAGATGGCGGAATTTTAATGACGTCCGATCGACTTATTAAAGTTGCGGGAACGCCAATGGCGCCCGATAGACTGACTATGAGCCGCGGGAATGCCAAAGGCACCCGATCGGCTGACAAACTTACTAAAGTACGGGAATGCCAATGTGATTTAGGACATCTAGACCAAGTCACCCCCGTTTGAACATGATAGTCAAACCTTATTCTATTTCTAGTACTATTCCCTAATTTATGATTTCCCTATTCTAAAACTGTTATATAACTTAATAGTTTCCTAGTTTAGTATGATTTCCTTTTTCTAGTTTTACTACGTTTAGGAAATAGTGAAGCTCATATAAGAAGGCATATCCTTGTAGAATTTTTACACATTAAACATTATTATCTTATTTGATTTATCAAAGATATTTTATTTAGTTATTGTTCTCTAGTTTTCTTATACCTTTTGTGAATCTATTGATTTCACACTAGTTTTCACTACTTTTGGATCCTTGATCCAAATTATTACGCTTCCGCTACGTTAAGTGGTACCAGAGCCTCGATTGAGAGCCTCCACTAACATGGGTGATAAGAAGATTGAAGAGTTAAGGACTAGTTTGAAGAAATACCTAGAAGCTGATGTGCAAGCAATGGGAATCCAACTAAAAACGGAGTTAACCATTGAGTTAACCACAGTGATAAATGAACATTTTGAAGATTTCAAAGAGTAGTTTTCTACCAAGTTCATGGGACACGAAGGAAAGAAGGTAAACGGAGGAAAGAAGATAATTGGAGAATTACCAATTACCCGAGCTGAAATTGTCCATCTTCATACTTCTACCCCTCCCAACTCCACCACTCATCTTCAAACCCCTCCAGTCACTTCCAAACCTTATTACAGCCATGATACTTCCAGAAACAAGTCATATTACCATCCATTATTCACTACTCCAACTTACTCTTCCTGTCCACCTTACACAACCCCACAATTTGAATTTTTTTGAAGATTTCAGCTCTTACTCTACTTCCCAAAACTTGATCAAATCTTCTACAAAACAACAAGCAATTGATGTTGAAGATTATGAGCCATATTATTATCCATCACCACCGCGCCAGCAAAGAAACATGGGAAATCCACAAAACTATCGCCCCAAAGCTGATATAACTCCGTTTGATGGACTCTTACACATTGAAGATTTCTTAGAATGGCTGTGTACAGTTGATCGCTTCCTTGGTTATATGCGCATACCTGAAGATCAACAAGTAGAGATTGTTTCTTTCAAGTTTACTGGACCAGCTTCCTCATGGTGGGATCATCTTTAAATAGAACGAGCCAATCAAGGATTGCGACTAGTTCAATCCTGGACAGCCATGAAACAACTGTTGAAGAGAATATTTCTTCCTCCGGACTACATGCAAACCTTGTTTATCAGTTTGCAAAACTGTCGCCAAGGCAACCTCACAGTACAAGAGTATGTCACAGAATTTTCCTGTTTGTTATCTCAGAACCAGCTGAATGAGACGGTTGATCAAACAATTTGGCGGTTCATCAATGGACTTGATTGGAGTATACAAGAAAGGTTAGCTACTCAACAATATACTTCTATTCATGTTGTCATTAATAATGTTCTGAAGATAGAATCTTTCATGCTTTCTCCACAACCATACCCAAAATCCTCATTCTCTTAACCTAGAAAACCTTCATTTCAAAATTTTCCTAATAGGCAACAACCTTCTCCATTCTAGTCCCGTACTTCTCCTACTACCACTACCACTACCACCCAACCATCTTCTTCCCAAACCCCACCTACCACAAAGACTCCACCACCTCCACCCCAGCCTAGTAATGCTCCACCCATTAGACCAAGACCTCAAAACCCTTATGCATAACCAACTGAAAACAAATGCTATAAGTGTATGCAACCAGGTCATACATCGTATCAATGTAGAAGTGGGCGTACATTGATGACCGAAGATGAGTCTATTGTGTATGAGGAAGAAAGTGAAGATGTCCATAGAAATATCGAAGATATACAAGCATATGAGGAGGAAGGAGATGAAAGTGATCATGTCTCTTATGTTATTCGAAATATATTGTCCATTCCTCGTGTTGACTATCCAACCCGGAATCGTCTATTCCGCACTCAATGCCGTGTGCAAGACAGGATATGTGATGTGATCATTCACAGTGGAAGTTTTCAAAATATTGTTTCATCTAGATTGGTGGAAAAGCTGCAATTATCTACTCATCCACATCCTAAACCATACTCAATTGGTTGGATTGATGATAACAACAAGAAGAATGTAGATTCTCAATGTTTTGTGTCATTTAAAATTGGAGCATATAACGAGACAGCGGTTTGTGATGTTGTGGATATTACTGCTTGCCACATATTACTTGGACGCCCATGGCTATATGATGTAGATGTCACCTATCGAGGTAAAGCTAATACGTATTCGTTCATGTACAATGGTAGCAGAATCACATTGCAACCATATTACGCAAAACCTAACCCAAGTCTACAACAAGAAGAGACTACGATGTTGGTTTCCCCGGATATCTTAGCAGATGCACAAGAATCAGGTATGATCTATGCCTTAGTTGTAAAACCTTCTACTCCTGCCCTTCCTACAACTATTCCTACTCAAGTGCAGTCCTTACTAGATGAGTTTGCATGTTTTTTACCATATGATATGCATGATTCTTTGCCTCATATGAGAAATATTCAACACCAAATAGATCTAATGCCTGGTGCAAGTTTACCTAATCTTCACCACTACCGTATGAGCCCTAAGGAACATGATATACTTCTAGGTCAAGTAGATGAATTGCTATCTAAAGGTTTCATACAGCCTAGTTTGAGCCCTAGTGCTGTTCCATCTCTTCTTGTGCCTAAAAAAGATGGAACTTGGCGTATGTGTGCTGATAGTAGAGCTGTTAATAAGATCACAATCCGGTATCGCTTCCCAATTCCAAGATTATATGATATGCTCGATATTCTCTCTGGTTTTATAATATTTTCTAAGATTGATCTTAAAAGTGGGTATTATCAGATTCGAATTCGACTTGGGGATGAATGGAAGACTGCGTTTAAGACAAAAGATGGTCTCTTTGAGTGGCTTGTTATGCCATTTGGTTTGTCTAATGCTCCAAGTACATTCATGAGGCTTATGAATCAAGTCTTACAGCCTTTCATTGGTAAGTTTGTTGTGGTTTATTTTGATGACATCCTTATTTATTTTAAATCTGAAGAGGAACATCGCTCTCACTTGTGGGTTGTTTTCAATTCTCAAGGAGAATGAATTATTTATCAATCTGAAGAAGTGTCAATTTTTCACTTTAAAGGTTCTGTTTTTGGGTTACGTTGTTTTTGCTGATGGTATTCAAGTAGATGATTCAAACATCACAGCTATTCGTTATTGGACTACTCCAAAGACAACATATGAAGCTCGAAGTTTTCATGGTTTAACTTCCTTTTATCCTCGATTTATAAGGGATTTCAGCTCTATCGCAGCCCCTATTACTGACAGTTGGAAGGATAAAAGGTTCGTATGGACGAATGAAGATGAATCAAGTTTTCAATTACTCAAATAAAGGCTTACTTCTACTCCTATCCTTGCACTACCTGTTTTCAACAAGCTTTTTGAAGTACATTCTGATGCTTCTATATTAGAAGTTGGTGCTGTTTTGTCACAAGAAGGTAAACCTATTGAATTTCTTAGTGAAAACTTATAGAAGCTCGTCAAAAGTGGTTTACTTATGAGTTAGAATTCTACGCGGTGATTCGTGCACTATGAAAATGGAGACATTACTTAATACACAAGGACTTTATCTTATATACTGATCACCAAACCCTCAAGTATATTCAGAATCAGTCACCATCTAATAGAATGCATGCAAGTCAGATTTCTACCTTACAAGAACATATGTTCTCTATTCAGCACAAGTCTGGTTTGAACAACGAGGTTGCGGATGCACTAAGACGTTTCACAAATCATAGTGCTCGTGAGTTACTCCTTGTTACTATCCATGCTGAAGTGATTGCCTTTGACTCCCTTAAAGAGTTATATCCTAACGATCCAAAATTTTCATTACTATGGCAGAAATGTTCTTCCAAGCAACAAGGTACGGGCAATTTTGCTTTACATAATGGGTTTCTTTTCAAAGGTAGTCGTTTATGCATTCCCGATGGATACATTCGTGAAAACCTTGTTAAGGAGTTACATAGTAGTGGTCTTTCTGGCCATTTTGGGCGAGATAAGACTATATATCTAGTCTAAGCTCGTTACTTTTGGAATTCTCTCAAAAAGGATGTCCACGATTTTGTGCGACGTCGTATGGTTTGTCAACGAAGTAAGGGTCATGCACAAGATACAGGATTATACATTCCTCTCCCAGTTCCAGATGCTCCTTGGGAAGATATATGAATGGATTTTGTGCTAGGTTTACCAAGAACCCAAAGAGCTCATGATTCAGTTTTTGTGGTTGTTGATCAGTTTTCAAAAATGGCACACTTTATTCCTTGCAAAAAGACTATGGATGTTGTAACCACAACAAATCTTTTCTTCCGTGAGATAGTCCGTTTGCATGAAATTCCCAAGATCATTACTTCTGATCGAGACACTAAGTTCTTAAGTTGGTTTTGGAAGACACTTTGGACTTGTCTCCAAACCAAACTGCAGTTTAGTAGCACAGCTCACTCTCAAACAAATGGGAAAACCGAAGTAGTAAACCGATCATTAGGGAATCTTATTCGTTTTTTATCTGGAGACAAGACACGACAAAGGGATTTATCTCTTGCTCAAGCTGAATTTGCCTACAATTCTGTAGTTGCAGGAAATCCTACACTACACCCCTCATATGATTTCATTATTACTCAACTCATTTTTAGATTTACACTCTTAATTTTATTGATCAATCTTTGAATATTCTTACAAGAAAAGATAAAGGAATCAAGAATGACCTCTGCTCTATACTTTCTCTCTCATATTTACTTGTTTCTTACTCAAAAAGATCTCTCCCCTTTATTTACAACTTGAACGACTATTTATAGGGAAATACATAGTGGATGACAGCTAATCTGTCCTTTATTTTCGGGTATGGTCTGCGACATTATCGCAACCTTACAAATGTTAATCTCGCAAGCTCTCCAATTTCTGCAGGACTGTCACATCTTTCTCGTGATTCTAGCTGACGTCGTTTATCGTATCATTTCTGAAATTGTTCTGCGATGTTGTTATGTTGTTGATAATTTCGCTGAGACATTATTGTTGCGAGATTATGATCCTACATCTTGCCTCTTCTCATATATTCTCTGTAAAGTAGAGAATGATGTGAGAAATGCCGCAGCTGTTCATCTATTCATATTCTGCATTTATCACACGTATTCTTTCTTCCACCTGTTTTTTAACACGTCTTATGTAACCGCTGCTTTTCAACTGCTCACGTCTTTTCGTCTTAATGGTGTTTATTTCTTCGAGTAAAAAAAATCTCCTTTATATACTCTTCTTACTCTTTTTTCCACTTTCTTTTTACTTTCTCTTCCCTTTTTATTCTCTCATCTCTGCAACTCTGTTATTCTTCTGCAATTTCTGCTACTGTAATTTTTCCCCCTTCAATCTTCTTAGTTTTTATTCATTCCCATACTCTATATTCAAATATGCCTCCAAGTGGTCATAGACATGAGAAGAATTTAAAATATGTCCAAAAAGATCGTGCTGAGAAAGGTTTCACACTCTCTACCATTCCTGGTGAAAGTGCCAAGTCAATTTTTTCTTTCAAACTTTTCTCTGATCAGTATTGTGATGATCAATCAATCATAATTTCGCTAGGTCAGAATCTCGCAGGTCTCCCCATTCCTTTTTATGACCCAGATATTCCTATATTCTATGAAATTCTCGCTCACTCGGGATTTTCGCGATCTATCTTCCAACTGAGTGGGGACTGCATCCGTCTGATGCTAGAGTTTGATAACCGTGGTGCTGGTAAAGGATCTTTGTATTCCAAAGAAATTAGGGATTCTAAATTCGCAGAACTAGAGATAATTGCTGAGAAATACACAGTAGCGAGTTTCTTTGAGAACTATGAACTGATCTCCATGAAGAAAGAGAATACTCGCTGGGGTGTTCGCTTAAAAAGGAAAGATAACATTGATGAAGCTAAAATTCTCATGCAAGACATTGACTGGCATTCTGGTAAGAACACAACTCCTCGCCAATCCAAAGATGATAAATGGTGTGTTTTTTCTTTAATGCTAAAAGGACCTTACATTGCTGGGTCAAATGTTCTTCCTGCGAATCTCGCTGCTTATCAACCTTGGGTTTTCTCTTGGTCCGAGAAGGAGAAAGAGGTATGTTTCTTCCCGTTTAGCTCACTTTATATTTCTTTATTTGTATTTATTATTTTGTTCGCTAACTCTTGCGACATTCTGCGGATCCAAAAACTGAAAGATAGTTATTACAGGGCTGGGAAAGCTAGTACTCTGTTAGCTCTTTGCTCATACACAGATGAGGTAAGAAATATTCTCTTATGATTTTAAACAGTATACTGTTGCTTCCATTTCTTATTTCTATCTGTGTGTGAAGATTATTGCTGAAATAGAAGAACCTGCCGATGTTGTGAAGACTGGTGATAAAGGAAAAGGTGCTCTTCGCAGGGAAAAATCAACTGGTCCTCCTTCAAAGAAAAGGAAAGTCCTTTCTTCTTCTCCTTCAAATATTCCTTCTCATGAAAAATCCGAAAGTGACAAGGATGATGAAAATAGTGATGACCTTGCCGCAAGTGAAGATTTTCCACCTGAATCTTCTCTGGCCTCTTTTCTGATTCTCTACAAGGAATGGGAGATAGCCAATTCGCTAATACCTGCAAAGCTCTCACTACAATTTGCGATGTCCCTTTATTGGATGGTGATAGTTCTCTTCGTGGAGTTTCTAGATCAGTGACTCCCGACTTCTTGCATTCTCTTAATAGTCTGGTATACTTTCATCCTTTTACTTCTTCATTGTCATAACGCAAAATCTCTTTCTATATTAATATTTTTTATATTTTCTCGCAGGCTGGAAAAGCTTCTTTCGATGTTGCCTCAGATCTAGAGAGGAGACGCGAAAATCTTGAAAAGAAGAATCTTCAATTTCACACAAAGAATGAAGAATTGGAAGCTGAAGTTAAAGGTCTTCGCGAGAAAAATAGACAACTAGAAATTGATTCTTCTTCGTATAAGAACAAAATCTCTAGTCTTAAGCAAGATAATAATCATCTTTACAGTATGTTACTTTTCTCTTTTCCCTTCATTCATTCATCCTGTTGTTTTATCTTATTTAAATGATCCTTTTTGCAGATATTTATGGTCTTTCTGATGAAGCTACCCTTCTTTGTTCATTTCCTAATGCCTTGGATAATGATACCCTTCTTGAGCGTCTTAATAATTCTTTAAATAGTTTCTCAAATGATAGAATTTCATATCTTTCTCTGAATGAGCTTAGATCTAAATTTCGCCTCTTAGAAATTGACCATAGATCTAGTTAAGGCTTAGCCAACCGATTGAAGCGTATCTTTCTTGATTCTAAAGAGAAAACCAATGAGTTAAGAACCAAAATTAGCGGTCTCATAGATGATAAGGATCGCATCTCTGATCAAGGTGCTAAGGCTTTGGTGAAATTCCAAGAGACTCTTCTTGAAGTTCAACTTGAACGAGATGAAGCTAGCCGCAAGAACATCGAACTCTGTGAAAGGGAAAACTAAATTCGTTCTCGTCTTCTTATAAGTAATGAGGATGAATTTGTTTGGGCTGCGAAAATCTTAGATGATGCGAGAAAAGATTTAGGTGTAAATCTTAGTCTCCAAGTTGAGCATACAACCTTGATTAGAGATATGATTTCTGACAGAGAAGGTTACTAACTGCTCTTCTTTACTAATCTTTTGCTTCTTATGAATTTTCATCAAGTTAATAATTGATTGTCTTTTGCTCGCAGATTCTGAAAGTAGATATCGTGAAAAGATTGAGGAACTCGAAGATGAAAAGGAGGAACTCGCGAAGAATCTTTCTTCTCGCAACGACAAGTATTCTAGATTAAAGAATAAAATCAAGATCATTGTTGTGAATTTTAAGAATGATGCTATGCATTTTCGCAATCAAACTATCCAAATGGTTTGTGACGATCATAATATCCCTCATTCTGGTTATCCTTGTCTCTTGGAAGAGATCCCACATAATACTCCCAGTCTGATTATTTCTGATAGCGAAGCTGATGGTGATGAAGGATCTGATGGTGATGAAGATTCTGACGCAGACGAAGAAGGGAACAAGTCTGATGAATATAATGAAGGATCAATTAAGAAGTAGTCTTTATTTCTTTTTTTTTTTGATTCTCTGTAATACTTGTACATTTATTCCTTCTTTCTGTATATTTATGTTTCTTTGATTTTGACCTGTATTCATTAAAACAATTCTTCCTTGCAATACAGTTAGTCAATATAATCATTAATTTTTGAATGTTTCAGTAAATCTATCATATGGAAACAAATAACATTTTCTAATTTCATTCATTCCCATACTTGCTTCTGTTATTTGTATCCAAATGAGAGATTTTATAATTTTTTCTTATTTTATGCCTCAATTTCGCAGTTAATTATGTATAATTTCGCTATCTTATGCGAAGTGAATTTTGATTCTTTTCAAAATCTCATTCCTGTGTGGTCTTATTTTGCCTTCCTAATTAAAGGTCTTATTATGCCACCTCTTGTCATTGCGACAAAATCGCAGGACGTCCTTGCACTTTCGTGCAAAAACCCATTGATCTTGCCTTAACTTTTTCTTTTGTATTGTGGCCTCTTCAGGAATGTTGCGACAATATGACAGGCCTAAATATTCTTGCGAAACTAAAGACCCATGACATTGCCGTCTTGCGACGAAATCGCAGGTCGTCTTCGCACTTTCATGTGAAAACCCATTGATCTCGTCTTATCTTTTTCTTTTGTATTATTGCCTCTTCAGGATTGTTGCACAAATATCTTAATACCCTTGCGAATAAAAAGCCATGACATTTGCGTCATAAGACACTTATCAGCTCCCTAATGGAGGGTGCCGCCCTTATCTCCCCCTGGTTGCCCCTTCAAGGAGGCGTACTTCAACCATACAAGTTTAGATCCTCCCATCCAGTCTTAACAACAACCAGTTGTTTTCGCAGCCTCTTATCCCTTTTACCTATAGGGCTTATGGTTACGAGACTGCACCCTAAGTGGGGTTTTCTTCAGGCCGAGTGCAGTATAAGCCAAGACTTTTCAAGAATGCAAAGTACGCTTCAAACGTCCATGGCACTCTTGACTCAACCGTGTACCTCGGCGCCTTGATCAGATCTGCACTCCTTGGGAGAGTCCTTATTACCTTAGTCGCCCAACCTAAGTCATATGCTTAAGCTGAGAATCCAAAGTGCCTCTCCCGGATGGGCTTTATTGACCCCAAATCTCCATGACTCAGGTTCCAGTGGCGGTGTAGCCTTTCCCTGAGCCATGCAACATGTATCCCCTTATATGACGTACTCTAGGTCTTACATTTGCCTCTTTCGAAATTGTATTCGCGAACTAGGGTGTACGCCATAAAGGTTTGCCTCTTTCTTTTTTGTCATTTTTCTCTGATTATATTCTTGTAAAATTCATTATCTCTGCGAGAGTCTCGTACATCATCATATTGTATTTGCATTTCGCAATCTCAATTTTGTCATTCAATAAAATGTATTTTGAGAATTTTACTTATTGCGAGAGTGTCGCAACAACTTAATCATTCATACATTTCTTGTTTTTATTACCTTTGCCATCCTCTGCTTCTTTATTATTTTCTGCTACTGCTTCCTTGGTAGTGGTATGTTCATCATTTTTATTCTGAGCTAGCATTAGTTTCGCAACATCTCTTTTCTTTCTTTCGATTGCATCCACCATCAACCTCTCACTTCTTGTGTATCTTTGATTTTGTGTCGCCAGTTTTCCTTCTTGTTTGCTCTTCCTTCGCAAGATTCTATCTCAGTTTCGTAACACCTCTTTCCTTCAACCCAATCTCCCTTTATGATTCCTACACCACTGGGGTGAGGGAATTTGATGCACTGGTGGAAAGTTGAAGCTACACCTAGAATCCCATGTAGCCAAGGTCGACCAATTAACGCATTGTAGGGTGATTCTACATCAACGACACAGAATAAGATTTCGGAAGATATTCCCTTCAATGGAATTCGCATAGTAACCTCCCCTTTAGGCTTGTTAGCAGTACCATTAAAACCATATATCTTATATGTTGATGGTATAAGATCATCATCTCTTCCTCCCATAGTTTTATAAGTATGATAAAATAAGATGTTCACAGAGCTTCCAGTATCGATTAGAATTATTAATTGCCCATGAATCTTCAGCTTCATCATCCTCATCTTCTTTCGGTTTTGGATTAATTTCTAATTTTACTACCAATGGATTATCATGCACCTCTTCACCTTCGGGAATTTCTTCTGCGGTAAAAGAAATGATCTGTTTCTGCCATTCCTCTAGTGGCGAGATTTTCACAATATTCATAATTTCTCTTCCATCGTTATCTCTTGCGAACACTCTACTCAAAACATTGTCATGAAAATCTTCGATTGTTTATATGAATGTACGATAGAGTGACAGAATAGATTCTTTGCTTTTGCACCAACTTCTATGAAGAATGTTTCCTTCTTTTTCATCGTTTACTTTGTGATGCTCTGGTGGTGGTGGCAGTGGTTGTGGGATGCCCTACCAAAGTGGTTTAGTTTTCCTTGATCTATCATTCTCAAAATAATTCTTTTGCAATCTGTTGTATGTCCATGAAAATGATGATAAGAACAAAACTCATGGTGCTGTGGTTTGGAGGTGGTTCCGTTCCCATGTTCCATGGTGTTGGTATATTCTCATCAAAATTATAGCTTCCCATATTTTCTCCACACTTGCATTTAGAGGTGGCATCTTGATTTCTTCCCATACTACCTTGTGACCTCCTTGTCCTCTATTATAGTTTTGTCTTTGACCTCCATAAGTTTCTTGTGGTTGATGAGTCTTTGAATCTGTTATTTCCACACGATTGTAGAAATTTCTTTCTCTTTCATACTCTCTTGATCGTCGGCTTCCATAGCCACAGTTTCTGTTGACTGTTACCCGTCACCTTCTCTTGTTGTACTTGCGAAGTATTCGGCTGTGTATTAGCTTGGGGTAAAAGCTTGCATTCGCTGTTTGTGAGTTGGTGTTCGCAATGGATAGGAGCCATTTCATTTTGCCTTTCCTCTAGAGCAATGTATTCTTCTTGAAGTTCTCGCAATTCATTCATTGTGATCGTATTCTTGACTCTGAAAATTTGGACATACAATAGGTTTTTGCAAACATAGCATTGATAAATGATAATATAAGATATCTCTCATGTAAATGATTACGTCTTTCATTTTCCCCTTCATGATCTTGTTCATTTCTTATTAATTCCATTCGCTTCCTTTCAGCCATCCTCTTTATTCTATCGTACTCTTCATTGATATTACCGTTGTTCCGGTTTTGTGTACGCCTTCTTTCTCGATTGTCGTGATTGTTCTGGCGAATTGTCTCCTGAAGCTCTTGTTCTTCCATTTCTTCTCTCAATCTTTCACGTTCGCAAATTAAAAGTGCTTGTTCAGCATAATGTCTTTCAATTTCTTCTTCAATCGTCTGTTGATTTCTTTGAGTTTCTCTTTCATGTAAAATTCTTCTTCCTTCCTCTCGATTTCCTTCGCCATCTTGGTCATTTCGTCCCTGACGTTGTCCGTTCTCTTGATTTCTACCATTTTGCCCATCATCAAAAGTTTCATTTTGTGGAACGTAATGATCATCAGCTCTTTCTCTATTTTCGCGATATTCTTCATTAGGATTTGATATTTCTTCTTGAATATTGTTTCCAGCATTAATTGTGGGTGAGTTTCGCCTCATTTCTCTTCTAGTCGATCTTGAATATGATTTTGTAATACTTCTCGATCTTCTATTCTGTAGTCTTATATTTTCCATCCTCAATTCGTGATTTTGCCTTGTTAGATTTGCACGTTTTTCTGCCTTAGCTCTTCTTTCTTCATGTATTCTTCGTCTCAACGTTTTTAACGCTCCAATTTCCTCATCTCCATGAATTATTCCTTCATATGCTTCTTGATTTCTCTCTACCTATTTATGGTTTCTGGTTTGTTGCATTCTGTGTTGTATTACTCTTGTTTTCTTTCTGTAGTTGCAGGAAATCCCACACTACACCCCTCATATGGTTTCATTATTACTCAAATCATTTTTAGATTTACACTCTTAATTTTATTGATCAATCTTTGAATATTCTTACAAGAAAAGATAAAGGAATCAAGAATGACCTCTGCTCTAGACTTTCTCTCTCATATTTACTTGTTTCTTACTAAAAAAGATCTCTCCCCTTTCTTTACAACTTGAACGACTATTTATAGGGAAATACATAGTGGATGACAGCTAATCTGTCCTTTATTTTCGGGTATGGTCTGCGACATTCTCGCAACCTTAAAAATGTTAATCTCGCAAGCTCTCTAATTTTCGCAGGACTATCACATCTTTCTCGTGATTCTAGCTGATGTCGTTTATCGTATCATTTCTGAAATTGTTCTGCGACGATGTTGTGTTGTGTTGTTGATAATTTCGCTGAGACATTATCGTTGCGAGATTCTGATCCTATAAATTCAGTTCCTAATCGATCTACAGGTTATGCACCTTTTCAAATCGTTTATTGTAACGTTCCTAACCACACATTGGATCTTGTCTCTTTACCATCAATACCTAGTTCCAATGTTGCAGCTGATCACATGATCGAGTCCCTACAAGTGCTACATGCTAAGGTCAAGAAAAACTTGGAAGCTTCTAATGCCAAGTATAAGCTAGATGCTGATTGTCGACGTCGTTTTCGGTCTTATGAAGTTGGTGATTTGGTTATGGTGTACTTAAGAAAGGATCGTTTTCCTACTGGCACCTACAACAAGACGAAGTACAAGAAGATTGGCCCCATTCGCATTCCCAAAAAGATCAGTGACAATGTTTACATTGTTGACCTCCCAGCTCATATGAATATCTCGTCCACATTCAACGTTAAGGATATCTTTCCTTATTTTCCAGGCGATGAGGTTTCTCTTCCAACACCGAACTCGAGGACGAGTTCTTTTCAAGAAGGGGGGCCTGATGTAGGACATCTAGACCAAGTCACCCCCGTTTGAACATGATAGTCAAACCTTATTCTATTTCTAGTACTATTCCCTAATTTATGATTTCCCTATTCTAAAAATGTTCTAGAACTTAATAGTTTCCTAGTTTAGTATGATTTCCTTTTTCTAGTTTTACTACGTTTAGGAAATAGTGAAGCATATATAAGAAGGCCTAGCCTTGTAGAATTTCGGAGCGGCTACGATGTGGTCGGGCCACATACTTCAAGTATGTGGCCGATCTTTATATTTTGACACATATTGTAAAGTAGAAAAAAAAGTTTAAAAACTGTTTTATTACACAACTGTTTAACTAAAAAAGAAATTAACTTCCTTTTTCTCAAAAAGTGAATACTTTACGGGGATTTAGAGGGGGCAAGTTTTTAGGTTATACAGGTGTCAAGAAATAAAGATGGGCCACATACTCATTGTATGTGGCCCGACCACATCGTAGACGGAGCGGTAGAATTTCTACACATTAAACATTATTATCTTATTTTATTTATCAAAGATATTTTATTTAGTTACTGTTCTCTAGTTTTCTTATAGCTTTTGTGAATCTATTGATTTCACACTAGTTTTCACTACTTTTGGATCCTTGATCCAAATTATTACGCTTCCGCTACGTTACAATGACACCCGATTGATAAAAAAACTTGCAAGACTTCCAATGGCGTCTGATCGACTGATGAAAGGTAGTAGGAATGACAACGACGCCTGCTCAACTGACAAATAACGGAAAGGTCAAGACCGACCAACGGACAAGAGAAAAGAGGGGAACAAGCGCGTTCATCTCATGCCCCGCCTACCTGCACCTCAAGGTGGTAAATAAAATTCAAGGGCGGAATATGCGCGTTCATCTTATGCCCCGTCCAAGTAGGCGCGTTCCCCCTAACCCCACCTCCTAATAGAAATAAAGGGGGGAGTGGGCATATCCACCCGCACTCCAAGGTGTTAAATAAATTCAAGGGAGGAATAAGCGTGTTCATCTTATGCCCCACCTCCTAATAGAAATAAAGGGGGAGTGGGTATGTCCACCTCGTACCTTACGTAATCCTCAGTGCTGACGCGCAAGCACGAGGTTTTCAAAATAATAAACAACAAAGCAGGAATGAAAGCACGCACATTTAGAAGATTCAAACACCGTTAACTTGAACAACGTCAAAAGTCTAAAAAAAAACAAAAAAAAAACGGCTTAAGATTAGATAGCCGGGAAACGAGAGATGAAGTGCATCAAATTAATTGAAGGGAGGACAACTCCTACTGTGCTTGCTCAAGAGCATCTCGGGCACCCTTCTCTACAGCTTCTGCACGAAGTAGCTCGTCGTTCGCCACTCCCACCTGGGTAAGAAGCTAGTCCAGCACCTCTTTTCTCTTCTTGGACACCCAAAACACTTCTCCAATTCTTCCTCGAGCTTGGTTACCCGAGCGGTAAGTTGAACACGGGTGTCTTTTCGATTCTTCACCTGCACTAGCAATGCCTCCAGCCAACCAATTGGGAACTTCAAGTTGGTGGCTGTCCGCATAGACGCTTCCCAGCCACTAATCTTAGATGCAGAGATGGGACCACTTCCCACTTTAGTAAGCTCGTCGGCGACCTCCAACAGATTTTTGGTCATGTAACACAGCGTCCTCATATCCAATAATCCGACACTAACCATATGGCCACCAGTGCGCTCAACAATATCTTTATATGCGGTAGCGAAAGTGGATGGAACCCAAAACCCATAAACCAGAGTATGAGTGGAAGGGTTGACCTCAGCTACAACGGCCTCCACCACCATGGGGAATTGGAGCTGCGCACTTGCATTGGCGTATGATACTTCTACTTGGACATCGGGTAGTTGCACGTTCTGCTTGAGATCCACCGCCATATTTACGAGGGAGTTTGGAGCCGCTATCACCACTGGCGAACACGCGACGGGCGGCACCAATTCCAGGGATTTCGGGTTTACCCCCTCCCTTGCGATTACTACTCATAGTCTAATAATAAAACCAGTTATTAATGTAGATGTGGTTTCATGGAAAATAAAGAAAAAATACTAACACTATCTTCTAACCTTAGACGTGGCTTGATGCTGTGATGTATTGATATCTTTGTCGCGGGATACCGAAGAACCATATGACGAGCTTGAACCGCTAGATGCGCCTGAGGATCAAAAAGTGAGTAACATGATAAACAAAGCCTGATAATTTATAACAAAATAAGGGGAAGAGAGAGAGAGGGAGAAACATTCATAAATGCAGGACAGAATAATTGGTTACCTTGAAAACCCCTAGTAGGAAACGCCACGTGGGTTGAGGACCCACCAAACACTGATCGGTTAGACTCAGATGGGCTCATTGATTCCAAGATAGCATTAGAAGATATATGCACTTCACCTCGACCACGAACAGTCTGTGCCCGAGGCGGGTTGACTTACAACACCTTCAGATGCGGAGAAACCCATCCGCCACCCTCGGATAAGCTTACTCCAAGATTATGTAATTGATCGGCAAAGGAAGGAGACGAATTTTTAACAGCACCATAACGAGACGGCGACGCGCCTCTATGATGAGACTGCCCAAATTATAAAGGGGAAACGTTAGCAGAGGAATAAGGGCGCATAGGAAGATCCGAGAACTTGGCCGCTTCGCGTTTATCCTTTTTAGCAAGACTCTTCTCGGTCCAATCGCACTCAGGCATGTTTAAATACTCTTCCATTACACAAGAAGGGGCCTTACACCCCACAAAAGTGGAAGACGGAGCACCCTGAGACAGTCGAGCCAATGACCCATCATCGACCGGGTTGGTTTCAAAAAAGAGGGGAGAGAGAAGGAAGCGCAGGTGACCAAAACATACAAAAATAAATAATAATATATATAATAATATCATATATCTATGTAATATAAATGACTAAAATTAATACTTGAATTGCCAAAGGGCTTGAAGATGATCGGGGTACGTTCAAACGAGGGGGCTTGCGATGGGAAAATTTCGTCTCCCTTTTCGGACGGATGGGATCACAACCCTCGGGAGGATCCCAGGAAGTCACGATAAGCTCCAAAGAACGACCTTTAGTACCTGAGGAGATATTATGTTCCATGGCTATGGCATCGTCAAGTTTGATCCTCCCTGAGGCATGAAGTGCCTTAAGATCCGCGTGGGATAAATCTCGAGAAGGGGACGGGTCCCGTAGAAAGAAATTCAAGGCGCTACATCGTTTTAGGAGTTGATAGTCATGAGCACCTTCGGTAACCGTCGAAGGCCGATCCGCAAGAACTTTGCTATATCGCCCTTCGGTACCTTCCCTTTCTTGCACCAGAGGGCCATGCGAGGATAACTATACTCGACCGGAACCTTCTTCACCGAACCATCAGCCTGATTAACATCCTCTTCGCGGTGAACCTCCAAGACGTGGGGATCATGGGCGTATGGAAGAATGTGTTCCCAAGACCACACAAGCATGAAAGAGGCGGGGATAAAGGTATCGATTTTATGCGTAGACCCCACCATCTGAAGATCTTGGCAGAACAAATCCAAATGACGGTATAAGCCACCTAAGAACATAGGAGCGAGAGGAAAAGAGACCCCGCTGGACAATAACACCGCCATGGGAATCAACTCGTTCTTTATTGTATCCTGAGGACTATACTCAAACACGTCGCGACATAGCCAAAGAAGAATGAAAGCAGCTAACTCTTCCCGAGGGTTCGGCTCATGACGCTCCGGGGGAAGCACCTTTCCTTCTACAAGCTGCGGATCCCAGAACCGAAGCCAAAGAGGAAATGACGCGCGTTTATGATCCTTGGGGAACCATTTAGAATCAGTTGCAACAACCGAAGAATTTGGACCATGAATCGACTCGTAAGTGCGGAAAGAACTTCTAAGAAGACGTTCCCCCCAGGGAGTCGGGGTTTTCTTCCTTTTCTTATCCTCACTA
This sequence comes from Papaver somniferum, assembly GCF_003573695.1. Taxonomy (NCBI): domain Eukaryota; kingdom Viridiplantae; phylum Streptophyta; class Magnoliopsida; order Ranunculales; family Papaveraceae; genus Papaver; species Papaver somniferum. The sequence goes on along the minus strand of NC_039364.1, from coordinate 163,750,028 downwards.
AGCTTATCCTTCCCTTTAGCAACACCCGAGAACTTTGCTTTGCTGGTGCTGATAGTCTTTCCCCTCGTGGTGACGAATTTCCGCGTTTGATCTTTTGCGGCCGAGGTCTTTTCCCTCCGTACTAATTCAACATGAGAAGCATCCTTGCAGTCTAACATGTAAGCCCAAAACTTCCGATCGTCAGGGGTCAACGCTTCATAAACGACCGCCTCATTGTAGGAATGGGTCCCATGGAGAGGCAGACCGGTAAGTGCGATGACATCTTCCAAAACCATGGTGGCCTCACCCAAGGCTGTAAGGAGAGTACGAACAGGAGGGATCTAACGGCAGAATAGTCGCGTCGTGTCACGCCTGCATCTCTATATTCCCTGATGGAGAGAAGAATTTATAGCCTCATTAATTCTGGCCTTACGAAGCATGGTCGCGTGGTCAGGATTATCGCGGATATAAGTCACCCAGTGCGGCGATATCGCGGGAGTTTTCGATAAATAACGGGTGTCGATATCAGGAAGTCCATAATCACCACGATGGATAGCCATACGGGGAACCCTTTTGAACGGATAAGTAGCTGTGTCAGCTGGCTCGGGTTGGTACATAAGCCACCCGGGAGCGTTTGGGTAAGGCAATACTGGAGGGTTCAGGATATGGGAGACAAGATTATCATCCAGGGGAATCACGCGTCTTTCCCCTCGGAACTCCTTTAACTTTAATCCACGCTTTAGCATAGGAGTCCCGGTGAACTCTGCAAGCGTATAAGACTTACCATCGGCAGGGGGGGTGGGTAAGTGGATATCTAGCTCTCCCGAGTATTCGCTCTCCTCCGAGCCATTGCTCATTATTTCCTATGACTCTTCGGAATCACTAGAAGAATTATCATCAGAAGAACTACTAGACATGGCGCGTGTATGGACGCAGTGTGTAAAAAGAGAAGTAAACGGTGAAAGAAGTGAAAAGGAAAAGTAAATTAGGGGACTCGTATATATATGAAGTCTGGAAACAGAAAGGCGGGAGTTACACAAGTGGGCACGATAATTGAAAAGAAACTGAAGGAATATTGCTAGGAGAAGTTATAGCATCGCCCAACTAATATAAAGGACGCGAAAGTTCGGATAATGACTATAAGGTTATCTAACAATTAACCTTATAGTCAGGGGACTAATGTTGATACATGAAAAATAACTCCCCTTAACCAGGCTAGGGTGCCCCAAAGAGGGGAAAGGCCACACATGGAACATGGAGACTTGGGGACTAGGGCCCAAGTCCACCAAAGAAGTATCCATGAGGTGGAAGGGAGAATGAAGGAATTAACAAGGAAGAAGGAGGTTATATTAGAGAAGGGATAACATTAGTAGTAATTCAGGAGGTTTAAGACACATGGAAAGATGTCATAAAAAGAAGGGGCTTTTGAAAAATCTATATAAGGAAGGATAAGGTACAATGGAAGGACAACTCTCTCTCATACTATTCTAAGAAAAGTGAGGTCATCTTAGTACACTAGGACGGGTAGAACCCAACGAGAATTCCGGAAGTAACATTACACACAAATGAAATGCACGATTTTAGGTTTGTGTAACCGTACCCAAACATGTACATTTGTTGGTTCAACAATAGTTAACCAAGTGGTTAGCCATATGAGCACTTTCATATCAACCATATACTTCTTCACCATAACTAGTTCAAATGACTCAAATGAACTAGTTAGAGAGTTTTTCAATTGTATAAATCTTATAGAAGTATACAAGACACAATTGAATCAAAAACGATTTGATTCACTCGAATCGATTCATGAACTTTATAGCCGCAGTTTGCAAATTGCATTCCTTAGTCAATATAAATATAAGTTCACAAATAATCGTCTTTAGATATAACCAACTCAAGTACGCGGACTTAGTTCGCGGACTTAAGTTCCCGGAAGGAGTTCACAAACTCCAGCAGATTTTCTTGGGATGAGAATCTCCGCCAGTTCGCGGACTGAGTTCACATCTTTTGTTCCAGTTTTCCTGATCAACAAAGTACACATACTTTGGTTCAAGAAATAAGGACTTATACATATATGTGTTGCCACACAATGCTTATATCCAACATTGGTTATATAATCTAAACTCTCATTTCAATCATTGAAACATTCTTAGAGGACGTTATATAGTTGTTATTCACAAACCATTTTTCGTCAAGGCCATTTTCAAAGTGATTCAAACATAACATGACTTTCGTCACTAGGTAAAGATGAACTTGTCCAAAGCGAAAGCTTACTAACACGTATTTCGAGAAATAGATAAGCGAGATAAACTCGGCTCGAAATAGAAAATGTGTATAATCAAAGTATATATAGCAAAACGACTTTTGTCTCATGATATGAGATAGAATAGATAGACTTTTGAGTGTTAGATAAGTTCAAGTCTCCACATACCTTTTAGTCGATGAAGTTCCACCAGTTCCTTGAGTAGTTCTTCGTCTTATATGATGATTGTCATGGAGTTCTTGAGCTCAACTACACTTTCTATCATATACCGAGACTTAGCTATAGTAGACTAGAAATCAAGACTTGTAGTTTTGATCACTAACATTGACAAACATGCTTGAGATAGAAACGCATGCGAGTTCGACCGAGCAGCTCTAGGCTTCCTCACATTCCTTGTTTTTCTTTTCAATGTCGGAGCTAACAAAGATTTCTCTTTTTCCTTCATGATTGATGGCTTGACAAACATATTAACATCTTTTCCATCAGAAGACATGATACTTGGAGTATCCATAAACGTATGGGTTTGTGAGAGGAAATCACAATCTCAACAAGCGGTCTTAAGATAAAAAGAGGTTTCAAGGAAGGAAAAAGGAATGCAGGGTTAACCTTTAACAGGTTCGTGAACACACAATTCTGAACCCTAGAGAGAGTAGAATTGTCGAGAATAACCCTCCTTTATTGATAGACATGGATTCCAAAAACAAAACTAAGAAAAGAAGAAAGCAACCTTTTCCTAAAGCCTGGGAGGTACATAATCTTGTCTCTTTTGATCAGGCACATGAGACAAGATTTACAAATCAACACAATCAAGTTGCCTGCGGTGAACAACAATTTGTCCACCATTTTCCTCTTGAGAGGAATCCACAGACCTCTGTCTATCAAAACGATTTGACCATACTTTATTTTCTAATGATCTTGTTTTGTCCTTGGGAACTAACTTCTTAGACGAAGATAAAATCTTACATACCTCAGTGGTCTTCTGAGCAAGTTTAAGCTTATTTGTTATATCGATTTGCTCTTCGTTGAAGTTTGTTGACATGCCTCAATTTGTGTTTGTACTTGTAACACTTTGATAGTTCATGGCCCTTTAGAGAACAATATGAGCACGTCAATCTTGGATAAAATTCAGGCATGTGAGATGTGCAAGCTGATAGACATATAGTGAAACCTGAAACATCACATATAAAGTTTCCAAAGAAGGGGTCAATTTTTTATTCCAGATTGGTTGAGTTTTCTGCTGAAAGAATATCAAGATTGATGTATGTATTGCTACAATTATCAAAATAAATATTTTCACCAAGAAGTGCAACACTTGATTTCTCGTCTTCATTAGAATCATAGCTGCCAGACATTTCATCAAGAGTTGCAACAAGACCTTTGTTCCCAGTGTATTTTTTTCGATTTGGACACTCATTTGCAAAATGACCAAAACCTTTACTGATGCATATCCTTGTCATCAGTTTCATCAGTGTCCTTGTTTTTAGGAGGAATACGATTATGAGGTTTGACTGATGCTTTAGGCTTATCTCTGGAGAACCGTTTACTTTTCTTCAACAGAAGATCCCTAAACTGTCTTGTGATCATCGAGACCGATTTTTCAAGATCTTCATCTGATGAATCAGTCTCCGAGTGATCGTCTTCAGGGATATACACTTTTTTTACTTTTATCAAGTAATTTTGTGTCTTTTAGTGCTTTGAAAACAACATCCTTAGATTTGGATGAATGCTCGTGATCAAAGATCTTAAGCTTCCCAACCAGCTTATTTCTGGAGAGATTATCAAGGTTATTTCCCTCAACGATGGCATGCTTCTTAGAGTCGTATCTAGATGGAAGCGATCTGAGAATTTTCATCACAATATCCTTTTCAGGAATAGTCTTACCCAATGCAAAATATGCATTAACAATTTCAGACACTTTGTGATTAAACTCATCAAATGAATCTTCATCTTCCATACGAAGGTTTTCCCAATCGGAATTAAGGTTTTGAAGCCTAGCTTGCTATTCACTGGTATTACCTTCGAATACGGTTTCTAAGATATCCCGCGCATCTTTAGACATAATGCAATTTGACACATGATGCTGAAGATTTAGGGTAATGGCATGTATGATGGCATTCAAACCGTCGGAATTTTGCTTTGCATCAAGTATCTCGGCAGGACTGTATTCACCAATGTTCTTGGGAACGTTTACATTTCCTATTTCCACAACGAGAGCATCATAGCCATTAACTACATATGCCCATGATTGAAAATCACGCGCTTGAAGAAAAGCTCGCATAACAACTTTCCACCATAAGTAATTAGAGCCATCGAAGACTGGTGGTACGTTAATAGAGATAACACCTCTGTCCATAGAGTCATATCGCTACAAACATAGACTTGTAAGGTCTTTAAACGTGTTTGCTTTCTCTGATACCAATTGAAAAAGAGGGGGTACAACAACCACACCCAATATTTCGATTAACAATCTGTATGGACTAACTCCAATATACTTTCAAGAGAATCAACTAGACTCAATCTTAATAAAGTATATCAAAGAGTTATAATATATCTATTTCACAATGTAATCAGCAAATCGAACAGATAGAAATCCGTGAGCCTGATTACTATGTGAAATAACTTGAATGGTACCAAAGACCAATGTTCAAGTGTCAATCAATGTAAATCAACAACCAAAGGTTGAATATTCTAATTGATTGATCTTAACGCACAACCTGTGATATTTCAATTATATAACAAAATATAAAGCGGAAAATAAATAATACAGACACCAGAATTTTGTTAACGAGGAAACCGCAAATGCAGAAAACCCCAAGGACCTAGTCCATATTGAACACACACTGTATTAAGCCGCTACAAACACTAGACTACTACAAACTAACTTCGGTATGGACTGTAGTTGAACCCCAATCAATCTCACACTGATCCAAGGTACAATTACGCTCCTTACGTCTCTGATGCCAGCAGGATACTACGCACTTGATTCCCTTAGATGATCACACCCACAACTAAGAGTTGCTACGACCCAAAGTCGAAGACTTTAATAAACAAATCTGTATCACACAGAAAATTCTATGCTAATAGATAAATGTGTCTCCAACAGAAATACCTACAAGTTTTTGTTCTGTCTTTTGATAAATCAAGGTGAACATGAACCAATTGATAACCTTGACTTATATTCCCGAAGAACAACCTAGTATTATCAATCACCTCATAATAATCTTAATCGACACAGCGAAAGAAGATATTGTGGAATCACAAACGATGAGACGAAGATGTTTTTGACTACTTTTATATCTTGCCTATCGAAGATATTAATCTCAAGCCAATCATTACGATTGTACTCAACACGATAGAATCAACAAGATCATATCACACAACTACAAGAAAGTAGTATCGGCCTGGCTTCACAATCCCAATGAAGTCTTCAAGTCGTTAACCTACAGGGTCTCGAGAAGAAACCAAAGGTTAAAGGAGAATCGAATCTAGCTTATACAACTAGTATCACATAGGAGGTGTCGGGATTAGGTTTCCTAGTTGATAGAGTTTTCCCTTATATAGTCTTTCAAATTAGGGTTTGTAATTAATGTTAGCTTAGTAACAAAGCATTCAATATTCATCATTAGATGAAAACCTGATTAGATTCAAGATAATATCTTTCAACCGTTGGATCGAAAACTTAGCTTGTTACACACAAATGAAATGCACGATTTTAGGTTTGTGTAACCGTACCCAAACATGTACATTTGTTGGTTCAACAATAGTTAACCAAGTGGTTAGCCATATGAGCACTTTCATATCAACCATATTCTTCTTCACCATAACTAGTTCAAATGACTCAAATGAACTAGTTAGAGAGTTTTTCAATTGTATAAATCTTATAGAAGTATACAAGACACAATTGAAGCAAAAACGATTTGATTCACTCGAATCGATTCATGAACTTTATAGCCGCAGTTTGCAAATTGCATTCCTTAGTCAATATAAATATAAGTTCACAAATAATCGTCTTTAGATATAACCAACTCAAGTACGCGGACTTAGTTCGCGGACTTAAGTTCCCGGAAGGAGTTCACAAACTCCAGCAGATTTTCTTGGGATGAGAACCTCCGCCAGTTTACGGACTGGGTTCGCGGATTGAGTTCGCGGACTGAGTTCACAACTCTTGTTCCGGTTTTCCTGATCAACAAAGTACACATACTTCGGTTCAAGAAATAAGGACTTATACATATATGTGTTGCCACACAATGCTTATATCCAACATTGGTTATATAATCTAAACTCTCATTTCAATCATTGAAACATTCTTAGAGGACGTTATATAGTTGTTATTCACAAACCATTTTTCGTCAAGGCCATTTTCAAAGTGATTGAAAAATAACATGACTTTCGTCACTAGGTAAAGATCAACTTGGCCAAAGCGAAAGCTTACCAACACGTATCTCGAGAAATAGATAAGCGAGATAAACTCGGCTCGAAATAGCAAATGTGTATAATCAAAGTCTATATAGCAAAACGACTTTTGTCTCATGATAGGATATAGAGTAGATACACTTTTGAGTGATAGATATGTTCAAGTCTCCACATACCTTTTAGTCGATGAAGTTCCACTAGTTCCTTGAGTAGTTATTCGTCTTGTATGATGATTGCCATGGAGTTCTTGAGCTCAACCACACTTTTTATCCTAGTCCGAGACTTAGCTATAGTAGACTAGAAATCAAGACTTATAGTTTTGATCACTAACATTGACAAACATGCTTGAGATATAAACGCATGCGAGTTCAACCGAGCAGTGCTCCTCCACCAGAAATTTTTCATGATGAGATTCAAAATAACAGTTATTCTCTTTAGTAAACTGTTGTACTGAAATCAGATTCTTTGTAATTGAAGGAACATGCAGTACATTAGAGAGAGTAAATTTAGTAGTGCCATTTTGAAAGAAAGAGGTGCCAATATGAGTTATGTGCAAACCTGAGCCATTACCAACACGCACTTGGTTAGAATTACCTTAATAATGTTTGTAGAAGTTGTAGTAAGATCCACTTTAGATTCATCATTTGCTCGAATTTCTTCAAATAAAAGTAAACCAAGTAGCTCAGATGAGGTGACGAGATTCTCATTTTTCAGTTGTTGAGTTGCTATGGAGGTCTTAAACGCATTAAACTCAGAAGGTAGGCCTTGTAAGATGTGAAACACCAGATACTGCTCGATCTATTTGAGCTAATTGATGAGAAATTGATTTAGCTTTATTTAAGTAGACTGATATTAAATATGTGATTTTCTTTAATGTGACAATATCAGATTCAACTGCATTTTCCTTGATTTAGTGGTAACGTTATAATTGTGTTGAAGATGAATCCAAACTTAATGAGAGATAGTGCAATCTAGGACTTGAGAATGAGTTTCTTCAGCACACGCAGAGAATAACCATGACAGAAGATCTTGATCTTGATTATTCCAGTAAGTATAAGCAGGATTTCGAATGAATTCCGATTCAGGATCTGAGTCTTCAACATAGTTAGGACGTAGCAAAGTTACAGCTCCATCTGCAGAATTTCTTGATAATACTTTGCCGGACACTGAAATGATCCATCTACAAATCGAAATAGATTGTAACTTATAAGTAAAGGTACAATTTGATATTTCCATAGTGTGTAATATTGGTGTTGGTTAATTTTGATGGTGATTTGAAGGTTATCACAATATGTTTATCAGATTCAGGCATTGATAGATTGTTTGATTGAAGAAAAGATTATGAAATTTGGGTTTGTAAGTGTCTGATACCATGTTGAGAGAGTTACAGCCGTTCGAAAATCTCTCAGATCTGTTTTTCATTTCATTCTTTCTCAAAACTTACAAAAGACAAGATAAAACTATTTAAGCTTTTACAGACAGACAATGATTACCGGCCACTGCATTGGTCGGTTGTTACACCAACACATAACTGACACCTCTCAGTTGCACACATATGGATCACACAGAGTCACATTGAAAATAATAAGTCAATGGTCTAACAATACATATCTATATCAGTGTTTTTGCATTAAAATTATGTTTCGCTGGTAACTACTTAAACAGAGATTCGGAAAATAGTTGAAACTGGATTTCGAAGAAGAAAAATCTCTTTTTCTCACATGCCTGCAATTGGCTGCGCGTTGTTTGATTAATTTGTAGGCCTAATTCTATTTTTTTTAGTCAGAAACTAAATTAAATTTAGATGAACAAACTATATATCATTATGAGATAATATATAAAGTACCCCAGTGTTTTTGACCTCGTTTTTTAATACCCCGATATTTATACAAAGTGCCCCCAAAGTTTAGACTTCCATCCAAGTTAGTCAACACTAGTTTACTTTTTTACCCTTTATTTGTTAGCACGCATACCTTCTACATCATTTTTCCAAATCGAGCTCGGTTCAGGATCGTGTCATCATTTTCAGGTTTGCTTCATCATTCCCCAAAAGGGTTCATCATTCCTAAGTGTCTTGGGGATTTTTGGTTGGTGGAGAATCAATCTTCTACAAGATTTTTCAGGTTACTCGAGCTCGGTTCAGGGTTGTTACACCACTTTCAGGTTCATCGAGCTTGGTTCAGGATCGTTACACCCGCTTTTCGGATCGTCGAACCATTAACCCTCCCTACCAAGGAGATGTGTTCATGGGTAGATATGAATTTCAATATGTGATATAATTGCTACCCAGCATTTAACTGGATGGAAATTGTTACATGAAAAAAACGGTCAAGAAAATGATACTTTATAAAATTTGTAAGAAACAGGGGTACTTTTTGCGGTTACTTTTCAAATAGGGGTACTTTATAAAAATTCTCTATTATTATCCTCTTCTTGTATTCATAATTGTATCCAAATATGTACCGACCAAGGTTTTTAAATCGTGAATCCTATTGTGACTTTTTGTTTTTTTAAAGAATCGATTCGTAGGTTGAATCGTGAATTGTAGATTCATGGTTGATTTCTAAAGCTCTTGAATGGTGAATCAGTAGTAATATGTTTATTAAATATATTAGGTTAAGTAAAGTGGATAAGACTAACGGTTCATATGCTTTTTTATACTCGCGTCCAGACTAAGGGATTTGACATAAGTTCTAAAAACCATGGCAAAATTTGAATCTCTTTGTATGCTTTTTTATACTCGCGTCTAGACTAAGGGATTTGACAGAAGTTCTAAAAACTATGGCACAAACTGTCAGCTGAAATAAGTTTTATTATGTTTTGAATTTGGTCTTGGTGGGAATGGATCTTATGACAAAGGGGTGACTAAGGTATGGACATTGTCTCCTTTTTTGCACCCACGCTTAGACTTAGGCTCTGACGGAAGTTCTATAAACTTTGGCATAGACTATTAGATGATGTTGCCTCTCCATATTACTAGGATTTTCAAGATCTATGAGTGTCTTTTTTGGGTATGAGTGATTTTTTGGGTCAACACAATTTTGTGCGAGAGAGGACTTAGGAAATGGGCTAATTGGTGTAACCATATGTTTCACCTGTGCGCATGCTTCACACCGAAGCACGTTCGCTGCCATTCGATCAGGCGGAATGGGAAGGGATATGAGTGTGGGTCAACCAAGGCTTATCTTTTTGGACAAAATATTTTTGAAATATTTTCTAAATGAATTTAAAATCAAAATAAATTTTGTCTTAATGTGGGGGCGTCTGACCTGACAAAATATTTTTTTACTTACTAAAAAACTTCGCTTGTAGTAATGGCCAGTTTTGAATTGATCTAAATTTTTCCCGATTTATTCCTTTAAGAGATTTCACCTAATGGAGATACCTTCCTCTCTGGTATAGTATTACCAGTAATATTATTAGTCGGCTCCGCCGGATACAATGAACTCCGTCTGGCTAAGGATAGTTTGCAAGAATGACAAAGTTCTTTATATATAGACCAAGGTTGTTTGGACAATAAGGAAATTCCAAAACCGAAATCTTCTCAAGATATGCAATAAAGTGCCTAATTTCGGTTTTCATATTTCCAACTAATATCCAACATGTAATTCTGAAATCTCTCTTTAGAAAATATATAATATTATAGTTTTTCTAGGGATATTTTTTGATTATTGGAAAATCAATAACATGTAATTCGGAAATCTTAATTGATTTGGGATCATCTTGAGTATCAAGGAATATCTTTGAACAATCAATAATAAGAATATGTACATGTTCAAATTATGTCGACATATGGAACTTTCATATCTAGAAAACCCTAACTCCAAACTTACACAAAACCGTAAAGTAATATGTGAATGTTCAAAATTTGTTTCGCTCTTCGGAATGATTCTACCATGACTCCTAACATCGGTTAACATCGGTTCTACCAAGTCTCCAAACATAGGTAGGGATCGGTTCACCATACCTCCCAAAAAAATCTAGGATCGGTTCTACCAAGACTCCCAATATAGGTAAGGATCGGTTTTACCATGATTCGCAGCAAAATCTATGATGGTTTTACCAAGTATCCCAAGATAGGTAGGGATCTGTTCTACCTTGAGTCTCAACATAAGTTAAGATCGTTTCTGTCTGAATTGCCACCTTATGTTCGAATTGGTCATCCAAAAGATCTTCATAGAAAACCAGACCAAAACACCAATTGGGTTCTTTTCGATTACGAAGCAAGTTCGTATATGTACTTTCTTTAAACCAATGTAATGAAACATGGTTTCCTAGGATGAAATCACACCTATATCCAATACACAATCAAGTTACAAGTTTCATAGATTATGTAGATGTCGCATTTACGAAGTTCAAAAGATAAACATACTTCGTAATTCAATATACTTCCTTCACATTTTGATCATACTAATGTGACCAAGTCTATACTAGAGTATCATATACATAACCTGGCATGTTATGTTTTCAATATTGAACGACTTGAAAGAAACGATAGGAGTGGAAACAAGTCAAGTCAGTATCACTAACCTCAAGTGAAAGGATGATGTCTTCGTTGTAGTCGATACGTCTTCACGTTCTTTAGGTCTTCATAGTAATACTTGTATTCTCAATATTACTAGACTTTCTAGTCTAACCTAAACGAAGTTGAATCTAGTAATTTTAATCAAGCGACTCTAATTTAGTTTTGATACTAAAATATGACAATCAAACTTGACATACCAACGTTTGGTGGGTTCAAGCGAGCAACGCTCTAACAGTGGGTAATCCTGGTGCAACAAGATTTGGAGTGTAGTTACAAACCATTTGAGTGAGGTAATTGGAACTCTTGCTGGTGGACTAGGAACTACCAAAAATTATATAGCTGAAATTTATGAAGTAGTGAGTGCAGATGAGCTTGCTGTCAGATGGAAGAAGTTTTATATCTTATTGAATTATGATTCAAAGATAATCATAGCTCAATTTGAACAAGGTCATGTCCCATGGTTTGTAAGAGATGGTTAAAAGTTGTAAGTAATATCCCTTTAATAAGTTTCTTTCATAGTTTCAGGAAAGCCAATTTTTCTGCAGATACAGTGGGTAAGAAAGGAACTCAATTACTTAAAGGGGAGAGGATAATTCATATAGAGAGACCTAATTTTCTGGAGAGGATTGAATAACCTGGAAATGAATATTACAGGTTTAGTTAAGAGTTGTGCTTTTGTTAAATTTTATTCTTAGTAATTGCCTATGTAGTTGACTTGAATTTTTAGCTTTTGTTTGTGGCTATGATTATTTGTAATTTGTATTCTATTTTTCCTAATTAGTAAAATTGTGTGATTCAAAAGAAAAAAATGCAACTAGGATCGGTTGGAGATGCTGACAAACTTTTTACCTCCTTAATTGCAAAAGAAAACAATTTTTTGTGACTACTAACTTCTTTATTCTTATGAAAACAATCCAATAGAGATGACCCTTTTTGCCGCAATGAGAATAGAGTTTCAAGGTATCAGACGATATGCTTGAATCATGACCTAGATCAGATGCTCTCTTAAATTTTATTTTCAGATGTGAAAGTTTCCATCGTTTCTCAGCTACATCAGAAGTAACTTTCTCAACATTAGGCGTTGTTCTTGAATCAAGAACAATGTCGGGTGTTTGGAAAAATTTACATTTTAAAGAGGAATTTTCCTCTCTCAAGGATTTACACTGCTCTTGAGATATGAGAAGACCAGATTCAACCTTATCTTTTAGTAGGAGAAGCTTATTCATCTCATAGGCATGTGTCTCAACAATTTTTTTTTCTCGAGCAGTTGCTTTTCTGACAGTATCCTCAATAATATAACCTTTTATTTTCTAAGCTTTAGTTCTTGAACAAGTTTATTGATTTTATCATAAAAGGATTCAACAGCTTCACAGAGCTCATGTTCTCTATTAAGAGATTGATTGAGTTCATCTGCATACTGATCATACTTCTCTTGAAGGTCTCTTAGCTTAGAGGCTTCATATTCAATGATATTAGAAGAGTCACCGCAGCTCTTAGTAAGATCCTTCTATGATTTTGATTTTGTACCATTAAGAACTTCGGGAAATACATCTATAGAAACTGATAATGTATTCTTATCTCTGGATTCGAAAGAATCAACTAAGGAGTGATCGTTTGAGGTAATTCCCAAGCAGTTGGAAAAATCAAACTATTTGGTGCCATTATAGAATACATGGACATAAGTGTTAGAACATTTAAAAACACAGAATTATTAGGTCTAAAGGTATTTTCCCGCTCTGATACCAACTGAAAAGAAGAGGATACCAAGTACACCACCAATTTTTTTTTCGTTCGGCAACTTGTATGGAGAAAACCTAATACAATTGCAAGTATACCAACTTAATAATCCTTGACAATATGTATGTAGAGTTTATATCTATATCTCTTCTCAATCAGTATGTGTAGACTCAGGAGTCCGTGAAACTGATTGTTAGAAGAGTACTTGGACGATCTCAAAATTCAATATCTAAGATCAATCTAGTCGTATTCAAATAATCAAATCGGAATTCTTCCATGTAATAAACTTGTTATCTATCTTTCAAGATACGAATTCTACATGAAATAAGTCTCGTGATTGATCATAATTATGAATACATACTACTTGTATGAATCCTATTATAAGGATAAATAACATCATGTGGAAATGGGAAAATGCAATACACCATAAGTTACGAGGAAACCGCAACAGAAAAACCCCAGGACCTCATCCATATTTGAAGACCAAACTGTATTAAGCCACTACAGACACTAGCATGTTATCAGACTTCAGACTGGAATGTAGTTGAGACCTAATCCACCCTCCAAGCGACTTAGTTACAGTCACGCTCCTTATGTCTCTTGAACCTCGCAAGGAACTACACAATTGATTCCCTTATCTAACGTGCTTTACAGCCTAAGAATTTCTTCAGCCTTAGTGAGGAGTTTTGATACCAATCTTCCTCTAACAGATAAGACATTTTGACTTCCCTTTAGATCAAAGATTAAGGTGTGGAAATATGTTTGCAATAGGAAAATCTAGAAAACCTCACAAATACGGAACACCTCGCTCACTTAGATGAGAAGCCTGGATCATTTACCACCTCTCAAGAACAATCTTCAACTTAACAATTAAGAATCGTTATCAGATATCTATCTTAAGCAATCCAAAAGTCTGAGACGAAGAGAACTTTGCGATTACTATCTATCTTGCCTGAAAGAGATTACGGAAACCTATATAACAGAGAATCAAGATCAAGATAGACGAAATATCAAGGTAAAATATATTGGGGGCATTGCTTCACGAATCCCCAAAGCGAGTCTTTTAGTCATAAACCTAATAAGGTTTGACAGAGGAAACTTAGGTCAATAGAGGATGACTCTAGCTATCAACTAACAAAGTGTCAGGTATTGAATTTCCCAATTGAAAGAGCATCTCTACTTATACTTTTTCTAAACTAAGGGTTGCTTAGAATTCAAGCTAAGATAACTTGAGAATCAAGCAAACACTTTCCCTATTCAGATGAAACTCTAATTAGGGTTTCAAGTAAGCATGTGAGAAATTATCTTGAAAAATATAATAAAATAATATACACTATGGTCCGGCTACAGAACCGTCAATAGTGACCGTTATGTTTTGGAAAATATGCCTTTCGAACTATAAGCAAATTAATGTTCATTTAAACACCTAAGAGTTTAATCATGATGCAGACACATAGGAGTTGTAGTGATCAATGATGTCTTAAAAGTGTTTAAAAGAGCCATAGCAATGTTAAACATATTTGAAAAATAAGTCTTTGAGAAGCTTCTAAATTCTTCTGGGACCGTTGGTAAAACAGTTCGTGAATTGTAAGGTTAGTTCCCAAGTCAGGATGCTAAGGTTCGTGAACCGGGTTTTCCAACCCTACTCGGCTCGAGAACTTAGATGTACGTTTTTCGCGAACTTGGTTCTCCAACCGTACTCGGTTTATGAACTCAGACACAGTCCATGAACTGGGTTCGCCAACCTTAAGACTTTTACACAAACATAAAATTCAGTTCACCACGGTTCGTGAACTGTTCCAACTGAACTTTCGGTTTGCGAACTGGTTCCCTAACCTTCCTTATATTTCTGAAACTCAGATATCTACGGTCTGCGAAGTGGTTCGACAACCTACCCTGAGCATAAATGATATGTATGATCTCTATACCTTGGTGACTATTATTATAGAGGCAAAATTAAGAATAATAATAGATGAAAAGTGAAAGAAAAAAAAAACACACTAGAAACCAGATTCAAATAAAATATCTTCTCTAGATTATGAACAAGAAAATTATTACAATTTTCTCCTTTTTACGCTCACAATCTCTCTAGGTAAACAACCTTAAACTATTTGCTAAGATTTCTTTTACAATAATTAATTGTCTCACAAACTTCTCTCTAGGTGATTTGTCTCACAAACCTCCTTATCTAGGTGTGTTTTTCTCACAAAACCACATTATTTAGATATACTTAGCTATGAGCTAAACATCTATATTTATAACTTTGGTTTGGTTTTCAAAACCTTCTAGGAATCTATTTCTAAATTTAGGAATAATTTCCTTTCTTGGTATAGTTCCTTATTTAGGAATATTACCTTGTCTAGGTATATTTCCTTATCTAGGAATGTTATCTTGTCTAGGAATACTGCCTAAAAATCATTACTCCTTCCTAGGGTATAAATTTATCCACAATATAACTTGAGGATTACAAAGCTCCCAAAATATAAACCTGTATCATGCACCCCCCCCCCCCCCCCCCCCCCACCCCACCCCAGAACCTGAACTCCTGTGAAAGTTAGAACTTGATATAAAGGAAATCTCAAGTTCCTTTCTCCTTGGTGAACCATACCGCCTTGCTGGGAACTTGACCTTTACGTACAATTAGAGAAACACAATTTTGTCCTTTTCTTGTCTTAGTCACTCTTCGCTCCATAACGCAATTTTCCTTGATTGGTTATTCTCTATCAAACCACAAGTCTTCTACACGTGGTAAAATCATCTTTTCATCCTGATCATCATCTTGTAACGATGGGTCAAACAACTTCAATTGTTTGTCATTAATAACCGAAAAATTTCCTAGATAAGGTGGTAAATCAAGAATAAAGGCATTGTTACCAATATGATCGAAAATATGAAACGATCTGCATCTCGATGGCTTCAACTACCTACCTTCCTTATCCGGTCATTCCTTATCCGACTTCAACCATACCATGGTCATCTTGTTATTCTAACACATTCCAATTTTCGAGTAACTCACCAAACTTTTGTAGAGAGATCTAGTGAAAACCATAAACCACAAGAATCTTCCCTAAAAGAAACTAACCATGCTTTGATACCAACTTGATAATATGATCTCTATACCTTGGTGACTATTATTATAGAGGAGAAATTCAGAATAATAATAGACAAAAACTAGAAAACAGAACACACTAGAAACCAGATTCGAAGAAAATATCTTTTTCAGATTATAAACAAGAAAATCATTACAATTCTCTCTTTGTTAGGTTCACAATCTCTCTAGGTAAATAACCTCAAACTATTTGGTAAGCTTGCTATTACAATAATTAATTGTCTCACAAACTTCTCTCTAGGTGGTTTGTCTCACAAACCTTCTTATCTAGGTGTGTTTGTCTCACAAAACCACATTATCTAGATATCCTTATCTATGAGCTAAACATCTCTATTTACAGCTTTGGTTTGTTTTCCCAAACCTTCTAGGAATCTATTTCCTTATCTAGGAATACTTCCCTTTTTAGGTATATTTCCTTATCTAGGAATGTTACCTTGTCTAAGAATATTCATTTTCTAGGTATATTTCTTTATCTAGAAATATTACCTTGTCTAGGAATACTTCCTAAATATCAGTACTCCTTCCTAAAGTAGAAATTTATCCTCAATATAACTTGAGGATTGCTAGGTTTCCAAAAGAGGAAAGATACACATGTATCAAGAAATATTATAAGTTCTAAATTTCTCTTTTTCGATGCTTGAAACATTTCCAAATGATTAAATCATTTGCATGGGCAATTTTCAGTTGATCGACCAATAAATTCTTGAACAATAAATTTTTTTGAACTAATATTCTTAAGGACCTTTGAACATCTATGCTTGAATCATATTTCGAGATTTTTAACAAGACAAGCTTGACCCGAAATTTCTTCTTTGTAAATCTACTAGAATTCAATGGTATGATAGTGGGTAAAATAGAATGGTTCAGTCTTCACATACCTGATTAATGAAGGTCTTGAAATGTCTTCGTTGATCTTCCGTCTTCGAGGGTGGTGTCTGATACTCAACTACCAAATTTTAACCTAGTTCGAGACTTGACTTAGTAGACTAGAAATCAAGATATAGTTTTGATCATCTAACATTAACAACAAGATTGAGATAGCAAAACTTGTAGGTTCAACCGAGCATTGATCTAACAGTCTCTATACTTTGTCATTTATGATTCACTATTAATATTTTTATATGATTTGAATGTTTTTTTGGTCGAGTCCGGAATCAATTGAGTTAGTTTTCATCTCTATTACTAGATTAGGATTTCAATACGCAAACGTTGAATAATTCTTATTATAAGTAGCATAATTGTGAATAGTGCTTGTAGTGAATATAGTAGAATCCCTATAAATTAATCCGCGATAAATTAATAATCACTATAACTTAATAAAAAAATTCGGTCCTGAGTCGGGGACAATGTGCTAAATTGGTAATTCGCTAAATTTATAAATTAATTAAAAAATTTAGATTTTCAATAGGTCCCTTCTGATATATAAACTAATAACTCTCTACTTTACATAAAATTAATAAGTTTTATTTTTATGTTAATTTGGTAAAGAGTAATTCAATTGTGGTATGATTTTTCTTGAGATTGATGTCACATTGAATATCATCTTGGATTTTTCTTAACATTAGAAGAGTTTTTGATGTTGTCGTTAATTTGGTGATGCAATAAAAAACTATTCAATGCCTTCGCAACTTCGATAATTCTTTACATGAAGGTGGCTCTATAACTATAAATTTATCTTCGGCTTCCACATCATCACTAACCTCGTTTCTAATCATACTTTCAATTATTTCCCCACCAGTCAAAATCAAAATCGTATTCTCTCGAGGGTAGTTCAAAAGGTATTTAACCGTCCATTCCATTGTGATAATTTGTTCCTTTAATTAAATTTTGCAGTTCTCTAGTGCCTTCATTATCTAACATTTCAATCGAATTCCCTAACGTGAATATCTATTTTGCAAGCTGAGACGACAAGGTTCATCACGTCTAAAACAGTAATCTTCTCGGAACTTGGTTCTCCTGCTTCATAACCCTCCAAAAGACTACGATAGAATCAACGACGATAATGCATCTTAAAAGCTCAATGTAATCCTTGCGTCACAAAGGTTGAATCTTTGTTGTGGTGTTTGGTGACAAGAATTACACAATGTTTTGAGAAACTAATAATTATTATTTTATCAATAATTTAATATCGTGATAAATTGAGGTCCCGAACTATTATTTTATAGGGGCTATTAGTCATAAATGAATCGTAATCTTAGTTAAATTGGATTGGTATTTTTACACGGTCGATTACTTTGATTATCCTGATTTTATAGAACCTAATGCATCTAGGAAACTAAACTTGATTAGCGCGCTTCTCACATGAGGTTGTTTTCTAGATAGAATTCATGCTTGTGTCGTCTTATGTAAGTGTGTTGAAATCAGAATTTAGCTGGATATTCTTGCGATCAAGGTATCCTAGGGATTTTGACAAAGTTGAGATTAAATTATCATGTTACAATACTTGTTTGTGAACGAAAACGAATACTTGACTAACATCTTCATCTTATTGATTACTTCCAACTATTTACTTGCTTTTCATTTAGTTTTATTGCTTCGATAAAATCTGAAAAATTCTCCCTGGTTACTTAAGAAATTAAAATCAAACAACAACAATAGCCTCCCACTATGGAACGAATCTTTCTTGCCATAGATTTCATTAATATTTTGTTGAGTGAGAAAGCAATATAATTTTGACACATTGCAACAAGCAATCAAAGAGCACAAGTGTTGTTTGATGCTCAACAAGGTATCTCTGGCATTTAGCTAAGTGTGGTTGAAAATAAAGTCACACTTAGCTTTGCAGATAAAACAAGCAGTAGCATGAATGTTGCCACCGTAATTGGAATCATTGTTGGTTGAGCCAAACCATGAAATCAATGTTGTAGTCGAATTCTCCATTGTTTGGTCCATATAGCTGATGCCAGATTGAGGTGGACGCTGGACAATCCATGAAAAGGTGGATCATGGTTTCCTCCCACTATTACAAGAGTTGCAGATTGCGTCAATGTAGGGTAGGATGCTAGTCGTCTTTGCATTTGCAGAAAAAATTCCATCTACCTATTTCTACCAAAAATTTGGCCAGCAAGAGCAATGCCCACTATTCTCCAGATGACATCCCAATCCATTTGTTGAGTTTTCTGCATTTTGTGCTCCCGAGGAATTCATCAGCTCTTCCTATTTTTCTTATAAGAATAGAATAAATATTAGTTTCTTAGGTTGGCATATGAATGTTGGACTGTCGGAACTGATTAAATTTGTCGGTGGATCTTGGTCACTCATTATATACCCTTAAATGGAACTTGTACGTGCATGGATATCACTAACTGCTCAGAATCAAGACTTCTCAACCACTTTGAAGCATATTTACAGCCCCCAACAAAATTCTACCTTCATTTCAACCACTTTACCTAAATTAATAGCCACTTGTCACTTTAGACTAGTGAGTTAAGTAACTTCGGTGAATTTGCTAGATTTCATAAATACTTCCTTGTGTATTTAAATTTTGTTGTTGAGGTTGGTCAGAGTAGTCTAAAATGCTAGCCACCTTAAGGTTTATCCACTCTCTTACTGTACTCTGTACGAGAACGGGATCATACACAATTAACAGTTCGGCACTAAAATTTGATTATACAAAGGTGCGGTACATAAAGTCGATCTCCAATCTCCATTCAAAGCTAACCCAACTGTACCTCATGAAACTAGCTCAAAACCAGTAACAAATTTAAATGCTGTGTAGAATGAACGTCAAAGATACACAACCACATTTAGGTAGTAGTGTTATTACTGATCAAATAAGATAAAAGAGGTTGAGTAGTTACTTCCTCGTATTATATATATATATATATACATGTACAGAAAGAGTCTTATTCCATAGCTCATTTCTTATTTTGGAGGTGCTCTAATTCATCTCATCCCCCAAAGGAAAAAGTTATTTTTCACAATAGTAGGTATACAATCTTCTTCTTCATTTGGGGTTCGTTTATAACCACGTAACATTAGTTCTAATATATCGTTCCAGCAGTATACCTAAATATGTACATACATTTTGTTATTTCCATCTATGATCTGTTCTTTAATACGGTCTGTATTGTGTGTATATGTTATCAATGTAGATCTAGTGCGTGTCTAAATGTGGAAACTAAATGTTTCAAGCGATCAAGGACCATTTAGCAAATGGCTCTTTACTACCAACAACTTCGCGGGAAGACAAACATGGGAATTTGATCCAGATGCTGGGACTCTTGAAGACAAAGCTGAAGTCGAAAAGGCTCGCCAAGAGTACTATGAAAATAGATATAAAGTCAAAACCAGTGGGGATGTCATACTTCGATTGCAGGTATGTATGATACCACTTGTTGAACTCCAAAAAAGGTTCACGCCAAAAAATTCTACACGCACGCAAATGGTAAATGGATCATTGGTAACTTCCAACGTATGCATGGACGTCAAATTGGCACTGACATGCTAATTTTTAGATTGCGAAATAATAATTTATAGAAGTGTATTGACATGCCATTCTCATTGTCCAGCAACTGAGAGAAAACAAAGATAAATTTGATCTAAGCATACCTCCAGTGAAGATAGCCGAGGACGAAGAAGTAACTTATGAATCTGTGACAACCACGTTGCGGAGAGCTGTCCAGTTCTTCTCTGCAATGCAGACAGATGATGGCCATTGGGCTTGCGAAATTGGAGGACCGTTGTTTTTCATGCCACCCTTAGTGAGTTATCAAAGCTCTTTAATCTCTTGGTTTGTTCTCTTAATAATGGGTTATAACTTCAGATTAACTGAATACAGATTTTCACGCTATATATCACGGGTACTCTTCATACAATGTTATCACGGGAACATATAAAGGAGAGTCTCTGGTACATGTACTGTCACCAGGTGAGTCTTGTTTCAAAAAATGAGAAATCATCCATCGAGAAATTCCATGGAGAATTGAAATAAGAAACTTCTTTCATGTATCCTGTTTAATTCATTGTAGAATGAAGATGGAGGTTTCGGATTTCATCAAGAGGGGCACAGTACCATGTTTGGTACGGTCTTGAACTACATTTGTATGCGTATTTTAGGAGAAGGGCAGGACGGTGGTAAAGACAATGCTTGCGCCAGAGCACGGAAATGGATTCTTGACCATGGTGGCGCTACGTCTACACCTTCTTGGGGAAAAACTTGGCTTTCGGTACGTACATACACATCTGTGCAAATGGTAACTGGTAAAATTACCTAAACATTATTTTTCTCAACTCAAAGTTATGATGCTGAGATAAATAATATCTGTGCAGGTACTTGGAGTTTATGACTGGTCAGGTTGCAACCCATTACCTCCTGAGTTTTGGCTTCTTCCCTCAATGCTACCCATGCATCCTGGTTTTTATACTAACCTCAAA
Organism: Papaver somniferum; assembly: GCF_003573695.1. NCBI lineage: Eukaryota > Viridiplantae > Streptophyta > Magnoliopsida > Ranunculales > Papaveraceae > Papaver > Papaver somniferum. The sequence goes on along the minus strand of NC_039364.1, from coordinate 163,728,626 downwards.
AGTCTCATCATTAAATATCTAGATCTAGGTGAGCGTTGAAATTGCTACCAGTACCCCCAGTCATAATTGTTTGTTTCTGTATGTCTGAATTGCAGGTAAGATGTGGGTTTACTGTCGGTCCGTTTACATGCCGATGTCGTATCTATATGGGAAGAGATTTGTTGCACCCATGACAGATCTTACATTATCATTAAGAGAAGAGATTCATATTCAACCATACCATAAAATTAATTGGAATAATGCTCGTCATGCATGTGCTAAGGTGTGTTAATATCTCAGTACTCCTAATGAATACAAGAATTCATATATATATATATATAAATACCAATATTTTTTGCTCCGCATAAACAATGCAGGAGGATCTCTACTATTCCCATTCCTTCGTCCAGGATTTTCTGTGGGACTCCCTCCACCATTTCGCAGAACCACTTCTAAAACTATGGCCATTTTCTAAGTTGAGAGAAAAGGCTTTGCAAGTAACAACAAAGCATCTCCGGTACGAAGATGAGACAACTCGTTACCTTGACATCGGTGCTGTAGAGAAGGTAATACCATATAATTTTTTTTAACATGTATTGGTTCGCGATGCTGCTCAACGTAACGTGTTTCTAAAATGGACCAAATATAAAAAATTTATATTTTTCTTGTTCATGGGAAACGTACAGTCGTTATTTATGCTCGCTTCTTGGGTGGAAGATCCGTATTCAGATGAATTTAAGAAGCATCTCGCAAGAGTCCCTGATTACTTATGGCTTGCTGAAGATGGACTCAGAATGCATGTATGTATTTTCGTAATCATTTTAAGTATACATCGACATATTGATTAGTCAGTTTTCATAATCGCATGCCATATTTTAATTAGTATTATGAATCATCTCATTCTTGTAGAGTATAGGTTGCCAAACATGGGATACTGTTTTCAGCCTACAGGCACTTTTAGCAAGTGGTGATCTTATGGACGAAATTAGTCCCACTATTCTACGGAGAGGCCACGAGTTCATAAAAACGTCGCAGGTGCGCACGACCTTTTCACTATACACAGAGTTTTATCAGTTAGGGACTTAGGTTTTAAACATCTCTTTATCACGTTTGGTGGTGATTTCTTTGGTTCAGCGTTAATTTAATTTACTTAAATCATTTACTGATATTATACATAGTAAAGTGCAGGTTAAAAAGAATCGAGCAGGTGACTTCCGAAAAATGTTTAATCACATCTCGAGAGGAGCATGGACACTTTGTGATCAAGATCATGGCTTGCAAGTTTCAGATTGTACTGCAGAAGGTCTAGTGGTAATAGACTAGCTAAAAATAACATTGTCGCACGATTTTGATTTATTTTCTTTTAACAACCTTTCATTAGATTTATTGTTTAATCTAATTGTTGCAGTGGTCGATTTTTACAGTGTTGTCTCTTGTTCTCACAAATGCCGGCCGAAGTCGTTGGGGAAAAAATGCCAGTAGAGTGTTTGTATGACTCGGTTGAGTTCCTGTTTTCCCTGCAGGTAAGAAAACTCTTTCTTATTAAACATTGTGAGTGAACATGCATGATAAAGCAAGTTCAGCTTTCTCTTGTAGTGTTACTGTCTTGGCACAACACATAGTTCATTAGACATGATTCACAGGGTCCAGATGGTGGAATGGCAGTATGGGAGCCTGCAAAATCGCCAGAATGGTTGGAGGTAAGTAAAGCTGACACAATAAAAAACATCGTTGCTTCACAAGGAGCACGCACATTTGAGAATCGTGTAATTGATGTTTGAGAATTTCTGTCATCTTTTATATAGATACTCAATCCATCAGAATGCTTCGAGAACATTGTTGTGGAACATGAGTAAGTAAACTTGACCCTTTCTTTTAAGTATTCGTAATTTTCAAACATAAGTTATTCAGGATTTATTTAACTTTATTAAACTGTCTGTTTCCAGATATGTCGAGTGCACTGCAGCTACGGTTCACGCTCTAGTACTGTTTGGGAAGGTGCATCCTGGATACCGAGAACAAGAAATAGAAAATTTCATAACAAAGGCAATATGCTTCATCGAAAGCCAACAAAACCCAGATGGTTCATGGTATGTATTTATTTATGGTTTATATGTCTAATTTTGTAAAACTTACAAGTGTTAACAAATTTAATATAAACAAATTTGTATATATAGGTATGGGAATTGGGGAATATGTTTTGTATATGGAACATGGTTTGCTCTAAAAGGTCTTTCCGCGGTCGGGAAAAACTGTGACAACAGCTTGATTGTTCGCAAGGGCTGTCAATTTTTGTTGTCAACACAGAAAGCATCTGGAGGATGGGGAGAGAGTTACCTTTCATGCCCAACTAAGGTGTGCATATAAGATTTTTTTTATTTTTTTTCATGGACTAATAGATGAAATTGTATCTACAACAAACTGATGTTGTTTGTTCATGAAACAGGAATATGTACCCCTTGAAGGTAATGAGACAACCTTGATACAAACTGCGTGGGCTTTGATGGGTCTTATCCATGGTGGCCAAGTAAGTACCATATCTGTTTCGGTTTCGATGTCTAGACAATGGGTTCTTCAGTGTGCTCGGCTATAAATTTGGATTTTGTTTTTACAAAAGTAAGGAAATTTGTTTTCTGTTTTTAATATTGACCGCAGGCAGAAAGGGATCCGATTCCTCTTCACCGTGCAGCAAAGGTATTAATCAATGATCAGATGGAAAATGGAGATTTTCCACAACAGAGAATTGGAGGTGTTTTTATGAAGAATTGTATGACACATTATGCATCATACAGAAGTGTGTTCCCGTTAATGGCACTTGGAGAATATCGTCGCATGCTCCAAAAGCTGAGCATGAAATGAAAAGTATCTTCATTAGATAGCCCATTTTGGACTTGCTGGTTTTTTTCTAGAAGAACCAAGTGCTACTCTACAAAAATCGCACACTCAAATCTGGAATTCGAATATACTCATGGGTTACCATGCATTTATGAGCTATGCTTAAACATATTAAGCTCTAAAAAACCAAAGTGACCAAATATAAGCTACAAAAACTCTAGTCATATTATTGGTCATAAATAAAAATCATTGGAAGAAAAAATGGAACAAAAACCCCATTTCATTCGATGATATGTAAAATTAGTTTTTAAGATTTTTCAAAAATCCAGAACTGACCTTCCGCGTATATTCGGCCGATTTCAAAGGAAACTTTGATGGAAGTTAATTGAAAACAGCTCAAAAAAAAATCTTCTCCCAGTTTCTTCGTGTTTTCTTAGGGTTTCAATTCAAAAATTCGATTTCACAGAAGAGAAGAGAAGTTAATTCGTGATCATCTCCTGCCGATTTTTGAATTTAGATCGATTCGATTTCTTAGTTTTTGATCATCTCATAAGAAATCAGATTCAAAAAAATTTTGAATCTCCATATTATTATTCTCTTCGTGTTTTTAGGTTTCGATTTCATCATTCGGAAATGAGAAGTTAATTCGAGATCAATTTAATTGATGAATAGAATTGAAGTTACATTTTCACTTTATTCTAGATCTATTTTCAATTCAGTTTATATCTCGGCTTTATTATCAGTTGAAATTGCATCAATTGAAGTTATTTCAACTATACTTCACTGAATTTCAGTTTTCAAATTTAATTTTAATATTTTTTTTGACTATTTTTTTTTCATTTATTCTCTTGTGTGTTGATGGTGGTTTTTAGTTCAGGGCTAAAATTGTAAACCCTCTATTTAATGTACCACATTCTGCAAAGAAGTTGAGCCATTTAAAAATGATGAGTACCCAGGCCTCTTTACTTATATGTGTATTGAGCAATTCAGTATATTTATATGAAATTTATCCAGAATGGTGCGTGTAACAACAATCCCAAATATTCTGTAGATTTCTGAGTATTTATTCTATGCCATGTTCCCTAGTTGAACTCTTAATACTGACATGACAAGACGACTAATGCTCGCTCCCAGCCGAGTAACATGAATCTCCCGAAGTGTCAGGATTAAGATGTGTGTGGAAGTACTCAATCATAGGCACGCAAAGTTATGCTGCCCTTTGATATTAAATTAGTGATTTTTTGTATCAGTATGCAAAATTCATCAAAAATTGATTGATTTTGCGGCAACCCGCAAAATTCAGTTCTTTAACTTAATTTTATCAATTTGCAAAAATTAGGTTTTTTGCCCTGCGCGATAGTTCAAACCTTATTGGTCGAAACTAAACCTAGGAAAACTAGGAAATTGATCCATCAGGTAGGAGCAAGATCCTACCAAAAATCAGAAAAAAAGAAATAAAGAGGAACTGCGGCAAGTAAGAGCAGCGACAAAAGGAGGCGTGGCCGTGCCATTTGGACGACCGATTGGCTTCAGCAGGCGCCACCTGTGGTCGGCTGGCCACGCCCCATGTTGCTGCTTGCCGGCCCCCTTTCCCATCGACCAATCAGATTGCTTTAAAAGCGCCACATGCACTTTCAATTAAAAGTGGAAGTTGGTTGGTCGATACATTTAATTCCTTAAGGAATTGGACATATGCTGCCTATGTCAGTCTCAAAACAGATCACAGCTGCACGTTTTGGCCGGCTGATTTATCAAGCTTGGACGCTCCCTAACGCGACCGGACAAGCGTCATCAGGCACACCGGTGGGCCCACTAATACTCCGGCCAATTGAAGCCCTTCCGACTCGCCAACAGAGCCACTAAACAATTGCCCAAAGATAGTTGGCCGAGCGACTTACAAAACCCTAATTTCTATTAAGCAACATTACATTGCTGCAGCAAAACGATCTCGGCCGTCCAACTTCGCCAGCCGAATTAGTCGGCCTAGATTCAATTCCGATCGACGAACAAAGCGCGGATACACTCATTAGTGGACCAACTATAGTGCTGGATGGTCGAATGGTCTACAACATGCCGCTAACACCAAAAACCGTTGGCTTAAAATGGGTTGGCCACACAGCTTTTAAAACCTAAATTGAATCACGGCAGCCATTAACTGCCGCAAATCATCTCGGCCGTCCAACTTCGCCAGTCGAATCGGCCGGCCTAACTCCTATTTTAGGCGGACAACAAGATGTGGCCATGATCCATGACCACCCCCTTCTATAAGTTGCAATCGGCCAACCCGCGGCTTGCCTATATGGCCCCCAAACGGTCGAACGAAAGTGGCTAGTGGCGCTGCATTTAACTGCCGTAAATCATCTCGGTTTAATAAATTCAACAACAACCATTAACTGCCGCAAATCATCTCGGTCTTCCAACTTCGCTAGCCGAATTGACCGGCCTAGATCTAATTTTAGGTGACCAATAAGATGTCGTCGTGATCGCCATCCGTCACTCTCCTGTAAGGACCGACCGGCCTTCCTTTGGCGCGTGTGAATGGATCCTGGAAGCTTCTCGAAAAATGGCCGGTCACATTCCTTTTAAGACATTAATCTCCACGACTAACTTGAAAGATCTTTACATAACGATGTTTCACGAGCATCGATTATTTTTGAGATGCTTGCTTAAAAGTGATACTTTACATGCATTGATTAAAAACAATGTTTTATAAATATCGATTTCACAAATAATTTAATTATTTGACTGAAAAGAATTACATGTTATTTCTTGCGGCAAGTCTCATGATTTGACTCGTAACATATGACCACCCACCGCCTGGCTTGCGCGTGATTGGTCAAAATAACTAGGTTTTGCAAACAAGACCCACTCAGCAACCTGCTACATATTTTCCACGAATATACTCGAGACATCAATCATGTCGCAAACTGGGGGATGTTCATCAGGGTATTGGTCTGGCAGTCTACAGCGTGCAACACGCCCATTACAAGAAAGTGTCAGGAAAGGCGGGCATTTAGTGATGACAGAGAATTAGTGGGACGAAACCACCCTATCTTCCCCTCATAGTGGAGACGCGGTTTTCACCATCCTGCACGCTCCCACTTCTCCATCACTCAACCACTCCCACTTCCTATGAGATCAGGGTGCGTGCAACTATGACTGATATAAATAGGTTTTCAACCTATTTCAACCAACAACGGTTATTGTAGTTGCAGAAAATCCTACAACACACCCATTTTACTATCATGACTATGATTTCTAGATATAAACTTATTTGATATGAAAATAAAGATAAAGATAATGAAAATTGAAAATAAGACACGAGATTTACGTAGTTCGATCAATGTGATCTACATCCATGGGGTTAGGGATCTTCACTATGATTGTTTGTACTTACATATGAATTACAATTGAGACTCTATTAATGAGTATTTGGATCTCTTGGTTGAAGAAGGAAGAAGAAGATAATAATAGAAATTCTACTCTCTCTCTCTCTCTACAAATGTGTCCTCCTTAAAGTGTCTCTCTCCTTTTTCTTTTTGATTATCCTCCTTTCTCTCTCTTGCATTTCTCTTTATATAGGTATTTACATAATGGATGACAACTCATATACGGTGGGGTGCATCTAACATTTCCCCTAATTTCGGATCTGGATTGCGGTATTTTCGCAAACTTACAAATGTTAACTTCGCAAACATCCTAAATTTCGCACGATCATCATACTTTTCTCACGTTTAAGCTGATGTCATCTGTTATGTCATTTCTGAAATCATACTGCAATGTCTTCGTGATGTATTGCTAGTAATTTCGCAAGCGTGTCGTTGTTGCGAGATTCTGATCCTACATCTTGCCTCTTTTTTCTTGAATATTGCTTGAAGAGCGATCTTCAGGAAAAAATCCGTTGTTGTAGTTGTTGGAGCGAGATACGTGTTGTTGGAGTAGTCTTTGATCTTTGTTGATGAAGGAACGAGTGAAAGAATACTGGACTTGAAAAGTACGTACTTGCCTCTATTCTTTTGTGAAGTTCCGAAGCGTTGCGAAATAAATAAGAAGTATTAACCCTTGAAGTATAAGAAGTATGAAGTATCCTTGAAGAAGTATGCGAAGTATGAAGTATTCTTGAAGAAGTATAAGAAGTACTCAATCCTCGAAATATAAGAAGTATCCATCCTTGACTGCGAATAAGATGTATTGCGAAATTATTACCCCGCGTTCTCTGCCTCATGTTGTGCTGTAATGCAAATAAGAATTTAGATTAGTATTCAACATTTCTTTTATAAAAAAATTTCATTTAATTGCAAGTTCAAATCGTTTTTATTTGTTTTGATTTCCTTTGTATAACTTGTTTCGTCTCATCCGATAAACATCTTTCATGGAAATGATCCTAATGAGGTCTTATGCAGCCTGTTGAAGGAAGGTCTTACTAGCCTGTTGATGGAAGGTCTTATTTTGCCTCCTACTACTCTCCATGTTAGATATCATTCTCATTTGAAACAAAGCAAATTTTCAAGAGAAATATATAAATTGATCTGTGCGAGATTTTTCTCGGTTTCTTTTGTAATTGTGGAATCTTTGTAATTCTGAAATTTCTGTAATTCTGCGATTATATCGCCTTTTGTAAATCAAATCAAAAATCTTTTATTTTCTGTAAAAGTAAAATGTTCAAGGAAAGTGGTACTTAGCTTTTACATGATTCGCTGTTGTTGTCAATCTCGCGCGAAAAATACGTTGCATGAAGTATAAATGTCGCTTAGAAAAAATAGATGCGAGAGGCAAGAATTGAACCCGCGACCTGCTACTTGCATATTCTCAAACCATACCAACTGTGCAAGCCCTCTCTTGCGAAATAATCAAAGACTATGCGAAGTAAACATTTGTATGAAGTAAGAGAAAATCTGTGAAGTATATATTCATGCTGCAAATGTTCGCAAGGTAAACGTCTGCGAAGGGCAAAAACTCTGTGCGGAGGGGAGACTCGAACCCAAGTACTACAACTCACTCTAGCGAAGCTTGGCCAACCTTGCTACCTCTTGTGTGCGAAATAATGAAACAATATTGCGAAATTATTCATTTTTTCGCTATCTGTAAAAAGAAGAAAACTATGATCGCAGGCAAGTTCGAACTTGCGACCACGAATGTACATACTGTTCTCTTGACCAATTGTTCAACCACCTTTGTGCGAAATAAACGCACAACGTTTTTCTCTTATTCTTCGATTCTCCCTTGGAGAAGGAAATGAAAAATATGTATGTGTGCGAATTCGAACCCGTGACTTGTTTCTTACTCGCTCCAGCTCAAACCATCTGTGCGAATTTCTGTTTGTGATATAAATCACAGTGTTTGCTTCTCATCCTTATCTTCGGTTTCCTTTATTTCCTTCAGTAATTTTCCTCTTGCTTTTTCTCCTGAACATGGAAATCTTCCATTGTAACCTTGGTTTTCTTCCCTGAAAGTGTAATTTCTTCCATGAAATTTCCATTTTTGAACTTAAACTTTGTAGATCTAGAAAAATATGAACAGTAGCTAATCTTCATGTAAACTTCTTGAACCAACAAGCTACAAGAGGGATAAATCCTTTACTCCTCCCTGTTTCTAGCGCCAAAAATGTAGTTGCAGGAAATCCTACAACACACCCCTTGTACTATCATGACTATGATTTCTAGATCTAAACTTATTTGATATGAAAATAAAGATAAAGATAATGAAAATAGAAAATAAGACACAAGATTTACGTGGTTCGATCAATGTGATCTACATCCACGGGGTTAGGGATCTGGCTTGCGGTATTTTCGCAAACTTACAAATGTTAACTTCGCAAACATCCTAAATTTCGCACGATCATCATACTTTTCTCAAGTTTAAGATGATGTCATCTGTTATGTCATTTCTGAAATCATACTGCGATGTCTTCGTGATATATTTCTAGTAATTTGGCAAGCGGGTCGTTGTTGCGAGATTCTGATCCTACAGTTATCATCACAAGTATCTAGAAAAACACCAAAGAACTCATAACTTGCATTCTGTAAGCGAGTTCCACATTCTGATACAAGTCATAAAACAACCACACCTTCAGAGTTAACCATTCTGATCTCAACACCTTCTTCGCTTCCCTCCCTAAGATCAACCCTTCTCCTGTACTTTGTGACCGAAGCAAGGATGGAAGGGTCATTTCTTGGTTTAGGCCAGAATTGTACAAATTGATCTCTCGAATCTAAAGTACTCCCGTGCAGTGCATTTGTTTAGGGTTTAGATTCGTTTCTCGGCGGCACACCCAAATTTACCATTTCTAGCAGAATCAGTTTTTACCTCAAAACAACCGGCGACCACAGTGGGAGATTGATCTCTCGGTTACAAAAAATCATTTCTTCAACCATTTGAGAATAGTGTTGATTTTAGGTATAAATTCAGTCATTAACCAGAATTCATCTTCAATCACCCATCTCACTTTCCACTTTATGATGTACCCCCGTCAGCCAAACTATTGTCAAGCTGCAAAATGAGACGTTTTGTCTCCTAAAGAGTATGTAAAACCGTTTGTGGCAAGAGTCAACATCCATTCGATCAGAGAATGCCACCAATTTCAGAGATGATACGAAAAATGCCGAATCCTTGTATGAAGTCTGTGCCTCCGCCAATGACAATGCCAACAGAGCATGTAGCCGTATCGGACGAGAGCAGAAAGAAAATGACCAACTAAATTCAGCCAACGACGAAGGGCTGAGAAAATTTCACAAGGCTAAGGGAAGAGACCTGCCAGGTGCGTCACAATATCTGCAATATAAAGGTAAGGGGCCGACCTATGAAGCTTTGTTGGAAAATGAAAAAGTGGGGGTACAACAACCACACCTAATATTTCTCTTAGCAATCTGTATGGACAAAATCCAATATACTTTCTAGAGAATCAACTAGACAGTCAGACTCAATCTATATAGAAAGTATATCAAAGAGTTTATATCTCAATCTCTAGATTTGATATATACTCAAGCAAATAGAAATCTGAGAGTATTTATCAAATACTAGAGAGATAACTTGGATGGTACCAAAAACCAATATCCAAGTGTCAATCAATTCAAATCAACAACCAAAAGGTCGGATATTCTAATTGATTGAACAACGTACAACCTGTGATATTTCAATTATATAACAAAATATAATGCGAAAAAGAAATAACACAGACACCAGAATTTTGTTAACGAGGAAACCGAAAATGCATAAAAACCCCGGGACCTAGTCCAGTTTGAACACACTCTGTATTAAGTCGCTACAGACACTAGCCTACTCCAAATTAACTTTGGTCTGGACTGTAGTTGAACCCAAATCAATATCACACTGATCCAAGGTACAGTTATGCTCCTACGTCTCTGATCCCAGCAGGATGCTACGTACTTGATTCCCTTAGCTGATCTCACCCACAACTAAGAGTTACTACGACCCAAAGTCGAAGACTTTAATAAACAAATCTTATCACACAGAAAAGTCTACAGTAATAGATAAATCCGTCTCCCACGAATATACCTACGAGTTTTGTTCTGTCTTTTGAAAAATCAAGGTGAACAGGAACAATTAATAAAACAGACTTATATTCCCGAAGAAAACAGTGATAAACACATTTTTGTGTCTAATTTGTCCTCAATGTTTTGTATTGTTAGTACTCGATTTCGTACTTATTATGGTGTTTTATGTTTTTGTAGATGTTTTTGGAAAAATAAGATCTTGCGGAAAAATTGGCTCGAAAAGTGGTGTTTTACACCCCACGGTGAAGTACTAAAGGCACCCCCGAAATGTGTTAAAGGCACCCCAGAAATGCGCTGAAGGAATCCCAGAAAAATTACTATTTACGCCCAAAAATACTATTTGCACCCCAGGGCAAGTGCTAAAGGGACACCCGTACAGGATTAGGGGGGGGACATTTTCTTCCCAAAATTCAAAAATGAAAAAAGGCGGGAAAAATGGCAGCAACAATGGCAGAGTTTTCGATCGGATTTTGGAGGAGTTTTTGTGTGATTCAATCGCTGAAACTTCATGGGTAGTTGTGATATGTCCTAACAAAGCTATTATGGGTGTTTGTTTCGAACGAATTTGGCTGAAAATTCCGTGAGAAGAAAACAGGGCAGCACGTACACGAAAGAAAATATTCACGGGATTACAGCGAGTTAGACGTGTGTTGCTCGTGTTTGGAAGAACCTAACCACTATTTGGAGTGTGAAGAAGTTAAATATGGCAATATGGAAGCTTCAGAACGCGTGAAAATCAATATCGGTGATAAAAATGAAAAGAAAATAACCCGAGTAAATGAAGATTATTTGGAGTTAATGGAGGAGATTCAATGTCGCAATCACGTATAAATATGTTCACAAGGTATCATATAAGGGGTGTCGAGAGTTTTGGGGGGCTGAGGAGAGCCAGAGAAGAAGAAATTCGAGTTTTCCCAAACTCGGTTTTTGCTGCTGCTGATGATGATGAACATGAGGAACACGAAGAACAAACTCGCCAGGACAGTCGTTTTCCAACAGTGAGAACGACACACAGGCGTGGGTCATAGAGATACAGCGTCTGTGACCATTACTATTTATCGTTTATTCTGTGACTCCTTTTGTGCGTCGCAGAGATTACAGTTTCACACTATTTTCTCTATTTCTCTCCATTGTAAACACCATTTGAGCTATAAATAAATCTTTTGAGCGCGTTTTCATCATGATGAGCTAAACCCAACGCTGGGACGACGGAGGAAACCAAAATTCATCATGCGGTAAATTCATTTAATTCTTTATTTGACTATTTGCATTGAATTAAAATTAAAAGAAAAAAAAAATTCTTAATTAATTGTCATTTCGTTTGATGGTTTATGCTTAGGATTAATTCTTTTGATATGCCATGCTTAAGATTTACAATTAATATTTTAATAATATATCTTAGGCAAAGAAATAGAGTCAAAATACTTGTTGAATGAGCTATAATGGTTTAGAATAAATAGGTGAATCGTATGAATTTGAATATTTGGTGGAATCCTAGAACCAGTACCTCTCGCCCACTTTGTTAACATTATTTGTATATTTATTTTTATTAAATTTAAAAATCGAACCTTCACAAGTCTTGAACGAACTCTACTACTACAACAACATTTGAAATCACATCAAACAGCCTAGTATTATCAATCACCTCACAATAATCTTAATCGACGCAGCGAAAAAAGATATTGCGGAATCACAAACGATGAGACGAAGTGTTTGTGATTTCTTTTATATCTTGCATATCGGAGATATCAATACCAAGCCAATTATTACAATTGTACTCGTACGATAGAAACAGCAAGATCAAATCACACAACTACATATGGCTTGTACTTGTTAAAAGTAAAAACGACAATCTTGATTTCCTTGGTTCTTCAACTCTTCATGTGTTCATCCTGTACTTGTTGAAGATCCATCATAGTATTATTACACAGCATCAAAGTTTCATTGTATCACAACTTTTTGACAATAATACTATGGTGATATGTATCAATCCCCCTTAGTCAATACTTCATCTCACATGGAAACCACTCCCCCTTACACAATGAACCGAAAACCATATGTATATGTAGTAGAACTACACACTAATTCTCCCCCTTTTTGTCAATAAAATTGGAAAAGGTACAAAAACGGGATCCTACTGAAATTTCCGAGAAGAGACGTTTCATAGACTAAAAGAAAGATACATACCAACTTAATTTAGATGAAATCATAAAGCCAGAGCTAAATGCATTCATCAAGGAGTTTTAAGATACAAGATAACCCCTATAAAATTCCACAGCCGCACACCACGCAAGATATTACCACTAAGCACAAGTTCAAAAGAACTCTCCCCCATTTGATGTTATTCCCTAAAGAACAACAAGAGCGACCTTACTCCAGAGAGAAGGATTTATAATGGATCTTAGAATTTCTACAAGGATATATGATTTAAGAACCAATCATTGAAAGTCTCTCATGAGATCATGTTACTAAAAAGTTTAGAACTATCTCATGGTAACAATACACAATATGTGATCATCTTCTCTAAGATACAAACTTGTATAAACAAGACTTGATATGCTTAGAAGGAAGAATAAACTTTTCCACAAGGATTTACACCAAGAATGGTTACCATAAGAGTATGAAAAAGATTCTTTGACGATAAAAACCAACATCCATGGCTTTGATAATTGCTTCTAACCTGTTATATTTAAGAATTTCAATCACAAATCAAGTTAGGTAATTAAGACTCGTACATGTGGTATCTGACCATATTCTTCTTCACCATAACTAGTTCAATTGACTCAAATGAACTAGTTAGAGAGTTGTTCAATTGCTATGAGATTTTATGTAACTACACAAGACATAATTGAAACAAAGATGATTCGATTCGATTGAATCGACTCATGAACATTATATCCACGGTTTGCATAAAGCATTCCTTAGTAATTTGATGTTTCATGTTCAGAGCACATCTTTAGATCATAACCTCTTAAGTTTACAAACAAGTTCGCAGACTTAAGTTAATCGGTTGAGTTTTCCAAACTCAGCAAAAATTCTCGGAAAGAGAACTTCCGCCAGTTCGCAGACTGATTTCGGGGACTTAGCACACAAACGAGTTTTGGAAAATCCAGCATAAATTCTAGGTCGAGAACTTCCGACAGTTCGCGGACTTGGCAAGCCAATTCCACAATCCTTCCGATTTCTCTTGATCAACAAAGTTCGAAAACTTTGGTTCAAGGAATACATGGTTATGTAATCTAAACTCTAATTTCAATCATTGAGACATTCTCAGAGGACACTATGTAGCTATTATTCACAGACCGATTCACGTCAGAGAAATTCTCAAAGTGATTGAAACTTTTCATGACTTTCGTCACTAGGTAAAGATAAACTTGATCAAAGCGAAACGCTTTGCCAGCACATATTTCGAGGAATATGTAAGCGAGATAAGCTTCTCGAAACAATAAATTGTTGCACATATTCAGAAATTTCCCAACATAATATTTGCGCCCCAATTCTTTTGCAATCCTCACCGCATTTAGTAGGGCTTCTTGGTGAGGATGCACTTTCAACACAATCAGGTTGTGTTGAGGTGAGCAAGGTCTTGCTCACAACATGTATTCGAAACAAAATCATGCATGGACTCTAGGAATTTAAAAACTTCCTTGAAACTTTCAATAAATGTTCCATACCTTTTTAAGATGTTATCCCTTGTCAAACTCTTGTCTGGGAGATCCTTCTTAATAGTACTCGTTGCTTTATTAGTCTTCTTGGGTACCCATTTCTGAGCAGCTTTTGGAGCAACGTATTTCTTTTTCTCCCCAATATAATTGTGAAACTTCTTTGGTGGGATACTGAAAGAACTGATATTATGAGACTCAGTTTTTCTCCAGTTTGGAACATCAGATCTTGTCATCCTAACAGAATCATATCTGGTTTTACCTCGTTTAAGAAGTCTGCAATTCCTTTGCAAGTGACCTGGTTTTCCATAATAAAAACAATGTTTAGTATAATGGAAAAAGTTATGTTTAGTATTACCTGAATGTGTATGTGCTTGCTTTGGAGCTTGGCAGGATTTCTTCTTTTCTCCATCCGTAGTTGGTAGAGATACTTTACTTTTGTCAACCGTGGAAGGTTTTGGTTGAGAAGAATATTTATCTTTGACAAATTTTACCTCTTTGCAAATACTAGGAGCGTTTATTCCTTCATAGCCCAATCCTCGTGTATCACGATGAATTATACATGCTTCCAATATCGAGGTTAATTTATCTGAGCTGCTATTTCTAGACAAACTCTCTTTTAAGATCAAGTTCTCTTCTTCCAAACTTTTGACCTTATCAAGCGCAATAACTAGATCATTCTTGGATGATTCACATTGAACTTTGAGATATTCTCGTTCTGAATCAAAGAACAAGTTCATCTTAATGTTTTCCAAGTTATCTAGCTTTGCTTGAAGAGTAATTTCCCGATCTCGACCTTCGGAAATTTCTTCTCTAAGATTTCGTATTTCGTTGAGATAATCTCTTGCGCCACTCGAATCAAGTTGGTCTTGCAAGTCTTTATTTCGACTACGAAGTCTGTCATATTTAACTTTCTCACTGAAAATGATACTATCAGCTTCCGAAAGTTTCCGATGATATTCTTTAAGAAGATTATTAGCAACTGGATCAACATGGAACACTTCTTCGTCAGAATCAGTATCCGAAAGAATTTTTTCAGAAGCTAATGCAACCTCGCCTATGAGCTCTTGAGGATTATAATATTCAGGTCCATTATCAAGAGTAGGAAAATATGTTGCATATGCCGATTGCCTACGGCTCCATCTAGGACATACTGCAGACAAGTGCCCGAAACCTCAACAGTTATAGCATTATACATCATCATTAGGAGATGTTGCACCTTTAGAAAAACTCTTTTTCCTGTCTCTCAAGAATTTTCTAAATTGTCGAGGAGAAACATCCTTAGTATCTGGCGAACCAGATTTATCCTTAGAGGATTCAGAATTGTTTGCAGCTTTAAGAGAAATCACCTCTTTCTAGCGTTTTCATTATCAAAGATCTTTAACTTTCCAACAAGGGTATTTCTGGAGAGTGTAGAAAGATCGTTTGCTTCTTCAATGGCATATTTCTTAGAATCATATCTAGATGGTAACGATCTAAGAATTTTCATCACAATGCCCTTTTCAGGAATAGTCTTACCCAATGCAAAAGATGCATTAACAATTTCAGACACTTTGTGATTAAACTCATCAAATGTTTCATCATCAGACATGCGAGGTTTTCCCAGTCAGATGCTAGGTATTGAATCCTTGCTTATTTTTCTGCGACATTTCCCTTCGAATACGACTTTTAAGATATCCCAAGCATCTTTAGACTTATTGCACGTAGTAACGTGGTGCTGAAGATCTGGGGTAATGGCATGTATGATGGCATTCAAACCGTCGGAATTTTGCTTTGTAGCAAGTATCTAGGCAGGACTGTATTCACCAATGTTCTTGGGAATGTTTACATCTCCAACTGCCACAACGGGAGCATCATATCCATTAACTATATATACCCATGTTTGAAAATCACGTGCTTGAAGAAAAGCTCGCATAACAATTTTCCACCATAGGTAGTTTGTGCCATCAAAGGCTGGTGGTACGTTTATAGAGATAACACCTCTGTCCATAGAATCAGATTTCTACAAACACAGACTTATGAGGTCTTAGCGTATTTGCCTGCTCTGATACCAATTGAAAAAGCGGGGTCTAACAACAACACCCAATATTTCGTTTGACAATCTGAATATACAAACTCCAATATACTTTCTAGAGAATCAACTGGACAGTCAGACTCAATCTAGAGTAAAGTATATCAAAGAGTTTAATATCTCCATTTCAATCCAATCAAAGTTAAACAGAAACAAGTCCGTAAACCTGATTTTAGTGTGAAGCTCTTGAAACAAAGTCTTTTGTTTTAATCACAACCTATTCAATATCCATCGTGTATAAACCTGTTTAAGCAACAATCACTAAAGGATTATTTCAGCACAATATCCACTTGAAATAGGGTTAGTCCATACTGGTCTAACAATATGAAAATAACAAAATCAATTGTTCAAGATGAATCAAGTCTTATCCAACAAACAAGGTCGTATTTAACAACTATGATTAACGTACAAGCTGTATTATTTCAATTATATAAATAAAATATAATGCGGAAAAGAAATAAACAGACACCAAATTTTGTTAACGAGGAAACTGCAAATGCAGAAAAATCCCGGGACCTAGTCCAGAATAAACACACACTGATAATAAGCTGTTACACCAAATTCCTACTAACTATTCGGACTAGATGTAATACCTTCTTCAGCACTAGTACAACTCCTAGAATAATATCAATTCTCTTTAGGAACTCTTCACACAAATCTTCTAGCAGAACCCAAAGTTCTCTTTAGAAGATACACCACAATGATCGATACGATTTGATATTTTGTTTGCACAAAACACCAGTTTGATTTCCACTTAGATGTGAATCAAGGTTTTGGAAATCTTGTGTTTATTTTGATAAAAACAATTACTAGGTAAAAGTAATATCAAAACAAACTTGTAGATTAGGGTTTTAACTTACAATCAGTATGTGTACACACAAGGAGTCTGTGACCCTGATTTCCGTAAGTAAACTTGGGTGATTCCCAAGATCAATTTCCAAGTTAAGAAAACCCTAATAAATCTACCACAAGAACAACTAGAATAATCTAACGATATTCTGTTTAAAACTTCTCAAGGATTTTTACGAGATTCCTCAAAAGAAGTTTTTCTTTCTAGTCTCCGATTTCGACTAACGAGTGTTGGTAAACGATCGGAAACTGAAATCTATCAAAACCTAGGGTTTATGATCAACAACTCTTGAATGGTTTTATATCAGAAGAGAAAACCTTCGAATAGACAAGAGGTGAAAAACCTAGATTACAAGTTGTATGATCAATCACGAAGATTAAATCCAACTTGGCTTAGTGATCCCTAATACAAAGACTTTTATCTCACTCTCGTTCACGAAGAACGGAAGACGTGGAAAACAACCTGCAGAGCTTACGCCAATTTTTCAAAGGGATGAAAAACGTGTAAACTCGCGAACTCATTATTTATAATGAACAATAGCTTGGAAGCTAAGCAAAGCTATTTTCCTATTACAAGACTCTCCTAAAAATGGGAGTCTTTCCTAAGTTCAAACTCTTGCCAAAATAATTAAGCAACAAATATATTTATTTGAATAAATCACATTAGGCAGGAATCACAAACACTTTAATATGGTAATCAAAAGTGTTTGGACCAATAGCTAACTTGCCTAGATAAGGAAACATCACCAACTTGACCAAAAATCCCTTTTAGTCACGTATTGGGCCCAAGTTCGCGGACCACTCCAAAGCCCATGGAATGTTTCCTACTAATGAACTTAAATCACTCATAGCTTTGTCGTTATAACTCGGAATTGAGTGATTCTTGGCTCATTGGATTAGCAAGCTCATTCACTATAACATGAGATCCTTTATAGGGATAAAGTTTATTATCACCAAGGTCATGAATCAAATAACCTCAAGTATATATACATAAATGTAAATTTACCGTCATCGGAATCGTTCCATGTAGTGAGCATATATCTTTATAGATTAGAAAGGTAGAATTGAACAAGAATACAAATGAAATCAATCACATACCTTTTTTGATGAATTACTTGTTGATGTCTTCTTGTAGCCTTCAATCTTCAATCTTCATCCTTTAAGGATAGCTTCGATTCAACTTCTTAGACCTAAACTAGTCCGAAACTATCTTTAGTAAGATAAATAAAGAATGCATTTTGGCAACTAAAATTGACAACTAACTTGACATACCAACGCTAGTGGGTTCAACCGAGCAGTGCTCTAACATCATTACACAGCGTCAAAGTTCAATTGTATCACAACTTCAACAATAATACTATGGTGATATGTATCACTCCCCCTTAGTCAATACTCCATCTCACATGGAAACCACTCACTCTTACATAATGATCCGAAAACCATATGTATTTATAGTGTGAACTACATATTAATTCTCCCCCTTTTTGTCAATAAACTTGGCAAAGGTACAAGAACGGGACCCTAATGAAATTTTCGAAAGAGACATTTCATGACCAAAAGGAAGAAACACATATCATCTTATTTAGATGCAATCATAAATCCGAAGCTAAATGCATTCATCAAGGAGTTTATAAAGATACAAGATAAACCCTATAATATTCCACAGCCGCACTCCCCACAAAGATTTGGCGATTAAGCACAAGTTCAATTAAGAACTCTCCCCCCATAAAATGTCATTCCCGAAAGAACAACAAGAACAACCTTAATTTCGAAAGAAAAGAAGGATTTCTTTCGACATAACAAATAACATACCAGTATGAATTTGAATCCAAAATACTCAATTAAATTAACCACAAGAGAACCCATGATTAATTTAATCGAAAAATGCTCAACATAAGTAAACTTATGGAGACTCAAAAATATACAATTAGATTAATCACAAGAGAACCCATAATTAATCTAAATGAAATACAAAACAAAACTAATTACAAACTCCAGCAGAAATTCTCGGGATGAGAACTTCGCCGGTTCGCGGACTGGTTTCGTGGACTTAGCTCACGCATAGTTTGTCAACTCCAGCAGTATAACAAATCATACAGATTAATACTGCAAAAACATCATCCGCCAAATATTTTTAGAATTTTATACCAATAAACCTAAAAAATAACACAAGAAGATGAAAAATAATAGCTATGTGTAATCACAATCATTGTTATTCAAGCACTAGTTATTCTTCCAACAAAACCAAAAAGAAGACATACTAGGAAACAAAACCTCTATGAAGCATTTCAATTACTTTGACTGTTCTTCTTATATTCCCTGTATTCATCAAGCTCATCTTCGATTAGATCAATCCTAGACTCAAGACTATCCATCTTTTCTTCAAGTCTTTTGGAAGAAGCTTCGAGTTCACTTTTAAAGGCACGTACTTGTTCCAAGACAAGATTCATGGTTAACGAAAGCTTATCAAACTGTGAGACAGAAGAATTCTCATCAGAAGAGGAGATACGCTTGTCATAACACATCTCATTGTCAGAGGAATCAAAACGAATCTTGTTAGAGGGAAACAGAACAGTCCATATATCACTTTCTTTGCTTGAAAGACTGGAGGAGGACATGATAGAGAAGGTAAATGAAATGATCATGCAGAAGAGGAGAAACTTCATTTTAAAGAAATGAAGATGAAGAATTTCAAAAAAAAAAGACCTTTTACCAAACCCTAGCAAAATTCGGTTATTTCCAAGAAAAAGCCTTTTAAAGAACCAGGAACCGTTCATGAACAAAAAAAAAACGGTACTAGAAGAGAATAAACAAGAATCGAACACTCCTAGAGATTTAACAGGAAAATTCCAACACAACCCTCTCAAAATAATGATTCTTGCCTAAGAGGTATAGACAAAAGAATCATAAACAAGAAGATTACTGATCATAATTACTCCAATCCAATATAGGACTGGGATAATTTTTGCGAGGCGAGGAATTATCTGTTAATTCAAGTTTTTGATTATTCTTTAGGAAAGAAGAGTTATGCACATCATTCTTTTCCCTTTTAATCACAGTTTTGAACAACTTGATTGTTGAGTTTCGCAAATCCTGCACCGTTCTAGAAATCATTTTCTGAGGAAAAAGGGATTTCATAGGAGATTTCTTATTTTTCTTCTGCACCCAGCGTTTAGCAGTGCAGGACTGCTTTTGATCATTCGTGCTAAGATGATCCTGATTTTCATACAATGAACCCGAGAGTTTTGGTAGCATCTTGTGTTTTTCTGTATCACCCTTGTTGTCAAGATGACTGGAGAGTGATACATATTCTGGTGATATTTGCTGACACAACTTATGAGACACAGTCGAATTTATTCGACATGTCGTATAAGAATCACGATTGTGATTTTCAGCAAAGAGATTAAGAGAACAATCACATATTTCATCCTCAGGACAATATCAAGAGTATTCATCCATGCTTTAGTTATCTTATTCACCATAGTATCTGGACCTTTGGAAATATGCACACTTTTACAGCACACAAGACCAGTTTCGCTAGTACAGTTTTTCTGAACTCTTTTATCCCCCTTTTTGATTGATTGAACATCTTTTTGAGACTTTCTTTTACTTTGTCTAAGAATTTTCTTAAGTTGTTGTATAAATCGAGACAACGTAGAAATAAAGCAATTCTCATTTTTCTAATCAATCAATTTAGGACGGTGAGATTTTCCATCAGTAATAGTAACATGATTACTAGACAAGTGATGTTTATCTCTTGAATTAAGTTCACGATCGAAAATTTTAAGCTTCCCGACAATCGTATTTCGCGGAAGGGTATCAAGGTTATTTCCCTCAATGATGGCATGCTTTTTAGATTCGTATTTAGATGGAAGCGATCTGAGAATCTTCATCACAATTTCCTTTTCAGGAATAGTCCTACCCAGTGCACATGATGCATTAACAAGTTCAGACATTTTTTGATAAAATTCATCAAATGAATCTTCTTCTGCATTATGAAGGATTTCCCATTCGGAATTAAGGTTTTGAAGCCTAGCTTCCTTTTCGCTGGTGTTACCTTCAAAGACAGTTTCTAAAGTATCCCAAGCCTCTTTAAATGTGGAGCATGAATCAACATGGTGTCGAAGATCTAGGGTAATGGCATGCATGATGGCATTCAAACCGTCGGAGTTTTGCTTTGCAGCAAGTGACTCAACAACAGTATATGTACCGATGTTTTTAGGCATGGTAGAATTTTCAACTATAATGACAGGAATCTCATAGCCATTAACAACATAAACCCATGATTGGAAATCACGCGATTGAAGAAAAAGTACGCATACCAACTTTCCACCATAGGTAGTTTGAGCCATCGAAGTTTGGTGATACGTTTACTGAGATAACACAACTTTCCATAGAGTCAAATCGCTACAAGCACAGACTTGTAAGGTCTTAAACGTGTTTGCCTTCTCTGATACCAATTGAAAAAGCGGGGGTCTAACAACACCACCCAATATTTAGCTTAGCAATCTGTATGGACAAACTCGAATATACTTTCAAGAGAATCAACAAGACTCAATCAATTAAAAGTATATCAACGAGTTTATATCTCTCTCTTGATTTGATTTCCTCAAACAAAAACTGCGAGTACTAATCAAATACAAGGAATAACTTGGATGGTACCAAAGACCAATATTCAAGTGTCAATCAATATCAATCAACAACCGTTAGGTCGGATTCTCCAATTGATTGATCTAATGCACAACCTGTATTATTTCAGTTATAAAGATAAAACAATATAATGCGGAAATTGAAATAACACGGACACACCAGAAATTTTGTTAACGAGGAAACCGCAAATGCAGAAAAACACCGGGACCTAGTCCAGATTGAACAGACACTGTATTTTGCCGCTACAGACACTAGCCTACTCCAAGCTAACTTCGAACTGGACAGTAGTTGAACCCCAATCAGTCTCCCACTGATCCAAGGTACAGTTCTACTCCCTACGCCTCTGATCCCAGCAGGATACTGCGCACTTGATTCCCTTAGCTGATCTCACCCACAACTAAGAGTTGCTACGACCCAAAATCGCAGGATTTGACAATAAACAAATCTGTCCCACACAAACAAGTCTATCAAAGGATAAATCTGTCTCCCACTGAAAAACCCTAAATTTTTTGTTCCGTATTTTGATAATAATCAAGGTGAACATGAACCAATTGATAATCTGGTCTTAGATTCCCGAAGAACAGCCTAGATTAATCAATCACCTCACAACAATCTCAATCGTATGGTAGCGAAACAAGATGTTGTGGAATCACAAAAAATGAGACGAAGATGTTTGTGATTACTTTTTATATCTTACCTATCGGAGATATCAAATCTCAAGACAATCAATCTGATTGTACTCGTGCGATAGAAGATGCAAGATCAGATCACACAACTACGCTAAAAGTAGTATCGGTCTGGCTTCACAATCCCAATGAAGTCTTTAAGTCGTTAACCTGGTTTTAGAAGATGAAAACCAAAGGTTAAAGGAGAACCGACTCTAGTACGCAAATTAGTATCACAGTAAGGTGTGGGGATTAGTTTTGCACAATACCATATGTCTCCTTTATATAGTCTTTCAAATTAGGGATTTGCCTTGGTAACAAAGCAATCAATATTCACCATTAGATGAAAACCTGATTTAGATTCAAGATAATATTTCTCAATCGTTAGATCGAAAACTTAGCTTGTTATACAAATGAACTGCACGCTTCTATGTTTGTTAACCGTACCCAAACGTGTACATTGTTGGTTCAACAATAATTAACAAAAAGGTTAGCCATATGAGCATTTCATATCAACCATGTTCTTCTTCACCATAACTAGTTCAAATGACTCAAATGAACTAGTTAGAGAGTTGTTCAATTACAAGGAATCTTATGTAACTACACAAGACACAATTGAAGCAAAGATGATTTGATTCACTTGAATCGGTTCATGAACTTTTATAGCCACGGTTTGCAAACTGCATTCCTTAGTCTTTTTAAAGTTTTTGTTCAGAAATCATCTTCAGATATATAACCTTCTTAAGTTTGCACACTAGGTTCGCGGACTTAAGCAACCAGACAGAGTTTACAAACTCCAGCAGAAATGCTCGGGATGAGAACTTCGCCGGTTCGCGGACTGGGTTCGTGGACTTAGCTCACGCATAGTTTGTCAACTCCAGCAGAAATTCTCGGGTTTGAGAACTTCGGCAGTTCACGGACTGAGTTCGCGGACTTGGCACTTTCCATTCTTCCGGTTCTCTTGATCAACAAAGTTCGAAAACTTTGGTTCAAGGAATAAGACTTATACATAAATGTGTTTCCACAACAATGCTTATGTCCATCATTAGTTATGTAATCTAAACTCTCATTTTCGTCGCTTATGTCCATCATTAGTTATGTAATCTAAACTCTCATTTTCGTCATAGTTGTTACACCATTTCTCGTCAAAGCAATTTTCAAGATGATTGAAACATATCATGATTTTCGTCGCTAGGTAAAGATAAACTTGGTTGAAGCGAAAATCTTACCAACACATATTTCTAGATATAGATAGGCGAGGTATACTCGGCTCGAAATACCAAATGTGTATAATCTAAGTCTATATATATAGCATACGACTTTTTGTCTCAAGAAGTAGGAGATAGAGTAGATAGACTTTTGAGTGACAGATAAGTTCAAGTCTTCACATATCTTTTTTTCGAGAAGTTCCACCGGTTCCTTGAGTAGTTCTTCTACTTGTATGATGAATCTCCATGAAGTCCTTGAGCTCAACTACACTTTCTATCCTAGTCCGATACTTAGCTATAATAGACTAGAAATCAAGACTTATAGTTTTGATAACTAACATTGACAAACATGCTTGAGATAGAAACACATGCGAGTTCGACCGAGCAATGCTCTAACAATCTCCCCCTTTGTCAATTTTAGTGACAAAACTATCAATACATATGGAATACAAAAAATATAAAGAAACTTAAGTAGATCCTATTCCACATGTCTAATCTTCAACATTCCTCGAAATCTTCGTCACTTCCAAGTACTTCAATGATCCCAAAGGTTGTAAGTTTAGCATCACCGATGTTGAAGATCCGTAGCTATAACAATGAGAAAGCATCGGTCTCGATCATTGTTATACAATGTCACAGTGTCATTACACAGCGTCAAAGTTTAATTGTATCACAACTTTAATAATAATACTAGGGTGATATGTATCACTCCCCCTTAGTCAATACTCCATCTCACATGGAAACCACTCCCCCTTACATAATGCCCGAAGACCATATGTATTTGTAGTGTGAACTACATATTAATTCTCCCCCTTTTTGTCAATAAAATTGGCAAAGGTACAAGAACGGAATCATAATGAAATTTCCGTAAGAGACATTTCATGACTAAAAAGAAAGAACACACATCATCTTATTTAGATGCAATCATATAGCCGAAGCTAATAGCATTCATCAAGGAGTTTAAAGATACAAGATAACCCCTAAAATTCCACAGTCGCACACCCCTCAAGATATGACCATTAAACACAAGTTCAAAAGAACTCTCCCCCATTTGATGTCATTCCCGAAAGAACAACAAAAGCAACCTTAATTTCAAAAGAAAAAAAGGATTTTATTGGACACCAAAAACCATAAGAATGATTTTTTATATCCAAAAACTCAATCAAATTAATCACAAGTAAAACCCGTGACTAATTTAATCGGTATACGCAATCAAATCAAACACAAAAAGTGATTAATTCAATTGTATGTGCTCAACATAAGAAAACTCATGGAGACACAAAAATACTCAACTAGATTAATTACAAGAGAACCCATAATTAATCTAACTGGAATACACAACCAAACTAATTACGAAAGTAATCAATTTAATTGTCAATTGTTTTGCTCGACATAATAAAACTTACGGAGCAATAACTAAATAACCAAACAAGATGATTAATTTAGTTCAAAATGCTCAACATAAAGTACCTTACGGAACAACCTACAAAGCTAATAAAAAATAATCAACTTGGTTGTATCGTGCTCAACATAAGACACATTACGGAGCCTCACAGTAATACATACGAATATGGATCAGGGATGATCAATACTGCGGAATACACAAGGATTCATTCTATCTTCAATAATTATTTGCATAAAAACAATAATAGACATAATCCTTGAAAACAAGAGATTTTAACCTATCTTCCATCAACACAATTGACAATATAGGATTAACTTTTGTATTTGTCAAAAGTCCATTCATCCTTTTTCCAGTACGTGAATACCGAACACGAACGACTTTACTTTTGACAAAGTATGGGACCTTCAAGTTCGCGGACGCACACATACACATCCCATAACAAGTTGAAATATAAAAAATCATACAGATTAATACTGCAAAAACATCATCCTCCAAATATTTTTAGAATATTATACCAATAAACCTAAAAAATAACACAAGAAGATGAAAAATAATAGCTATGTGTAGTCACAATCATTGTTATTCAAGCACTAGTTATTCTTCCAACTAAACCAAAAAGAAGACATACTAGGCAACAAAACCTCTATGAAGCATTTCAATTACTTTGACTATTCTTATCATATTCCATGTATTCATCAAGCTCATCTTCGATTAGATCAATCCTAGATTCAAGACTATCCATCTTTTCTTCAAGTCTTTTGGAAGAAGCTTCGAGTTCACTTTTAAGGGCACGTACTTGTTCCAAGACAAGATTCATGGTTAACGAGAGCTTATCAAACTGTGAGACAGAAGAATTCTCATCAGAAGAGGAGATACGCTTGTCATAACACATCTCATTGTCAGAGGAATCAAAACGAATCTTCTTAGAGGGAAACAGAACAGTCCATATATCACTTTCTTTGCTTGAAAGACTGGAGGAGGACATGATAGAGAAGGTAAATGAAATGATCATGCAGAAGAGGAGAAACTTCATTTTAAAGAAATGAAGATGAAGAATTTCAAAAAAAAGACCTTTTACCAAACCCTAGCAAAATTCGGTTATTTCCAAAAAGCATTTTAAAGAACCAGGAACCGTTCATGAACAAAAAAAAAACGGTACTAGAAGAGAATAAACAAGAATCGAACACTCCTAGAGATTTAACAGGAAAATTCCAACACAACCCTCTCAAAATAATGATTCTTGCCTAAGAGGTATAGACAAAAGAATCATAAACAAGAAGATTACTGATCATAATTACTCCAATCCAATATAGGACTGGGATAATTTTTGCGAGGCGAGGAATTATCTGTTAATTCAAGTTTTTGATTATTCTTTAGGAAAGAAGAGTTATGCACATCATTCTTTTCCCTTTTAATCACAGTTTTGAACAACTTGATTGTTGAGTTTCGCAAATCCTGCACCATTCTAGAAATCATTTTCTGAGGAAAAAGGGATTTCATAGGAGATTTCTTCTTTTTCTTCTGCACCCAGCGTTTAGCAGAGCAGGACTGCTTTTGATTATTCGTGCTAAGATGATCCTGATTTTCACACAAGGAACCCGAGAGTTTTGGTAGCATCTTGTGTTTTTCTGTATCACCCTTGTTGTCAAGATGACTGGAGAGTGATACATATTCTGGTGATATTTGCTGACACAACTAATGAGACACAGTCGAATTTATTCGACATGTCGTATAAGAATCATGATTGTGATTTTCAGCAAAGAGATTAAGAGAACAATCAAATATTTCATCCTCAGGACAATATCAAGAGTATTCATCCATGCTTTAGTTATCTTATTCACCTTAGTATCTGGACCCTTGGAAATATGCACACTTTTACAGCACACAAGACCAGTTTCGCTAGTACAGTTTTTCTGAACTCTCTTATCCCCCTTTTTGATTGATTGAACATCTTTTTGAGACTTTCTTTTACTTTGTCTAAGAATTTTCTTAATCTGTTGTATAAATCGAGACAACGTAGAAATAAAGCAATTCTCATTTTTCTTATCAATCAATTTAGGACGGTGAGATTTTCCATCAGTAATAGTAACATGATTACTAGACAAGTGATGTTTATCTCTTGAATTAAGTTCACGATCGAAAATTTTAAGCTTCCCAACAATCGTATTTCGCGGAAGGGTATCAAGGTTATTTCCCTCAATGATGGCATGCTTTTTAGATTCGTATTTAGATGGCAGCGATCTGAGAATCTTCATCACAATTTCCTTTTGAGGAATAGTCCTACCCAATGCACATGATGCATTAACAATTTCAGATATTTTTTGATAAAATTCATCAAATGAATCTTCTTCTGCCATATGAAGGATTTCCCATTCGGAATTAAGGTTTTGAAGCCTAGCTTCCTTTTCGCTGGTGTTACCTTAAAAGACAATTTCTAAAGTATCCCAAGCCTCTTTAGACGTGGAGCATGAAGCAACATGGTGTCGAAGATCTGGGGTAATGGCATGCATGATGGCATTCAAACCGTTGGAGTTTTGCTTTGCAGCAAGTGACTCAACAACAGTATATGTACCGATGTTTTTAGGCATGGTAGCATTTTCAACTATAACGACAGGAATCTCATAGCCATTAACAACATAAACCCGTGATTGTAAATCACGCGATTGAAGAAAAGTGCGCATAACAACTTTCCACCATAGGTAGTTTGAGCCATCGAAGTTTGGTGATACGTATACTGAGATAACACAATTGTCCATAGAGTCAAATCGCTACAAACACAGACTTGTAAGGTCTTAAACGTGTTTGCCTTCTCTGATACCAATTGAAAAAGCGGGGGTCTAACAACACCACCCAATATTTCGCTTAGCAATCTGTATGGACAAACTCGAATATACTTTTAAGAGAATCAACAAGACTCAATCAATTAAAAGTATATCAACGAGTTTATATCTCTCTCTTGATTTGATTTCCTCAAACAGAAACTGCGAGTACTAATCAAATACAAGGAATAACTTGGATGGTACCAAAGACCAATATCCAAGTGTCAATCAATATCAATCAACAACCGTTAGGTCAGATTCTCCAATTGATTGATCTAATGCACAACCTGTATTATTTCGGTTATAAAGATAAAACAATATAATGCGGAAATTGAAATATCACAGACACCAGAAATTTTTTTAACGAGGAAACCGCAAATGCAGAAAAACACCGGGACCTAGTCCATATTGAACACACACTGTATTAAGCCGCTACAGACACTAGCCTACTCCAAGCTAACTTCGAACTGGAGAGTAGTTGAACCCCAATCAGTCTCCCACTGATCCAAGGTACAGTTGTACTCCCTACGCCTCTGATCCTAGCAGGATACTGCGCATTTGATTCCCTTAGCTGATCTCACCCACAACTAACAGTTGCTACGACCCAAAATCGCATGCTTTGACAATAAACAAATCTGTCTCCTATAGAACAACCCCAAAGTTTTTGTTTCGTCTTTTGATAATAATCAACGTGAACAGGAACCAATTGATAATCCGTTCTTATATTCCCGAAAAACAACCTAGATTAATCAATCACCTCACAACAATCTTAATCGTATGGTAGCGAAATAAGATGTTTTGGAATCACAAACAATGAGACGAAGATGTTTGTGATTACTTTTTATATCTTACCTATCGGAGATATCAAATATCAAGACAATCAATCTGATTGTACTAGTGCGATAGAAGATGCAAGATCAGATCACACAACTACGATAAAAGTAGTATCGGTCTGGCTTCACAATTCCAATGAAGTCTTTAAGTCGTTAACCTGGTTTTAGAAGATGAAAACCAAAGGTTAAAGGAGAACCGACTCTAGTACGCAAATTAGTATCACAATAAGGTATGGGGATTAGTTTTGCACAATACCAGATGTCTCCTTTATATAGTCTTTCAAATTAGGGATTTGCCTTGGTAAAAAAGCAATCAATATTAACCATTAGATGAAAACCTGATTTAGATTCAAGATAATATTTCTCAATCGTTAGATCGAAAACTTAGCTTGTTATACAAATGAACTGCACGCTTCTATGTTTGTTAACCGTACCCAAACGTGTACATTGTTGGTTCAACAATAATTAACCAAAAGGTTAGCCATATGAGCATTTCATATCAACCATGTTCTTCTTCACCATAACTAGTTCAAATGACTCAAATGAACTAGTTAGAGAGTTGTTCAATTGCAAGGAAATCTTATGTAACTACACAAGACACAATTGAAGCAAAGATGATTTGATTCAATTGAATCGGTTCATGAAATTTTATAGCCACGATTTGCAAAATGCATTCCTTAGTCTTTTTAAAGTTCAAGTTCAGAAATTATATTCAGATATATAACCTTCTTAAGTTCCCATACTAGGTTCGTGGACTTAAGCAACCGGACAGAGTTTACAAACTGCAGCAGAATTTCTAGGGATGAGAACTTCGCCGGTTCGCGGACTGGGTTCGCGGACTTAGCTCACGCAAGAAGTTTGTCAACTACAGCAGAAATTCTCGGGTTTGAGAACTTCGGCAGTTCGCGGACTGAGTTCGCGGACTTGGCACTTGCCATTCTTCCGGTTCTCTTGATCAACAAAGTTCGAAAACTTTGGTTCAAGGAATGGACTTATACATAAATGTGTTTCCACAATAATCCTTATGTCCATCATTGGTTATGTAATCTAAACTCTCATTTCAATCATTGAAACATTCTTAAAGGACGTTATACAGTTGTTGCACCATTTCTCGTTAAAGAAACTTTCAAGATGATTGAAACATATCATGACTTTCGTCACTAGGTAAAGATAAACTTGGTTGAAGTGAAAAGATTACCAACATATATTTAGAGATATAGATAGGCGAGGTATACTCGTCTCGAAATACCAAATGTGTATAATTTAAGTCTATATATATAGCATATGAATTTTTGTCTCAAGAAGTAGGAGATAGAGTAGATAGACTTTTGAGTGACAGATAAGTTCAAGTCTTCACATACCTTTTTGTCGAGAAGTTCCACCAGTTCCTTGAGTAGTTCTTCTACTTGTATGATGAATCTCCATGAAGTCCTTGAGCTCAACTACACTTTCTATCCTATTCCGAGACTTAGCTATAATAGACTAGAAATCAAGACTTATAGTTTTGATCACTAACATTGACAAACATGCTTGAGATAGCAACGCATGCGAGTTCGACCGAGCAATGCTCTAACAATACTTGTAACACTTTGGAAGTTCATGACCCTTTAGAGAACAATACGTGCATGTAAAACTAGAATAAAAGTCAGGCTTCTGAGATGTGCACGCAGCTAGACATATGGTGGAACCTGAAACATTACAAATAGAGTTTCCAAGGAATGGGTGAATTGTTTCTTCCAGATTAGTTGGGTTCTCTTCTGAAAGAATATGGAGATAGATGTATGTATTGCTACAGTTATCAAAATCAATATTTTCACCAAAAAGTGCAACACTTGATTCCTCGTCTTCATTAGAACCATAATTGTCAGACATTTCATCAAGAGTTGCAGCAAGACCTTTGTTCCCGGTGTATTTTCTACAATTTGGGCACTCGTTTGCAAAATGACCAAATCCCTTACACTTAAAGCACGGAGGCATATCCTCATCATCAGTTTCATCTGTTTCCATGTTTTTAAGAGGAATACGATTATGAGGTTTAACTGATGCTTTAGGCTTATCTCTGGAGAACCATTTACTTCTTTTCAACAGAAGATCCCTAAACTGTCTTGTGATCATCGAGACTGACTTGTCAAGATCTTTATCTGATGAATCTGTCTCAGAGTGATCATCTTCAGAGATATACACTTTTTTACTCTTATCAAGTAATTTAGTGTCCTTTTGTGCTTTGAACGCAACATCCTTAGTTTTGGATGAATGTTCATGATCAAATATCTTAATATTCCCAACCAGCGTATTTCTGGAGAGATTATAAAGGTTATTTCCCTCAACGGTGGCATGCTTCTTAGAGTCGTATCTAGATGGCAGCGATCTGAGAATTTTCATCACAATGTCCTTTTCAGGAATAGTCTTACCCAATGCAAAAGATGCATTAACAATTTCAGACACTCTGTGATTAAATTCATCAAATGTATCTACATATGCCATACGAAGGTTTTCCCAATTGGAATTAAGGTTTTGAAGACTAGCTTCCTTTTCACTGGAGTTACCTTCGAATATGATTTCTAAGATATCCCCCGCATCTTTAGACCTCGTGCAATTTGACACATGGTGCTGAAGATTTAGGGTAATGGCATGTATAATGGCATTCAAACTGTCGAAATTTTGTTTTGCAATATTTATCTCGACAGGGGTGTATTCACCGATATCCTTGGGAACGTTTACATATTCATCTGCCACGACGGGAGCATTATAGCCATTAACAACATATACCCATGATTGAAAATCACGTGCTTGAAGAAAAGCTCGCATTGCAATTTTCCACCACAAGTAATTAGAGCCATCTAAGACTGGTGGTACGTTAATTGAGGTAACACCTCTGTCCATAGAGTCGGATCGTTACAAACACAGAATTGTAAGGTCTTAAACGTGTTTGCCTGCTCTGATACCAATTGAAAAAGTGGGGGTACAACAATCACATACAATATTTTGCTGAGCAATCTGTATGGACAAACTCCAATATACTTTCTAGATAATCAACTAGACAGTCAGACTCAATCTAGATAAAAAGTATATCAAAGAGTTTATATCTCAATCTCTCGATTTGATATATATACTCAAGCAAATAGAAATTTGCGAGTCTTTATCAAATACTAGAGAGATAACTTGGATGGTACCAAAGACCAATATCCAAGTGTCAATCAATTTAAATCAACAACCAAAAGGTCGGATATTCTAATTAATTGAACAACGCACAACCTGTGATATTTCAATTATATAACAAAATATAACGCGGAAAAGAAATAACACAGACACCAGAATTTTGTTAACGAGGAAACCGCAAATGCATAAAAACCCCAGGACCTAGTCTAATTTGAACACACACTGTATTAAGCCGCTACAGACACTAGCCTACTCCAAATTAACTTAGGTATGGAATGTAATTGAACCCCAATCAATCCCACACTGATCCAAGGTACAATTATGCTCCTACGTCTTTGATCCTAGCAGGATGCTACGTACTTGATTCCCTTAGCTGATCTCACCCACAACTAAGAGTTGCTACGACCCAAAGTCGAAGACTTTAATAAACAAATCTGTATCACACAGAAAAGTCTACGGTAATAGATAAATCCGTCTCCCACGAATATACCTACGATTTTTGTTCCGTCCTTTGATAAATCAAGGTGAACTTCTTAATCGATGCAACGAAAAAAGATATTGCGGAATCATAAATGATGAGACGAAGTGTTTGTGATTTCTTTTATATCTTGCCTATCGGAGATATCAATCTCAAGCCAATTATTACAATTGTACTCGTACGATAGAAACATCAAGATCAGATCACACAACTACAAGAAAGTAGTATCGGTCTGGCTTAACAATCCCAATGAAGTCTTTAAGCCATTAACCTGGTTTAGAAGAAGAAACCAATGGTTAAAGGAGAATCTACTCTAGCTTAGCACAACCAGTATCCCACAGAAGGTGTGGGGATTAGGTTTCCCAGTTGCTAGAGTTCTCCCTTATATAGTCCTTCAAATCAGGGTTTGCAATCAATGTTAGCTTGGTAACAAAGCATTCAATATTCACCGTTAGATGCAAACCTGATTAGATTCAAGCTAATATCTTTCAACCGTTAGATCGAAAAATATCTTGTTACACACAAATGAAATGCACGTTTCTAGGCGTGTGTAACCGTACCCAAACTTATACATTTGTTGGTTCAACAATAGTCAACCAAATGGTTAGCCATATGATCACTTTCATATCAACCATATTCTTCTTCACCATAACTTGTTCAAGTGACTCAAATGAACTAGTTAGAGAGTTGTTCAATTGCAAGGAAATGTTATGTAACTACACAAGAAACAATCGAAGCAAAAACAATTTGATTCACTCGAATCGGTTCATGAACTAAATAGCCACGGTTTGCAATTTGCATTCCTTAGTTTATATTAGAATAAGTTCACAAACATCGTTTTTAGATATAACCTACTCAAGTTTGTGGACTGGGTTCGCGAACTTAAGTTCCCGGACGGAGTTCACAAACTCCATCAGAATTTCTCGGAACGAGAACTTCCTCCAGTTCGCGGACTTGGCTCACGCCACCATGCCAGTTCTCTTGATGAACAAAGTTCGCAAACTTCGGTTCAAGGAATAAGGACTTATACATATATGTATTTCCACAATAATGCTTATATCCTCCAATGGTTATATAATCTAAACTCTCATTTTAATCATTGAAACATTCTTAGAGGACGTTGATATTCTATAGTTGTTATTCACAAACTATTTTTCGTCAAAGTAAGCAATTTTCAAAGTGATTGAAACTTGTCATGACTTTCGTCACTAGGTAAAGATGAACTTGGCTAAAGCGAAATCTTACCAACACATATTTCGAGAAATAGATAGACGAGATAAACTCGGCTCGAAATAGCAAAATTGTATAATCTAAGTCTATATAGCAAAACGACTTTTGTCTCAAGATAAGAGATAAATAGAATTTTGAGTGATAGATAAGTTCAAGTATCCACATACCTTTTAGTCGATGAAGATCCACCGGTTCCTTGAGTAGTCCTTCGTCTTGTATGATGATTTCCATGGAGTTCTTGAGCTCAACTACAGTTTTTATCCTAGTCCGAGACCTTAGTTATAGTAGATTAGAAATCAAGACTTATAGTCTTGATCACTAACATTGACAAACATGCTTGAGATAGCAACGCATGCGGGTTTGACCGAGCAATGCTCTAACAGAAAACATGTATCTCCAGACCCACGCAGAAGTTCAGAGAGTTTCCAGCAGTCCGCAGCCACGACCGCTCTAACCTTGCTAAAGAGAGAAGAACCTGAAGAAGGGGAAATCTACCAAGGCACCTATGAAGACGGGAACCGCGCCAATGAGCAGTATTCAGTCCAACCACTTCACATTGCTTTCACTGATGCAGGGCCGTCAAGAGAAGTTGCATTCCAACAAAATTTCCGAACTAAGCGACCCAAGCCTGAGTCAACACTCACTCGAGTCTCAACTCCGCCCTCGAAACGAGCTTTGTGTCAAATCTTACAACAGTTTGCACCACAACATCCGCTAACGCGAGAGAATCCAGACTCGAAGTACCCGCGCTTCCCGCTCCCCATAAGAAGAATTCTGGAGTTACTGGAAGTTTGGGTACGAGACGGAGTGGTTCAACTGCCTCCCGTATGGCGTCCACCATCTGATCAATAGATATTAGATTCGAGATATTGACACTATCACAGGTTCATCCATCATCCTACCGGTGAATACAAGGGTCTGAAGTGCATTTTCCAAGAAAATATTAATTCAGTAGAGTTGCGCCTGGGAACTGAAGATCTTCCACTTTACCACGGATCGACATAAAGATATTCTCACGGTCCTAGTTATAGTCGTCCCTGATAGACGCTTCTTATTTATCGAAGTATTAATGGCTCCGTCCAATTCCAGACGTTGCAAGAGCAATAAAAAAAAACGACAGGGACTTCTCATCGCTTGGGCTGTGTCACACAATAAATTTGGATTTGAAGCAATTATCCGGGAAAATTTAGTTTTGTTGGAGGCCTCGTGAAAAAGTAAGTCTCATCAAACAATGTTTACACAACCAATTGTTTTGGAATTCGCTGGGACTTGACACAGACGTCAGTCCCGTATTGAGAGTAGAAGTCAATAACCCAGTTGTTCTAAAATATCATATCACTTTAGTATTTCCCTTCTTCATGCAATATTTACAATTTCTCCAAAATGGTTGCGCTATTTGCATTCATAATTAGGATTCTAACTTATTAGTTGATCCAAGTATCATTCCTTTCAGAAAATTACTCACAAAATCATTTCAAGAGTAAATCAATTCAACAAATCCTTACAAAGAAATTACCTATTAGATCAAAACCAGAAAATCAATCCACAAAATAAACGTCTCTTGCCGTTCAAAAAAAAACTAAGAGGAGAAAGTTCAGAAAAAATAAAAGCATTCAAGGGAAATCATCCAACAACAACTCATTCTTCTTGGATAAATCGTCCTTCATGTTTAGGAGAACAACCTGCTTCCACTTCAATTCCTGGATAACTTCTCGATCTCTACCTCATGTTGATTAATGAGATCCGGGGAGGTAACCTCGTTCACTTTATTTTGCAACTTTTGGATTTTGGAAAATCCTTCGCACAACCAAGAGGCGTTAAACTCAAAGTTCACGCACATGTCCCGATGGTACTCCCAGTTTGAGATTACTTCCCCAGAAACGGTGTGTCCAGTCACGCTGCACATATCATGGATTGAATATAGGGCCTCCTCCACGTGTTTAACAAATGAAACACGACTTTCAATCTTCTTGGTCGTTGTGATGTGTCCATGTTTCTCCCATATTCGGGAATACAACTCTGTATACTTAGCTGGCACGCTGAATCCTCCAATCAACACATGATCCGTGAAGGGAGAAACGAATGGATGATAGGTGTCTAAAACACCTTAATATTTATCTATTGTTTATGCTTTCTTTGCTAAGTTTTCTTGTAAATTATGTATCTTATGTTCGATTTTGAGTTTTAGGTACTTTGGAGTCGTTTGGAACAAAAGAAGAAGAAATGTCGATTAAAAGGCAAAAAACAAAAGGTGCAAATGTTGTTGGAGGCGGATTAGTTCTCATTATTTTCTTTTATTTCTTCATCTCTATTTGAAAAGCATGTCGGCTTTAGTGATTTGAATTCTGTCTGAAAAGCATGGAGCTTTAGTGATGAAGAGAAAGTGAAGAGAAGAAGTGGATATGAGAAGTAAGAGACAATTGTTGTTGGTGGTAGAATTCGAGGAGGAAGAAAGCGTTCATTTGGAGCAGGTCTTGGATCAAGAAGGCGAAAGCATCATTTCGTATGCATGTGCTACTGGGAGCATAATGGAGGAAGAGGGGGCTGTCATTCTTTGGTGGCCTTTCTACATGTCCTGGGTGCCTTAAGGAATTCCAATTCCTACACAAACCAAAAAAAAAGTCAGAGAAGAATTTCTTATCATTACCACATATTTGAAATCGAAAAAAGAAAAGAGAAAGAGAGGAGTAAATGGAGGCGGTTGTGTGAGATTCCCCATCTGAGATCGACGGGCACATGGAGGATTCGACAAGAGGTTTGAGATAACTGGGTTGTTGTTGAATGTCTGAGTTCGAGTTACTGTTGTTCGATAGATCGAAGAAAATGAAATCGAGAGGATAGAAAAGGGAGGCTATGGCGGCACCATTATTCTGAGGAAAAGAGAGATCGATAGAAGTAAGGAATTTGAGTGATGATGGAGGAGAGATGTAATTGCTGCTCATCAAAGATTAAGCTCGATTCGAGAGTTCTAAATTCAGAGAAGGTGAACTGATGAAGAACAAAGATTTCAGTGGAGAAAAGTTAGGGTTTTGTTGAAGACGATCGATTTAAGAATCTGGTGATGTTAATGATTGATTCAAGGGTTGATAAAGCTTGGGTGTGTGCTTAATCTCAAGAATTTGTGTTGTGTTGATTTCAAACCCTTGAACTCGGAAGTTAGGAATTTTGGGATTTCGGTTGAAAATGGAAATTGGGATTACTGAAGAGCTCATGGAAGAGACCTGTGCAGTTGTAGTGCAGGTAATGGATAAAGAACTCAGGGAGAAGATGAAACTGGGGATTACAAGGGTTTCTGAAGCTTAAATCTCAGTATGGCAGCTGAAATGACTAAAAGAACTGGAAGGAGGTTTGAATGGATGTGGTGGTGATAAGAATGGTCTGGTAGAGTGATTGAAGGCACTGGTGCTGTCTGATGGTGGTTATGAGAAGAATAAGAAGCTAATGGGAGATATAACTGAAGCTGCAATTCTGCAAGATTGAATGTATTTGAGCAGAGATGGAGTATATGTAATTGTTGCTGCTGTTCAGTTCAGTTAAACCTAGATGGAGCATTGCAAGAGGCTGATGATATTGCAGTGGTGCTAATGGGTTAGTGGACTGACTAAGATGGAGTTGCAGGCAAGTGCAGTTCAATAAGAATGATGCCGGAATCTGTGAATGGCAAGGAGTCTGAGAATGTGAAGCTAGAGATAATTGCAGTGTTGAAGTGAAGTTACAGAATGCATCGCTATGCCATTGGAGATTTGTGGAAGTGCAGGCTAAGGTGTTGAGCTAGTAAACTGACCTTGTAGAATGCAGGAGGAAGGGTTATCATAGCTGGAGTTATGGGTATTTGCAGAAGCAGCTGTAATATATTGGCCTGAGTTTGAGCTGTGAACTCAGGAGGTGGTGAACTGATGTTGTTGCTGGTGCTATGTTGGTGGATTGGAGATCACTCGGATTGCAGGAAAAAATGGTGCCAGAAGCATGGTGGGTTTGGTTGATGTTGAGCTGCAGGAGCTGTAGAAAGAGGAGATTACAAGTTACATTGTCTTGTTGTGCAGCTGGAATGAATTGAATTGTGCTTGAACTGGTGGAGCTACAACAAATGGTGGTAGCAGTTGCTGGTAGTGCAGAACAAGGGTATGGGTCGAGAAGATGGTTAACTGGATCAGGTGGTATGACTGAGATGGTACTGGAGTGAATGGTTGTGTTTGCCTGAGAAGGAATGACTGGAAATTGGAGGTGCATTTTTATGATGTTGCAGTGCAGGCTTGAGCTGTTGCTATGGTGATGTGATGAGATGAACTAGGTAATGATGCCAAATGTATTACAGTTGCGGCTTTGGTTGTGTCTGACAGAAGGGTTGACAACTTAATGGAAGTGATACTGGATGGATTATGTGCAGGTGGTGACTTGAGTGCAGAGTGCTGCGGCAAATGGAAGCGACAGAGAATAAGAAGTGAAGAGGTCTGCTGGTCAGACTTGCAGGGAATAAGTAAGCTGAAAGATGGGTTGATAATGCAGTTTGTTTACTGTTGGATTGAAGCTACAACAGAGGATCTGGTGCAGACTGAGACAGTGAAGCGTCATCTTGGTGCAATATTAGTTAGGCATGTGCAAAATGGCCTAGGCCAAAGTGAATCAGACTGAGCCAGACCTGACTCATCTGATTAGCCATCTGACTCATTGACTCGGTTTGACTCAGTCACTTTGACTGAGTTGACTCGATGACCTGACCCGTTTGACCGGTGACCGAGTGGACTTTGCCAGTCACCTGAGATACTTCTCCGGCCACTTTCCCGGCTAACTTTCGGCGGTGGACACAGTTTTCCGGCGACATATTTTTGGGATAATTTCTACATTGGTTTTTCTCACATATGGGCTTGGTGGATTTTTATCTAAGGGACTTTGAAGACTTCGACCTAATTTTGGAACAAGAGGAGCTATAAAGGAGAAGTCTTTCTACAATTTGGGGGATCAAGTATTCTACTTGGAGCTTTGGAGGAGAGCGGCTATTCTAGTAGGGTTTGCTTATGTTCATCTTATTTTATTCAATTAATATATTTGTTATGAACTCCATAGCTATGAGTAGCTAAATCTTATATTATTGGTTAAGGATGTAGTCCTATATCTACAACTTGTGCTTGATTAATGCATTAGTTTTCTCTCTTGATTGTCGTTCGAACTTCTACTGCTTTTATAATCTCATGATTGATGTATTGTAATAGGATTTTGGTGGTTGTTTAGTTAAGTGGCCAATTAATTGAACTTGCATCCTTGTCCATAGCTAATTTAGGGTTTTTCATCGAGCGATAACCCCAAATACAAGTAGCATAATATGATCACGGTTTGTAGTGATACACTCTTGTGATCATATGTAGAGTTTGACCATTGTCCGAATTGTCATGCGCAATGTATGACAATTGCATTGATTAGCCTATTTCCAAAACTAAATGCTCCTAGGAATTGAACTTAATTAGCGCAGGGCGTTAGGTTATGCTTTAGGTAGAATTCACATACGCAGCTCTAATGTGTGTGTTGATGAACTTAGGAAATTAATGGAATATCTTGCTTTCTTGATACTCTAGGCTTTTGATGATGAAGAGATTAAATTATAATTCTAATCATGTATGCAAGCACTCGTTTAAGATTGAAGATGAATTCCTTGACCAATACTTTCTCTCATTGATTATTTCTCCAATTTACTATGCTTTTGATTTACTTTTATCGTTTACTTAACAATCAGAAATCTCCCCGATTGGTTACTTTAGGAAATTGAATACATAATAACTACAATTGCCCCTCTGTGGAAACGAACTCTTTCTTATCATATACTTTAGGAAAGTGAAATTATTTTTGACGCATACGACTGCGATCAAATTTTGGCGCCGCTGCCGGGGAGGCATACGGCTTGTTATTAAGTTTTTAGTTTCTTATCATCATTTCTGCTTTCATATTTTCTTTTTGTTTCTTATCTTGTTTCTCACTTGTTTGCGAGAATTGTTTTCAGGTACCTAATCTCTGGCTTCTAAAGATTGGAACTATCCAAGGTGCGGGATAGCTACTCGAAGAGGCACAATACTCCAACCAAATCAGGACACAACGGAAGAACAAGAGTTAGAAGTGGAAAAAGAGTTACAACTATAAGAATAACAAGAGGTTTCATTCGTAGAAGAACCACTAGTTGAAGAAGAAGAAGCAATGGGTGATGCAAATCGTATACTCAAGGACCTGGCTTCTCACATGTTGGATACATAACAATGGTGTATTCAAACAAACTCTACTTTCGAGATCAAGACGGGGTTACTTAGAGAATTACCAAAATTCCAGGGCATAGTGAATGAAGACCCAAACAAGCATCTTATGGACTTCCACACCATTTTCATGGCCATGCTTCCAGCGGATACTTATGCGGATGGTACAATGTTGAAAATTTTCCGATTCTCTTTGGCGGATAGTGCTAAGGATTGGTTGTATTACTTGCCCTCCCGGAAGTGTCACAACATGGAATGGGTTGAAGACACTCTTTTTAGAGAGATATTTTCCAGCATCAAAGGCTACTCAAATTCGCAAGGAGATTTGAGGGATGAAGCAAAATGTGGGAGAATCTTTATATGAATGTTGGGAACGATACAAGAGATTGGTGGCAAGCTGTCCTCACCACCAATTC
The DNA here is from genome assembly GCF_003573695.1 of Papaver somniferum. NCBI lineage: Eukaryota > Viridiplantae > Streptophyta > Magnoliopsida > Ranunculales > Papaveraceae > Papaver > Papaver somniferum. The sequence continues at coordinate 163,688,617 of NC_039364.1, read as the reverse complement.
AGTGACGCTATGACAATCCAATACTTCTATGATGTACTCCAAACAAGTGATAGGAATCTTCTTGACGCTGCGGGTGGTGGTGCACTAGTGAACAAGACGGTGGAACAAGCTAGAGAGTTGATTGAAAATATGGCAGCGAACTCCCAACAATTCTTGAGTCGTGGTTCGGATGTGCTTCTTAGGAGAGTAAATGAAGTGAGTGAGGTCGAGGAACTTCATCAACAAATGGGTAACATGACAGTAATGATGCAACAAGTTGCAGCCGCGGTGATACCAAGTTCTCTTCAAGGGTATGAAGACGCCAATGAACAAGCTAATGCGGTCTTTCCAAATCAACAAAGACAGTATGATCCCTACTCCAACACTTACAATCCGGGATGGAGAGATCACCCTAATTTTAGATATGCCAACAAGCAAGGAGCGGTTCAGCAACCTACTTTCAATCGTCCGAGTGGATTTCAACCACAACAACAACAATTTCAGCAACAACAATTTCCACAACAACAACAACAACCTCAAAATCAGGGGTCAAGTATGGAAGAGTTGTTGAAATCTTTTATGCAAAGAACGGAGAGTACGGTTAAGGAGTTGCAAACTCAAGTTGGTTCTATGGCTATTGAGTTGAATCAGTTGAAGGCACAAAATGGTGAGAAACTCCCTTCTCAACCTATCAACCGAAAACAGGGTGTCAATGCAATTACGTTGAGAAGTGGTACACAACTTGTGCAACCCGAAGTTACCGATTCGGGCAAGGTGGAAACACCAAAGGAACCTGTTTTGGAGGAGAAAAATGAGGATTCTCCCCAAACTTCTGAGGTACCTATTTCTAACTCTAAAACTCCAGTTTCTACTTATGTTCCTCCTATACCTTTTCCTCGTAGATTTGCAAATTCCAAGAAGGCGGAACTAGAAAAGGAGATTTTAGACGTTCTCAAGAAGATCCATGTGAACATACCACTCATAGATGCGATCAAGCAAGTCCCAAAGTATGCAAAGGTGTTGAAGGACTTTTGTACCAACAAGCAAAGGCTCAAAGGTAATGAAGTGTTAAGTGTTGGGGAGAATGCTTCGGCAATCTTACAACACAAACTCCCACTTAAGTGCAAGGATCCCGGTAGCTTTGACATTCCCGTCACAATTGGTAACACCACATTTAACAAAGCTATGTTGGACTTAGGTGCATCCGTTAATGTTATGTCTGCATCTATGTACAACTCACTCGATCTTGGTCCTCTAAAAAAGGATGGAATTGTATTGCAATTAGCCGATCGCTCTAATGTTTACCCAATGAGTATTGTTGAGGATGTTCTTGTGCAGGTTAATCAACTAGTATTTCCAACTGACTTTTGCGTGTTAGAGATGGATGAAGGTTCACCAGACTCATCTCTTCCATTGCTACTTGGGCGTCCCTTCATGAAAACGGCGAAAACCATTATCGATGTTGACAAGGGAACGCTAACTATGGAGTTTGATGGAGAAATAATACGTTTCAACATTTTCGAGACGATGAGATATCCTAGTGATGTCCACTCTTGTTTCTCCATTGATTTGATGGATACATTGGCGCAACAAATGTTTGAGCTGAATGGTGTTGATACTTTGGAAACCGTTCTCACTACACCCATTGATGATGGTTTGGAGTATGGTGATGAGATTAAAGAAACCATTGGTTCTCTTGACTCATTACCGGAAAAATCTGCACTTAAGAATATTTCATATGCTTCTTTACCTTGTAATAATGAAAAACTTGTGCCTTCTATTGTTAAATCTCCAAAGTGAGAATTGAAACCTCTTCAAGTCACTTAAAGTACTTGTATTTGGGTGACAAGGAAGACTTACCTGTGATTGTTTCTAATGAGTTTAGTGAATTACAAGATCAAAAACTTCTAAGGGTGCTAAGGACGTACAAGACGGCCATAAGATGGACAATTGCCGATATCAAGGGTATAAGCCCTGCCGTTTGTATGCACAAGATCCGATTGGAAGACGATGCAAAGCCTACAAGGGAAGCGCAACGTTATTTGAACCCTACTATGATGGAAGTCGTGAAAAAGGAGATACTCAAGATTTTGGAAGTGGGTGTTATCTATCCCATATCCTATAGCAAGTGGTTAAGCCCGGTACAAGTAGTACAAAAGAAATCAGGTGTAACGGTGGTAGAGAATGATAAGAACGAACTTGTCCCAACTCGTGTGCAAACCGGTTGGAGGGTTTGTATTGATTATAGGAAATTGAATGCCACCACTATGAAGGATCACTTTCCTTTACCATTTATTGATCAAATGCTTGAACGTTTAGCTGGACACTCTTACTATTGCTTCCTTGATGGCTATTCAGGTTACAATCAGATTGTGATAGCACCGGAGGATCAAGAGAAAACCACTTTCACTTGTCTTTTCGGTACTTTTGCTTATAGAAGGATGCCTTTTGGCTTATGCAATGCTCCATCTACCTTCCAAAGGTGTATGGTAAGTATTTTCTCAGAATATGTTGAAAACATAATCGAAGTGTTTATGGATGACTTTAGTGTCTTTGGTGATTCATTTGACCTTTGCTTCCACAATTTATCATTAATCCTTGAACGATGTGTTGAAACAAATATCGTGCTGAATTGGGAGAAGTGTCATTTCATGGTAACTCATGGCATAGTTTTAGGCCATATAATATCTTCTAAAAGCTTGGAAGAATCTAAGATAGTCCTTATTCGTGCTCTAAACCCTCCCACTTCGGTGAGGGAAATACACTCTTTTCTTGGTCATGTAGGTTTTTATCGTAGATTCATCAAGGATTTTTCCAAGATAGCATCACCACTTTGCAACTTATTGCAAAAAGATGTGGTTTTTAACTTTGATGAAAGTGTGTGGCAGCATTCAATCGTTTGAAAGAACTTTTGATTTCAGTCCCTATCATTAAACCACCGGATTGGAGCAAGCCTTTTGAGCTCATGTGTAATGCAAGTGATTATGTGGTTGGTGCGGTGCTTGGGCAGCGTGTGGGGAAGATACCTCATGCCATTTATTATGCTTATAGGACACTCAATGAAGCCCAACAAAACTACACAACCACTGAAAAAGAGTTATTAGATATTGTTTTTGCTTTGGAAAAGTTTCGCTCTTATCTAATTGGTACAAAAGTTGTTGTCTTTTCTAATCATGCAGCACTTAGGTACTTGCTTACAAAGAAAGAGGCGAAACCGAGGCTCATATAATGGAATTTACTCTTGCAAGAGTTTGATATTGAGATCAAAGACAAGAAAGGGATTGGGAACACCGTTGCAGATCACTTGAGCCGTCTTGTTGTGGACAAAGAAACTATCCCAATGCGTGAAAGTTTCTCGGATGAGCAACTATTCTCAATTGCCTTTGGAGAACCATGGTACGCTTATATTGTTAATTACTTAGTTTATAAACAAATCCCAAAGAACTTGTCTCGTGCTGAGAGGGACAAACTTAAGAAGTTAGGAAACCAATACATATGGGATGATCCATACTTATGGAAACATTGTAGTGACCAAGTAATAAGAAGGTGTGTTCCCGAATATGAATTTAATTCTATCTTGTCTTTTTGTCACTCCTATGCTTGTGGAGGACACTTTGGGAGAAAGAGAACCGCTCTCAAGGTACTAGAATGTGGTTTCTTTTGGCCAACTTTGTTTAAGGATGCACATGCATTTTGTACCACATGTGATAGGTGCCAAAGAACAGGCAATCTAGGTGCCCGAAATCAAATGCCAAAAACTATTATTCAATTTGTTGAGGTTTTTAATGTATGGGGAATTGATTTTATGGGCCCTTTTGTCAATTCTAGTGGGAATTATTATATCTTGCTTATTGTTGATTATGTCTCGAAATGGGTGGAAGCTAAGGCCACCCCAACTAATGATTCTAAAGTTGTTTCAGATTTTGTGCAAGCAAATTTTTTTGCAAGGTTTGGAATTCCAAGGGCTATAATTAGCGATGGAGGTTCACACTTCAAAAATAGGTTCTTGCAAAGCTTGTTAAGGGAGTACAATGTGTCGCATAGGATTGCAACACCTTACCATCCACAAACAAATGGACAAGCCGAGGTTTCCAACGGAGAGGTGAAATCCATTCTAGAGAAGACGGTGAATCCAACAAGGAAAGATTGGAGCACGCGACTTAATGATGCTTTGTGGGCGTATAGAACCATACAAGACACCTATTGGGATGTCTCCCTTTAGGCTTGTATATGGTAAACCTTGTCACTTACCCGTAGAAATTGAGCATAAGGCTTTTTTGGCTATTAAGAAATGCAATATGGAGTTGGATGGTGCTGGAAGGCAAAGGAAGTTACAACTTCAATAGCTAGAAGAGATTCGCAATGATGCATTTGAAAGCTCACGAATTTACAAGGAAAAGACGAAGGCATTTGATGATAATATGATTACAAAGAAATTTTTTGCATTGGGCAGAAAGTGCTTTTGTTTAATTCTCGCTTGCAATTATTTCCGGGTAAATTAAGGTCACATTGGATTGGACCTTTTATTGTGACTAATGTGTTTTCTCATGGTGCAGTGGAAATTCGTAGTTTAGCTACAGGAAATGAACTTAAAGTAAATGGGCACCGGTTGAAACCATATTATGAGAACTTCTGTTCGGAAGTTGTGGAAGGAGTTAACCTTGTGGAAGTACTCCCTCTGGAGGAGCCTTAGCATGCGCGGAGATAGTCGGGCTGACGACTTTAAACCAAGCGCTAAGTGGGAGGCAACCCACCGTTTTTTTATTTTTATCTTTATCTTTTTTATTTCTAAGCATTTTATCTTTGTTTTTGCATATCATTTGCGGAATTTCCCACCTTGAACTTTACTTTGAATGACTAAATTTTACATTGAGGACAATGTAAAGTTTAAGTGTGGCGGAGCATTTATATGTTTGTGTAGTTAGTTTATTTGATGCCTTTATTGAAAAAAAATATATAAAAATAGGAAAAAGGAAAAAAAAATTTGCTTTATAAACTCCGAAATCTAGCAACTTGTGCCTTACACTAATGAAAACATAGGAGTTGAGGAACCCATTAGTAGAGTCTATTCATATGAAAACGAACAAAATATAAGAATAAATAACATGTTAGTTGTCACCATATCTCGGAGTCGTCACCATATCACGTTCTATTTTTTTATTTTTCCATATTTATCTATTGTTTCTCTAAGTGATTTGGTGGGGCACCAGCATCGAATTGTTATCACTGCTAGGATGACATAGAGTGATTGAGTTACTACAAAAAAAAAAGACTAGACCAATTTGACCAAGCGGTGTACATAAAAGAAAAAAAAATTGACGCTTGGATAGCAATATGTGTGTGTTCTCCCTGTCTCCGTATCCTAAGCAAGCGTGGAATGCAGGATCCATGGGAATTACCATGTAATTTGCTGATAAGAATCATGCGCTTGGTTTCAAAAAGATCCAATCATGTTGTCGATTTGGAAAAAAAAAGAAAAAAAATAATATTATTATTGTGTTTGATAAAATCGATCACTGGTTTCCTTGTATATGCTAGTTAATTGATCTAGAATTAAGATTGTCGACCACTGGTTCCTTTGTATATGCTAGCTGTGTTGATATTAGAATTCTGACTAGTAGCTCAATCTAATAGGATTTTTAGGTATGTTTTGGCAGTGACCTTCAGACATATATGGAAAACACCGTTCACCTTAGTCAACAGTCCGCCACCATCTACTTTCTATATCCATCTTCTTAATCTTTTCATGTGATTGTGGTTGATTCGAATCCGAGTATTGTGGTTGTGTTCAACTTTTTGATAAAGCTAGATTACTAATTTATGAATTGGATTTGAAAGTGGGTACTTCCTCTCGAAATCATTGATAGTATGCCAAGTACAAAATATTTAGTGTCGTTCATAGATTCTTCATAGGTAGTTGGAATTTGGAGTAACAGGTTTTGTAGGTACACCTCTTGTAAACCTTCACGAGACTAAAACTCGTCCGCTGGGGACACCTAGGGGTTTAAAGGCTTGTTATTTATGCTAAGAGTAACCGTAGTCTCGACGAGACGGAGTTGATTGTATGTTTTAGAATTATTTTGTTTGATTTGCTCGAGGACTAACAAAGTCTAAGTGTGGGGGAATTTGATAGGTGTCTAAAACACCTTAATATTTATCTATTGTTTATGCTTTCTTTGCTAAGTTTTCTTGTAAATTATGTATCTTATGTTCGCTTTTGAGTTTTAGGTACTTTGGAGTCGTTAGGAACAAAAGAAGAAGAAACGTCGCTTAAAAGGAAAAAAAAAAGGTGCAAACGTTGTTGGAGGCGGATTAGTTCTCATTATTTGCTTTTATTTCTTCATCTCTATCTGAAAAGCATGTCGGCTTTAGTGATGCGAATTCTGTCTGAAAAACATGGCCACTTTAGTGATGAAGAGAAATTGAAGAGAAAAAGTGGATCTGAGAAGTAAGAGACGATTGTTGTTGGTGGTTGAATTCGAGGAGGAAGAAAGCGTTCATTTGGAGCAGGTCTTGGAGCAAGAAGGCGAAAGCATCATTTCGTATGCATGTGCTACTGGGAGCATAATGGAGGAAGAGGGGGTTGTCATTCTTTGGTGGCCTTTCTACATGTCCTGGGTGCCTTAAGGAATTCCAATTCCTACACAAACCAAAAAAAAAAGTCAGAGAAGAATTTCTTCTCATTACCACATATTTGAAATCGAAAAATGAAAAGAGAAAGAGAGGAGTAAATGGAGGCGGTTGTGTGATATTCCCCATCTGAGATCGACGAGCACATGGAGGATTCGACAAGAGGATTGAGATAAATGGATTGTTGTTGAATGTCTGAGTTCGAGTTACTGTTGTTCGATAGATCGAAGAAAATGAAATCGAGAGGATAGAAAAGGGAGGCTATGGCGGCACCATTATTCTGAGGAAATGAGAGATCGATAGAAGTAAGGAATTTGAGTGATGATGGAGGAGAGATGTAGATGCTGCTCATCAAAGATTAAGCTCGATTCGAGAGTTCTAAATTCAGAGAAGGTGAACTGATGAAGAACAGAGATTTCAGTGGAGAGAAGTTAGGGTTTTGTTGAAGATGAGCGATTTACGAATCTGGTGATGTTAATGATTGATTCAAGGGTTGATAAAGCTTGGGTGTGTGCTTAATCTCAAGAATATGTGCTGTGTTGATTTCAAACCCTTGAATTCGGAAGTTAGGAATTTTGGGATTTCGGCTGAAAATGGAAATTGGGATTAGTGAAGAGCTCATAGAAGAGATCTGTGCAGTTGTAGTGCAGGTAATGGATGAAGAACTCAGGGAGAAGATGAAACTGGGGATTACAAGGGATTCTGAAGCTTAAATCTCAGTATGCCAGCTGAAATGACTAAAAGAACTGGAAGGAGGTTTGAATGGATGTGGTGGTGATAAGAATGGTCTGGTAGAGTGATTGAAGGCACTGGTGCTGTCTGATGGTGGTTATGAGAAGAATAAGAAGCTAATGGGAGATATAACTGAAGCTGCAATTCTGCAAGATTGAATGTATTTGAGCAGAGATGGAGTATATGTAATTGTTGCTGCTGTTCAGTTCAGTTAAACCTAGATGGAGCATTGCAAGAGGCTGATGATATTGCAGTGGTGCTAATGGGTTAGTGGACTGACTAAGATGGAGTTGCAGGCAAGTGAAGTTCAATAAGAATGATGCTGGAATCTGTGAATGGCAAGGAGTCTGAGAATGTGAAGCTAGAGATAATTGCAGTGTTGACGTGAAGTTACAGAATGCGTCGCTATGCCAGTGGGGATTTGTGGAAGTGCAGGCTAAGGTGTTGAGCTAGTAAACTGACCTTGAAGAATGCAGGAGGAAGGGTTATCATATCTTGAGTTATGGGTATTTGCAGAAGCAGTTGTAATATATTGGGCTGAGTTTGAGCCGTGAACTCAGGAGGTGTTGAACGGATGTTGTTGCTGGTGCTATGTTGGTGGATTGGAGATCACTCGGATTGCAGGAAGAGATGGTGCCAGAAACATGGTGGTTTTGGTTGATGTTGAGCTGCAGGAGCTGTAGAAAGAGGAGATTACAAGTTACATTGTCTTGTTGTGCAGCTGGAATGAATTGAATTGTGCTTGAACTGGTGGAGCTGCAACAGATGGTGGTAGCAGTTACTGGTGCTGCAAAACAATGTTATGGGTCGAGAATATGTTTAACTGGATCAGGTGGTATGACTGAGATGGTACTGAAGTGAATGCTTGTGTTTGCCTGAGAAGGAATGAATGGAAATTGTAGGTGCAGTTTTGTGATGTTGCAGTGCAGGCTTGAGTTGTTGCTATGGTGATGTGCAGAGATGAACTAGGCAATGATGCCAAATGTATTACAGTTGCGGCTTTGGTTGTGTCTGGCAGAAGGGTTGGCAGCTTAATGGAAGTGCTGATACTGGATGGATTATGTGCAGGTGGTGACTTGAGTGCAGAGTGTTGCGGCAAATGGAAGCGACAGGCAATAAGAAGTGAAGAGGTGGTTCTGTTGGTCAGACTTGCAGGGAATAAGTAAGCTGCAAGCTGGGTTGATAATGCAGTTGGTTTACTGTTGGATTGAAGCTACAACAGAGGATCTGGTGCAGACTGAGGCAGTGAAGCGTCATCTTGGTGCAATATTAGTTAGGCCTGTGCAAAATGGCCTAGGCCAAAGTGAATCAGACTGAGCCAGACCTGACTCATCTGATTAGCCATCTGACTCATTGACTCGGTTTGACTCAGTCACTTTGACTGAGTTGACTCGATGACCTGACCCGTTTGACCGGTTACCGGGTGGACTTTGCCGGTCACCTGAGATACTTCTCCGTCTAGTTTCTAGGCTAACTTCCGGCGGTGGACCTAGTTTTCCGGCGACATATTTTTGGGATAATTTCTACATGGGTTTTTCTCACATATGGGCTTGGTGGATTTTTATCTAAGGGTCTTTGAAGACTTGGACCTAATTTTGGAACAAGAGGAGCTATAAATGATAAGTCTTTCTACAATTTGGGGGATCACGTATTCTACTAGGAGCTTTGGAGGAGAGCGGCTATTCTACTTGGGTTTGCTTATGTTCATCTTCTTTTATTCAATTAATATATTTGTGATGAACTCCATAGCTATGAGTAGCTAAATCTTATATTATTGGTTAAGGATGTAGTCCTATATCTACAACTTGTGCTTGATTAATGCATTAGTTTTCTCTCTTGATTGTCGTTCGAACTTCTACTGCTTTTATAATCTCATGATTGATGTATTGTAATAGGATTTTGGTGGTTGTTTAGTTAAGTGGCCAATTAATTGAACTTGCATCCTTGTCCATAGCTAATTTAGGGTTTTTCATCGAGCGATAACCCCAAATACAAGTAGCATAATATGATCACGGTTTGTAGTGATACATTCTTGTGATCATATGTAGAGTTTGACCATTGTCCGAATTGTCATGCGCAATGTATGACAATTGCATTGATTAGCCTATTTCCAAAACTAAATGCTCCTAGGAATTGAACTTAATTAGCGCAAGGCGTTAGGTTATGCTTTAGGTAGAATTCACATACGCAGCTCTAATGTGTGTGTTGATGAACTTAGGAAATTAATGGAATATCTTGCTTTCTTGATACTCTAGGCTTTTGATGATGAAGAGATTAAATTATAATTCTAATCATGTATGCAAGCACTCGTTTAAGATTGAAGATGAATTCCTTGACCAATACTTTCTCTCATTGATTATTTCTCCAATTTACTATGCTTTTGATTTACTTTTATCGTTTACTTAACAATCAGAAATCTCCCCGATTGGTTACTTTAGGAAATTGAATACATAATAACTACAATTGCCCCTCTGTGGAAACGAACTCTTTCTTATCATATACTTTAGGAAAGTGAAATTATTTTTGACGCATACGACTGCGATCAATGGAGGGTTGAAAATGGCGCCTGTAGCAGAATTTACGACCAACGCTCCTTCAATTTTAGAAGACTCTTTGGAAACAATTACACCCGAAACAACGGACATATGGCGTCCACATCCTCATTGGAAGGAGCAGCGACATCCTCATTGGGGTTAATCTCCATCTCAAGGTTATCTCCAGGTGCGGTTCCTTCCTGTAACACCACCAGTTGAATATTTATTTCACATCAAAGAACAAATAATACAAGAAGAAAAATGTGTGGGAGACTCACTGACTCAGCTGTTGGCTCACCGGAAGAGCTGGATTCGCTACTACACTTAGAGATACTTTATTCATCATCGCCAGATCCTGAATCTTCTTCGTCTTCCTCTTCATCTTCAAGAGACTCAGTATCGCCGGATTTATCTTCGGGAGGTGCCATGTTGCGGTTGGGTGCGAGTCTAGCAAAGGCGTTCATATCATCAAGACCCTGAATTAAAAGAGAGATGTTCAGTGAGGATAATCCGAAATATTTAAATAATCCGGCCAGGTCAGAAGGAAAATCATACATACCCGCATACTGGAATAATTGAAGATCACTGGGGATGTTGAAGCTGATCGGATACCATCTACACGCCTTTTTGACCCCCGCTCTTTTTCCTGGGTGTTAGAGCATAGCTCTGTCGACCTCGCATGAGTTTCTATCTCAAGCATGTTTGTCAATGTTAGTGATCAAAACTATGAGTCTTGATTTCTAGCCTACATAGCTAAGTCTCGGACTATGATAGAAAAGTGTAGTTGAGCTCAAGGACTTCATGGCGATTCATCATACAACGACGAAGATCTACTCAAGGAACCATGGAACTTCATCAACAAAAAGGTATGTGGTGACTTGAACTTATCTATCACTCAAAATTCTATCTCTTCTATCTCCTACTTCTTATGAGACAAAAGTCGTATGCTATATAGACTGGATCATACACATTTGATATTTCGGGCCGAGTATATCTCGCCTATCTATATCTCGAAATCATGTGTTGGTAAAGCGTTTCGCTTTGATCAAGTTTATCTTCACCTAGTGACGAAAGTCATGAAAAGTTTCAATTACTTTGAGAATTGCTCTGACGCGAAACGGTCTGTGAATAACGGCTATATAACGCCCTCTGAGAATATCTCAATATTTGGAATGAGAGTTTAGATTACACAACCATGTATTCCTTAATCCGAAGTTTTCGAACTTTGTTGATTGAGATAAACCGGAGGAATTGGCTTTGCCAAGTCCGTGAACTCAGTCCCCGAACTGACGGAAGTTTTTGTACCGAGAATTTCTGCTGGGATTTTACAAAAACTCGTTTGCGTCTAAGTCCGCGAACTGGTAAAAGTCTCTTTGCCGAGATTTTCTGCTGAGTTTGGAAAACTCCACCGGTTGTCTTAAGTCCGCGAACTTGTTTGTGAGCTTAAGAGGTTATGATCTAAAGATGTGCTCTGAACATGAAACTTAAATTACTAAGGAATGCTTTATGCAAACCGTGGATATAAAGTTCATTATCTGATTCAATCGAATCGAATCATCTTTGTTTTAATTGTGTCTTGTGTAGTTACATAAGATCTCATAGCAATTGAACAACTCTTTAACTAGTTCATTTGAGTCAATTGAACTAGTTATGGTGAAGAAGAACAAGGTTAATATGAAATGTTCATATGGTTAACCTTTTGGGTTACTATGTTAAACCAACATACACGTACACGTTTGGGCATGGTTTTCACAAACCCAGTAAACGTCTACCCAAGTGTGTGTGACAAGCTAAGTTTTCGATCTAACGGTTGAGAAATATTAGCTTGAATATAAATCAGGTTTTTATCTAACGGTGAATATGGATTGCTTTGTAACTAAGGCAAAACCTGATTTGAAGGCTATATAAAGGAGACATCTAGCATTGTGAAAAACTAATCCCCACACGTCTGTGTGATACTAGTGCGCTCGCTAGAGTCGATTCTCCTTTACCTTTGGTTTTCTTCTCTAAAACCAGGTTAACGACTTAAAGACTTCATTGGGATTGTGAAGCCAGAACGATACTACTTTTATCGTAGTTGTGTGATCTGATCTTGCATCTTCTATCGTACGAGTACAATCAATTGGTTCCTGTTCACCTTGATTTCCTATCTTAAGACGGAACAAAAACTAGGGTTTATCTGTGAGAAACAGATTTATCCTTTGATAGACTTTTCTGTGTGAGACAAATTTGTTTATTATCAAGTCTGCGATTTTGGGTTGCAGCAACTCTTGGTTGTGGGTGAGATTAGCTAAGGGAATCAAGTGCGCAGTATCCTGCTGGGATCAGAGGCGTAGAAGTACAACTGTACCTTGGATCGGTGGGAGACTGATTGGGGTTCAACTATAGTCCATTCTGAAGTTAGCTTGGAGTAGGCTAGTGTCTGTAGCGGCTTAATACAGTGTGTATTCAATCTGGACTTGGTCCCGGGGTTTTTCTACATTTGCGGTTTCCTCGTTAACAAAACTTCTGGTATCTGTGTTATTTTTTTTCCGCATTATCTTTTATATAATTAAAATAATACAGGTTGTGCGTTCGTGATCATCAATTGGAAATCCAACCTTTGGTTGTTGATTGATCCTTGGACATTGGTCTTTGGTACCGTCCAAGTTATTCCTTGTATTTGATAAAGACTCGCTATTGATTTTAGCTTGAGTAAAAATCAAATCAAGAGAGAGATATTAACTCCTTGAGATACTTTTATCTAAATTGAGTCTGACTGTCTAGTTAATTCTCTAGAAAAGTATTACGAAGTTAGTCCATACAGATTGCTAAGCGAATTATTTGGTGGTGTTGTTATACCCCGCTTTTTCAATTGGTATCAGAGCAGGCAAACATGTTAAAGACCTCAAAAGTCTGTGTTTGTGGCGATCTGACTATATGGACCCTAAAGTCTCAATTGACGCTTCACCAGGTGTAAAAAACAACCGTAAGAAAAGGTCTGACAAACTGATGTCTCTCCAAAAAGGGTTGGATGAACAAATCCGGATCAACCATGGTCTTGTTGCATAAATTGCAGTCCTTAAGGATTTGATATCTGGAAATATTCCCTTTGAGAATTTGAAAAATCTCAGTTGTTCCTCTCTCAAAAAATGTCATAAGTCAGATAGTAATCAACGACAGGATGTTGAGAAAACTGATATGACAAGGAACTAGTCAGACAATATTCAAAGCATAGGCTCATGTTGTGATCCATCCGATCATATATAGCAAGCATGTATGTCTTTTCGAAAGAGTCTTAACGTTGTAAGTAATCTTTGTAAGAAAGCTAAAATACTGTATGATTCTCTAAAAGCTCATACAATAATACCAGGAAACTCTAAATCGAGAAGTACTAGTAGTATGGGTGCCTTTGCTTTAAGATCTACATCTCCCTTTCAATGGTTTCTTGATAGTGGATGTAGTCGGCACATGACAGGAGACCTTACGTGGTTTGTTTCGTTTGTTGACTATGAAGGAGGACCTGTAATGTTCATAGATGGAAGTTGTTACTACATCAGCAAAAAGGGAACGATCAAGCTACCCGGTGTTCCAGAAATCCATGATGTGGTATACGTTAAAGGTATAACTGCTAATCTTCTTTCTATTAGTCAAATTTGCGACAAGGTCCATCGAGTTATCTTCAATGCGAATGGATGTGACATTGTTGACAAATCTGGGAAAGTAATTTTCCAAGGAACTCGTGGTAAAAACAACTGTTATCTTCTTGATACTCAGTTTAGCAACCACTGCAATTTGACTAAGGTGGAATCTACACATCTTTGGCATGAGCGTTTCGGTCACATCAATTATCGCCTTCTAACTAAGATAATTATCAAAGAACTTGTTAGAGGCATTCCCAAAATCAATGCAAAGATTGAAGGTGTATGTGGTTCCTGTCAAAAGGGTAAGCAAACAAAAGTTCGCCACAGATCATCTCGAGATATCCTCACTAAAGCTCCACTTCATTTAATTCATATGGATCTCTTCGGACCAATTCAACAACCCACGGTTGCCGGTAAGAAGTATGCTTTAGTTATGGTAGATGATTACACCAGATTTACTTCAGTTGCATTCCTATCCCATAAGAATGAAACCCTTGGTGAATTCAAGATTATTGTTAAAAGAATCCAAAACGAACAAGGTTGCAAACTAAAGAAAATTAGAAGCGATCGTGGCACTGAATTCAAAGACACCAAGGTATTTGAATTCTGTGACGAACTGTGGATCATTCAACAATACTCACCACCGGTTACTCCTCAAGCTAATGGAGTTGCTGAAAGAAAGAATAGGAACATCCAGGAAATGGCAAGGGTAATGCTCCACAATAAAAACTTACCTTTAAGATTTTGGGGAGAAGCTGTCTTTACAGCATGCTACTTGATCAACCGTATGTATTTACGGTCTAAAACCCTTAACACTCCTTATGAGTTATAGTATGGAAGGAAACCCAACCTACACTATCTCAGGGTGTTTGGAAGTAAGTGCTATATTCTGAAAGATCGAGAACAGAGAGGGAAATTCGACACCAAAAGTGACGAAGGTATATTTCTTGGCTATGCGTCTGATAGTCGTGGTTTTCGTGTTTTTAATCTCAGAACACAAGTCATGATGGAATCTGCTAATGTTATCATCGATGACATTAGTAATTTTCGTCAAGATAGTTCTCCTGCTGAGTTGCCTCCAACAGAGACAATTGAGAAATTCAAAGAAATTCCAGAATCAGTTGAAGTTATCCCAACTGTTACCGATCCTGACATTTCTAGTGACGAGGAGAAGAGCAATGATCAAGCCATTCCTGATGAACAAGAACGTGTCCATCCACGACATCTATGGGTTCAAAGGAATCATGGCCCCAACAGTATCATTGGGGAAAGGGATTCTACAACCAAAACAAGGGGTCAACTTCAAAATATATTCAATTTTGGTTGTTATCTTTCGCAGGTGGAACCAAGGAATATTGATGAAGCTCTGAAAGATCCTTTTTGGGTCAATGCGATGCATGAAGAGTTAAATCAATTTGAAAGATAAGATGTCTGGGAACGTGTACCTTGTCCTCCAAATGTCAATATTGTCGGTACCAAATGGATATTCAAGAACAAGTCTGATGAATTTGGTACAATTGTCAGAAATAAAGCTAGACTTGTCGCTCAAGGATATTTACAGATTGAAGGAATTTATTTTGATGAAACCTTTGCTCCTGTGGCACGTCTTGAGTCCATTCGACTTTTATTGGCCCATGCCTGCTTTCTCAAGGTTAAGTTGTTTCAGATGGACATAAAATCAGCGTTCCTGAATGGAATTCTAAAAGAGGAAGTTTTTGTTGCTCAACCTAAGGGATTCGAAAATCCTGATTTCCCAGATCATGTGTTGAAGCTCAAGAAGGCATTATACGGATTGAAGAAAGCACCAAGAGCCTGGTTTGAGAAACTTACTACCTCTCTTATTAGAAAAGGATTTTCAAGAGGAGGAGCCGATAAAACATTGTTTACCAAATGGAGTGGGAAAGATGTTGTAATTTCTCAAATCTATGTAGATGATATCATCTATGGATCAACTTCTGAGAAATTCGCAAAAGACTATCAAGTCTCTCTTGCTAAAGAATTTGAAATGAGCAATGTTGGTGAATTAGGATACTTCTTGGGATTACAGATTCAACAACATAAGGAGGGGATTTACTTATCCCAGGAGAAGTACACACGAAATCTTGTGTTAAGATTCGGTATGGATAAGTCATCTCCTAAGCTGACTCCCGTGCCTACTACTGGTAAATTACACAGGGATGAGAAAGGAGCAAAAGTGGACCAAAAACTATATCGATCCATTATGGGTAGCCTTTTGTATCTTACAACTACTAGACCTGATATTTCCTTCAGTGTTGGTTGCTGTGCCAGGTTTCAGGCGGATCCAAGAGAATCTCATCTTGCATCTGCAAAAAGAATCATAGGATATATAAATCACACTGTTGGGTATGGTCTTTCATACACTTTTGATACTAATACTAACCTTTCTGCTTATTCTGATGCTGATTGGGCAGGATGTGTAGAAGACAGAAAAAGTACATCAGGGGGATTCTACTATGTGGGTCTCAATCTTGTAGCATGGAATAGCAAGAATAAAAACTCTCAATCCTTGTCTACATGTGAAGCAGAATACATTGCCACCGGATCATGTTGTACTCAACTCCTATGGATGAAACAAATGCTTGTTGATTATGGAGTTGATACTGGAATAATGAAGATCTTTTGTGATAACTCCGGTACGATTCGAATTATTGAGAACCTTGTTGAGCACTCAAGAACAAAGCACATTGACATAAGATACAATTTTATTCGTGATCTTTATGAAAATGGTATCATTGGTATGGAATTGGTGCCTTCCGAACAACAATTGGCTGATATTCTCACCAAACCCTTAGACACTGCAACTTTTCAACACTTATGGAAGTTTATTGGTGTTGTTTTGGTTCATTAAATCGTTTCGTAGACTCTTGCCCCTATACTTATTCTTATCTTTTGGGAAATTGAGTCTGAAACTCCAGTAGGTACGTTCCAAGTTCAGTTTCTGCAGGATTGTTGTCATTTTTTTTTTATCTCTTTTTTGTTTCAAAATCCTTCTTTTCTTTCGAAATTAAGGTCGCTCTTGTTGTTCTTTCGGGAATGACATCAAATGGGGGAGAGTTCTTTTGAACTTGTGCTTAATGGTAATATCTTGCGGGGTGTGCGGCTGTGGAATTTTATAGGGGTTATCTTGTATCTTAAAACTCCTTGATGAATGTATTTAGCTTCGGCTTTATGATTGCATCTAAATTAAGTTGGTATGTATTTTTCTTTTAGTCTATGAAATGTCTCTCATGGAAATTTCATTATGATCCCGTTCTTGTACCTTTGCCAATTTTATTGACAAAAAGGGGGAGAAATATTGTAGTTCACACTACAAATACATATAGTTTTGGATCATTGTGTAAGGGGGAGTGGTTTCCATGATCGAGATGGAGTATTGACTAAGAGGGAGTGATACATATCACCATAGTATTATTGTTAAAGTCGCGATACAATTGGACTTTGATGTTACATAATAATACTATGACACTGTATAATAATGATCGAGAATCTCGATTTATCTCATTGTTATAGCTACGGATCTTCAACAATGGTGATGCTAAACTTACAACCTTTGGGATCATTGGAGTACTTGGAAGGACGAAGATTTCAGGGAACGTTGAAAATTAGACTAGGGAATAGGAGCCACTAAAGTTTATCTTTTTTGTATTCCATATGTATTAATAGTTTTGTCACTAAAATTGACAAAGGGGGAGATTGTTAGATCTTAGCTCGGTCGACCTCGCATGCGTTGCTATCTCAAGCATGTTTGTCAATGTTAGTGATCAAAACTATGAGTCTTAATTTCTAGCCTACATATCTAAGTCTCAGACTAGGATAGAAAAGTGTAGTTGAGCTCAAGGACTTCATGGCGATTCATCATACAACGACTAAGATTTACTCAAGGAACCGTGGAACTTCATCAACAAAAAGGTATGTGGAGACTTGAACTTATCTATCACTCAAAATTCTATATATTCTATCTCCTACTTCTATGAGACAAAAGTCGTATGCTATATAGACTGGATCATACACATTTGATATTTCGATCCGAGTATATCTCGCCTATCTATATCTCGAAATCATGTGTTGGTAAAGCGTTTCGCTTTGATCAAGTTTATCTTCACCTAGTGACGAAAGTCATAAAAAGTTTCAATTACTTTGAGAATTGCTCTGACGTGAAACGGTCTGTGAATAACGGATATATAACGTCCTCTGAGAATGTCTCAATGATTGGAATGAGAGTTTAGATTACATAACCATGTATTTCTTAATCCGAAGTTTTTGAACTTTGTTGATTGAGAGAAACCGGAGGAATTGGCTTTTCCAAGTCCGCGAACTGACGGAAGTTATTGTACCGAGAATTTCTGCTGGGATTTTCCAAAAACTCGTTTGCATGTAAGTCCGCGAACTCAGTCCACGAACCTAGTCTGCGAACTGACGAAATTCCCTTTGCCGAGATTTTCTGTTGAGTTTGGAAAACTCCACCGGTTGTCTTAAGTCCGTGAAAATGTTTGTGAGATTAAGAGGTTATGATCTAAAGATGTGCTCTGAACATGAGACTTAAATTACTAAGGAATGCTTTATGCAAACCGTGTCTATAAAGTTCATGAGCCGATTCAATCGAATCGAATCATCTTTGTTTCAATTGTGTCTTGTGTAGTTACATAAGATCTCATAGCAATTGAACAACTCTTTAACTAGTTCATTTGAGTCAATTGAACTAGTTATGGTGAAGAAGAACAAGGTTAATATGAAATACTCATATGGTTAACCTTTTGGGTTACTATGTTAAACCAACATACACGTGCACGTTTGGGCATGGTTTTCACAAACCCAGTAAACGTCTACCCAAGTGTGTGTGACAAGCTAAGTTTTCGATCTAACGGTTGAGAAATATTAGCTTGAATCTAAATCATGCTTTCATCAAACGGTGAATATGGATTTCTTTGTAACTAAGGAAAAACCCTGATTTGAAGGATATATAAAGGAGACATCTAGCATTGTGCAAAACTAATCCCCACACGTATGTATGATACTAGTGCGCTCGCTAGAGTCGATTCTCCTTTAACCTTTGGTTTTATTCTCTAAAACCAGGTTAACGACTTAAAGACTTCATTGGGATTGTGATGCCAGACCGATACTACTTTTATCGTAGTTGTGTGATCTGATCTTGCATCTTCTATCGTACGAGTACAATCTTTGATTGGCTTGAGATCGTGAGAGTTCTCCGATAAGCAAGATAAAGAAGTCACAAACATCTTCGTCTCACTGTTTGTGATTCCTCGACAAACCGCCTGTGTAGTCAGGAAGGATTGTAGAGAGGTGATTGATTAATCTAGGTTGTTCTTTGGGAATATAAGACCGGATTATCAATTGGTTCTTGTTCACCTTGATTTCATATCTTAAGACGGAACAAAACCTAGGGTTTGTCTGTGGGAGACATATTTATCCTTTGATAGACTTTTCTGTGTGAGACAGATTTGTTTATTATCAAGTCTGCGATTTTGGGTTGCAGCAACTCTTGGTTGTGGGTGAGATCAGCTAAGGGAATCAAGTATGCAGTATCCTGCTGGGATCAGAGGCGTAAGAGTACAACTGTACCTTGGATCAGTGGGAGACTGATTGGGGTTCAACTATAGTTCAGTCTGAAGTTAGCTTGGAGTAGGCTAGTGTCTGTAGCGGCTTAATACAGTGTCTATTCAATCTGGACTAGGTCCCGGGGTTTTTCTTCATTTGCGGTTTCCTCGTTAACAAAACTTCTGGTGTCTTTGTTATTTCTTTTCCGCTTTATATTTTATATAATTGAAATAATACAGGTTGTGCGTTCGTGATCATCAATTGGAAATCCAACCTTTGCTTGTTGATTGATATTGATTGATCCTTGGACATTGGTCTTTGGTACCGTCCAAGTTATTCCTTGTATTTGATAAAGACTCGCTATTGATTTTAGCTTGAGTAAAAATCAAATCAAGAAAGAGATACTAATTCCTTGAGATACTTTTATCTAGATTGAGTCTGACTGTCTAGTTGATTCTCTAGCAAAGTACTTCGAAGTTAGTCCATACAGATTGCTAAACGAAATATTGGGTGGTGTTGTTAGACCCCCGCTTTTTCACTGGGGACTGTTTCTACCTTGTCCAGAATATTTCCGCTTACCCGAAGGAAGCGGCTTCAACAACTTATGTTTTTATAAAGTCTTAGGAGAGGTCTTGCCGCGTGGATCTGTCACGACGTCCTGCAGGAATTGATGAAGAGCAAGGAATTCCTGCCAGATTCCTTATACTTAGGGGTTACCACCGGATTTCTTCCTAGGAGAAAGAATGGGAGGCTCTTCTTTGTTGCGAAAAAACTACTATCAAAAATAGATGTCAAAAGGTCTTTTGAGGGCTTCAACGAACGGTGGAACGGAATTCCCTGATCAAAACCCATCTGACGAGAAATTCTGTCAATATTATAAGGAACCACAGTAAAATATTCCTTGAAGAAAGATGGAACATGTCCAGGTATACAGCTTCGCATAAACATAGTTTCTCCAATACTCAGATTCTCTCCATCAGAATGCAATGTTATGCCCGAGACGGAAGCAAAAGTATCCGGATGAGATATAGATGTGTGAGCCGGTGCCAAGGGACGAACTGCATGCACGTTGTCAAAGAAATCGATGAGCCTTAGGCCAGGTTTTGGGCGCTTTTTCAACCAACGAAGTATTTAGCACCTCCTTATATACTGGAAAACGAAGCTACATGATTAGGAGCATAACGTTTGAAATGCTCCCACAACCATGCTTGGAGAAAGGCGATGTGAACATGTGATTCTATCTTCATATATCCATTGGAATCATACATGTTCCCTGCTAGGGAATCCATATGGGAATACAAGGAACCAAGGAACAAGCTTCCTATGGGAAGAGCAACACCTTGCGCTAGCTTAATAGCAAATTTAACAAGCTTCCGTATTATTACCTTCGTGCCGGAGCCATCATCAAAAACATCTCTAGACAGCCACAAGGATAAAAACGCAGCAACACTGAAGGTATCATTCAACACCTGCCCCGATTTTGGTTTCGTAGGAAACCATTCAGACACCTACCAAGTATAAAAGCATTTTTCATCATTTTCCTGCCGATTATATCCTTCTGGCTTCTTAACTAGAATGGCATGCATTATTTCTTCTTCGTCGGACAATTCAAAATCAATATTTCCTACAATTGGAAGATTCAGCAGAACAACCACACTTTCTAAAGTAATACTCATCTCGCCCCGTCTACATATGGCTGTATGAGTGGACATGCACCATCTAGAAATGAAAGTAATCAAACCTGCAACATATTTCCTAATACGTAGTGTTGCAGACACCATGACAGCATCCGCGATTTGTGCCTTAATCAGATTGTCCCTGACATGGTCATTGGTTATCATGTATCTCATCCATCCATCATGAAAGCGCAGTGGGTTATGACAAATCTTGAAGTCAATGGGAGAAGCTGGATACTCTTTCCTCTGGAGACAAAACCTTATTACACGCTCTGGAGAAATCGACTAAACAACTTCTTCATTTTCCGAATCAGAGAGAAGGGTTATCATATGGCCGAGATGTGTCCTTGCAGATGTGTAAGACTTTGTGAAGAATTATTCATCTACATTCGACCTACCTTTGGAATTGTTAACACTTCCCAGTTTGGCAGTAGAAACATCTCCAGGTGACATCTTATTCAAACAAGAATTTCTTAAGTTACTGTTCACTTTTGAGTAACTACAATGAAGCAAAATGGAAAAGAGTCACTACTTCATACCAAAAGAGGGAGTCAGGCATACAACTTCTTATCAAAATTTGATGTAATCATTAATGTTCAAAGCTCATGAATGAAGAAGTATGTGGATCACATACTAATAAGAATGGTGAATGGAGACGCATTCACGCAAAAAAAAAAAAAATTGCCCGTAGGATATACACCCATAGCCGGGCCGAGTAGAAACCTTCACCTGCTCGACCAAAAGAATTTTTTTGCCGCGGGAATTATGTTCGCGGCCAAAAAT